>NC_057806.1:199701402-200023269 GCF_018294505.1 Triticum aestivum
AAGTATGTATCCCGGCATGTGCCAAAGAGGACTCAAGTAAATTGCCTAATAGGAGTTGTGCAGGAGGAAGTACCAGTGGTAAGGGATTTCCCTGAAGTATTTCCAGAGGAGTTGCCAGGCATGCCACCGGATAGAGATATTGAGTTTTTGATTGAGCTATTGCCAGGCACAGGGCCAATATCAAAGAGACCATATAGGATGCCAGCAAAGGATTTGGTGGAAATTAAGAAGCAGATTAAGGAGTTACTGGATAAGGAATATATCCGCCCAAGTTCTTCGCCTTGGGGATCGCCAGTACTTCTAGTGGAGAAGAAGGATGGATCGTTAAGGATGGTTGTCGATTATCGAGGATTGAATGAAGTAACGATCAAGAACAAGTACCCACTACCAATGATCAACGATCTGTTTGATCGATTGCAAGGTGCTAAGGTATTTTCCAGGATCGATCTGCGATCAGGATACCACCAGTTGAAGATTCGAGAACAGGATATTCCTAAGACAGCTTTTACCACCAGGTATGGGCTGTACGAGTATACCGTTATGTCATTTGGTCTGACAAACGCACCTACCTATTTTATGAACATGATGAACAAAGTGTTTATGGAGTTTTTGGATAAGTTCATCGTAGTGTTCATTGATGATATCCTGGTTTATTCGAAGAATGAAGAGGAGCATAAGGAGCATTTGCGTTTGGTACTTGGAAAGCTCATAGAACATCAATTATATGCCAAGTTCAGCAAATGTGAGTTTTGGTTGAAGGAAGTAGGATTCCTCGGACACGTTATATCTGGAGAAGGTATAGTAGCTGATCCCACTAAAGTTGATACCGTGACCAAGTGGGAAGCCCCAACAACAGTTGGAGAGATCCGAAGTTTTCTTGGACTCGCAGGATACTACCGGAGATTTATTGAGAATTTCTCAAAGATTGTGAAGCCTATGACTGAGTTATTAAAGAAAGATACCAGTTCATATGGACGGAGGAATGTGAGGCTAGTTTCCAGGAGTTGAAGAAACGCTTGGTTACCTCACCAGTGTTGATTTTGTCAGACCAGACCAAGGATTATGAGGTGTATTGCGACGCTTCACGTCGAGGACTTGGAGCAGTGCTTATGCAGGAAGGGAGAGTTGTTTCATATGCCTCAAGACAACTGAAGCCTCATGAGTTGAATTATGCCACGCATGATTTGGAGTTAGCAGCCATAGTGCATGCACTGAAGACTTGGAGACATTTTCTGATTGGAAACCATTGCGAAGTGTACATGGATCATAAGAGTTTGAAGTACATTTTCACACAGAAGGAGTTGAATCTCAGACAAAGGAGATGGTTGGAGCTCATCAAGGATTATGATATGAGATTGCAATACCATCCCGGAAAGGCTAATGTAGTAGCTGACGCATTAAGCCGTAAGAGTCATGTTAATACATTAATGACGAGAGAAATACCCAAGGAGTTAGCAGAAAATCTTCGTGAACTATGTTTGGAAATAGTTCCGAGAGGCTATGTAGCAGCATTGGAGATTCGACTAACCTTGATGGATAGAATCAGAGAAGCTCAGAAGACTGACAAAGAGATTGCCGCTATTAAGGAGAAACTGAGCAAAGGAAAAGCTAAAGGATTTCGTGAGGATGAGCACGATACCCTATGGTTTGAAGACCGCGTTTACGTGCCCAATGACCCAGAGATCAGGAAGTTGATACTACAAGAGGCACACGATTCACCATATTCAATTCACCTAGGAAATACCAAGGTGTATTTGGATTTGAAGGATATTTTCTGGTGGACCGGAATGAAGAAGGATATTGCGGAGTATGTGGCAGTTTGTGATGTATGTCAGAGAGTAAAGGCAGAGCATCAGAAGCCAGCAGGATTGTTACAACCATTGCCGATACCCGAATGGAAGTGGGATAAGCTAGCCATGGATTTTACCCAGGACTCGTTCAAGCTATGACTCAATTTGGGTTGTAGTTGATCGATTGACGAAAGTAGCTCATTTCATCCCAGTAAAGACCACTTACACCAGTGCTAAGTTGGCAAAGATATACATGACCAGGATCGTATGTTTGCATGGAGTTCCAAGGAGTATCGTATCAGATAGAGGAACCCAGTTTACCTCAAAGTTCTGGAAGCAGTTGCACGAAACTTTGGGTACCAGGCTAGAATTTAGTACAGCTTTTCATCCACAGACAGATGGACAGACTGAGAGAGTCAATCAGATTTTGGAGGATATGCTGAGAGCTTGTGCGCTAGATTATGGATCTAGTTGGGACGATAATTTGCCATATGCAGAGTTCTCTTACAACAACAGTTACCAAACCAGTTTAAAGATGGCCCCTTTCGAAGCCTTGTACGGAAGGAGGTGCAGGACACCGTTGTCATGGGACGAAGTTGGAGACCGCCAATTGTTTGGTCCTGAGTTGATTAAAGAGTTTGAACAGAAGGTGAAGTTGATTCGCGATAGGCTCAAGATAGCCTAGTCCAGGCAGAAAAGTTATGCAGATTCTAAATGCAAGGAGACAGTTTACGAAGTCAGAGATAGAGCTTATCTTTGAGTATCTCCACTTCGGGGAACAAAGCATTTTGTAGTTAAAGGGAAGTTAGCACCACGATTTGTAGGACCATATCGAGTTTTGGAGCGTATGGGAGAAGTGGCCTACAAGTTGGAATTGCCTGAAGGATTGTCAGGAGTTCATGATGTGTTCCACGTTTCCCAGTTGAAGAAGTGTCATGCGGAGATGGCCGACATACCGTTGAGAGACACAGTGCCTTTGGAAACTATTCAGTTGGATAATGATTTGACGTACGAGGAGAAACCAATTAAGATCCTCGAGATTGCCAGCCGAGTCACCCGCAGCAAGGTTGTCAAGTGTTGCAAAGTTCGGTGGAGCCACCACATAGAGGATGAAGCCACCTGGGAGCGAGAGGAAGATTTGCTCAAGGACCACCCTCACCTATTTTCTAGCCAACCCGAATCTCGAGGGGGAGATTCATCTTAAGGGGTAGGTTTGTAACATCCCAAATTTTCAATTTGGAATGTTATACATTAGATCATCATTGCATACCATATTTTATTTTGCATTTTGGTTGATCCTATAAATTCTACGCAACTCAATGACCTACGGAGAGAGTTGGGGATTTCGTTATTTTCATATTTGAGTTCTCTCAAATTTTGAGAATAGGATCATTTGATTTTATTTATTTTATCATCAATTATTTCTATTACAAAAATATGAGAGAGGGAATAAAATGACTTTCCCAAAATAAAGAAATATTGAGGATTTAATAATAAAATCAAATAAGATTTTATTTCGGAGTTTTTCGTTATTTTATTTGAATTTAGGAAAAATGTGCGTTTTTCAAAATTGCATTTAGGTCCCAAATAAATTTTCACCTTGTGCGGCTTGATTTTAGAAGCCCGTGAAAATTTATTTTGGAATTTTTGGAGTCCGTTTAATATTTCTTTTTATTTTTCTTCTACGCGTAATTATTAAAAAAACGAACCGACCTACGGGCCGTGTCCGACTAGGACTCCGGCCCGGCTCGCCTTTATAAGCCAGGGGAGGCCCAGCCCCAGCCCCAGCCGAACCCTAGCACCGCCCCAGCCCCCCCGCCGTCGCCGCCGCCACCGCTGCCGCCGCGCCCCGCCGCCCCACACGCCGCCCGAGGTTCGCCGCCTCGAAATCCGTGCCGGTTTTTTTTATTTTTTTTCAAAAAACCGTTCGGTTTTTCCGTCGTTTTTTTAGATTCAGTTTTTTTAAATAGATCGGTTTTGCCGGTTTATTTAATTTAGCGAGCGTTCGTCGTTTTTCTTTTTCTCGGATTAAATCCGCGATTTTTCTGATCGCAATTCCTGATCCGATTTTCGATTTAGTATAACTTTTCGCTCGTTTATCGGAATCAGGCGATTCAAGCGCCTAGAGTTTCGTCTCGAAACCCTCTATCCGTTTAACCAACTTAAACAAATTTTTGCTACTGTAAAATTTTCCCTAGATCCAGATTAGTAGAGCGAATTTGTTTTCTTTCGCCGTTTGACTTTTGTTGCTTCGTTCGATTTGATTCTTTCTGCAAACCGGAGTTATTAAGTTGAACCTTCTGGTTAGATCTCTTATTTGAGTTTTACCTGTGCATTAGATGAGTACTTATTGTATGCTTGTTTGTTTGTCTGTGATAGAATACCCGGAGTGCGCCGCTTGTTACTTCGAATCACTAGGTTTCCCGGATCATCAGCAAGGCAAGTAACACTTTGATCATACTTTCCTACTACCCAGTTTTATTGCATTAGATCAATCCTCACACATTGCATGATTAGGATCTAATTAAATTGTGGGATGGGAAGTAGTTGATGTAGTACCTATTACCTGTTTATTATCAAACCTTTGGGAGTTACTTCTACGTTTGCTTATTATGCCATGCTATGCTAGTAGACGTGGATTGGGTGAGTGCTATCCATGACAGATGTGAGTTTGTTAATTAATGGTGTATCTAAGGTGGCAACTTAAACACACATCTGGGTGGATTGAGGCACCTGGGTATTCCAGGACTTGCCTGTTTTCTTTTGGACCGCCACCCAGGCTCAAAGGGATCATGAGATTATTCATGCTAGAAACTTCCGTGTGCAGCCACAAGCTATTATGGGCTCTAGCATAGTTGACTAAGTCATGCAAACTCTTACAGTGGTAGACTAGCAGATGTAGGGGATGTAGGTGGTATGGTCCACCCATCGTAAGGTGCTAGCGCTTCTGAAAGACTATGTCTCGGTCATCCGTCTTCTCAAACACCATGTAGTGCGAGAAACCAAACAGAGGCGATCGAGTCTTGTGGGGAAAAGTGCGCAACCCTCTGCAGAGTGTAATAAACTAATCATGATTAGCCGTGTCCCCGGTTATGGACATCTTGAGTATCTAGTACCTGGATTATCATGTGAATCTCAACATGTTACTTGAAATTAATTTTGTTGGGTTTTGTTTAATGATGATGCTTAATTGGGATTGAGAATGCTGTCAACCATTCTCAATGTTTAACAACTACCATGATAGATAAATAAATTTTATTCCTTTGCAGTAGGGAAAAATTGGCTTTACGCAAAACTGTAACCATAGAGCTTTCCACCAGCCAAATATGCATATAGTTTAGCTACTTCATTCCATTACTCTCTATGTGTTACATTGCCAGCATATTCCATGTGCTGGCCCGTTTCGGGCTGCAACGTTAATGTTGCAGACTTTTCAGACGACGATTAAGGAGTTTTTAGGTTGTGGTTCTATACTCAGTGATGCCGTTGGAGTTGATGGACTCACTTATCTTCCAAGCCTTCCGTTGTTATCGTTATTAGATGGCCTTAAGCCATATTTATTGTATTAAGTTCTCTTTTGAGACACTCGATGTAATAAGTGTGTGATTGCTACTTTGTTATGAATCCTTCAAGTACTATGGTGTGTCAGCATTACTAATCCAGGGATGACATCGTTTTTAGGTAATACTTGAATGATGCACCTGTAAGATTTGGAGAACGAGAGCTGAAAGCTGGAATGAATAATTCTGAGATGATGGGCTCCGTAGAATCAAACTGAAAAGACTCTTGAAATGCTCCGGATGGGTGAAAAGAATTCTCACAATCGAAAACAATTATGAGAGGATGGCATCAAGCTAGCACCATGAATCTTTGGGATAACGGGTAAGGATTTAAGAGGAACTTGTCTTCAGTCTTCAAATCCGAGAATGACGACGGGAAACACCACCATGATAATTTATGAGACACCCCGGGAGAATCGAAAGCGAAGAGGTTGAGCCAAGAATGAGAGAATTTGAAAGATCTTGGAGGAAGACATATGACTGATGATAATTCATTCTTATGTCAAACTTGGAAAAGAATTTAAGAGTAGCTTCGGAAAAATTAGAAGAGTCAGGTAAGATCCTAGGAGAAGACCTGTGGGTTATGGGCCCACTCAAAAGATACACCGTTGAAATGGTTTTGAAGGGAGATTGCACCGATTGAATTAAATGGCTTGAATGAGATAACAACCTTGAAAAAGGTTGAATGGATCTTGAATGAAAAGACGAGTCTTCTGAGATGTCTTCAGCACTCCAGATAACATTAATAGCAAGAGGTGAAAAGATTAAGAGGTGCAACGGCATGGGAAAGCATTTGAAATAGGGAAAAAGATATGATCAACACCGAAAGCTTGAATTGAATCCACCGGAGAAGAGAAAGAACGAAGAATGATGAACTTGAAGCTCCACTAGAATCTTCATGAGAATCACCGGATATGAACATTGACGGAAAAGAATGGAGAGGCTTCCCATCAATAAAAGGATACTTGATTAAGAAATCCGAGTCCTTGAAAAAAAAAGGGTGGGAGGGCGGGAAAACAAAGGCAACTTGGGACAAATGAAACAAACACTGTTGAGAATACTTAGAGTTGATCTTGCGAATGTTGAAATGATCGGATCGTCTTGAAGTGAAAGGCACCGGTTGAAAAGGATTGACATGACAATCTCAATTATCATGAAGGATTAGTATTCACATAGAAATATGAGAATAACGCTTAGGAAAGGTATGGAATCCACATTTAACATTGAAGCAACTCGAATACCACAACTGAAAACAAACCAAAGGATTGGCTTGCGGAATAAGCCGGAAACAAACATATGATAGATCCCATATCGTATCATGTGTCTGTTGGAAAGATATCCTATGTGATACTTGAATTCCCACTTATAAACTCCTGAAACTTTCTTGTTATGCAATCAGGTGTTGGGGATACAGGGGAAGCATAATATCTCACCCAAACTAACAATACCTACATCCAGCTATATCCATCCTTCAACACATAACCAAGAAACCTTCGGAAATCATTTACCTCAACCATCGAAAAGCATCCGTTATACAAGTTATGGCAATACTCCTGAACTCCCGCCCTAGTACTGGGTGGCGTCGAGGTTATCTCACCAACAACTGCATAAAGGAGATTTTCGATGTCGGCGAACTTAGGTATTCCAGAACTGCAACGATAAAATTGTGACGACAACACCTCGGAGCTCAACTCCCCGGGACACTGCCACAACCCCTAAATGTCAGGAGGCACCAAGAACAATGTTCTCGTCACACAACCATCGGAACGATTCCAAGATACCCGCGTGATCCTAAAAAAAATTCGTGAAATTTGAGGAGAGAAGAGTCAAAACTCTACGTCAGGAGGCCTCACCAGAGCGATGAAGGGACTGAGGAGTAAAAAGAATCCTACTCTCCGATATATATAATCCTAAGACTCAAAACATTTTCTTCTAGACTCGACAACGTCAGCGATTCGATCAAGCAGGGGGCTCCTAAGTCGGGGAAGGCTCTGATTACCAACTTGTAACACCCACAATGCGGCTATATCTCCCACGTGTCGGGGCACGACTTAGAGGCATAACCGCATGGTAGGCATGTTGCAAGAGGGGTAATCTTTACACATCCCATGTACTGAATAAGTAAGGGATAAAGAGTCGGCTTACAATCGCCACTTCACACAATACATCAATATAACATACATCAACCAAGAATACAATCAAGGTCCGACTACGTAACCAAAATAAAAGAAGACAACCCCAAATGCTAGATCCCTGATCGTCCCAACTGGGCTCCACTACTGATCAACAGGAAACGAAACAACACAATGAACAAGATCTTCATCGAGCTCCCACAGGAGCTGGGTTGCGTCATTTGCATTGGTATCATTGGCACCTGCAACTGTTCGGAAGTATCTGTGAGTCACAAGGACTCAGCAATCTCACACCCTGCAGGGGTGTCCCAACTTAGCCCATCACAAGCTCTCATAGTCAACGAAGGATATTCCTTCTCCCAGGAAGACCCAATTAGACTCGGAATCCCGGTTACATGGCATTTTGACAATGGTAAAACAAGATCAGCAAAGCCGCCCGAATGTGCTGACAAATCCTGATAGGAGCTGCACATATCTCGTTCTCAGGGCACACTAGATTGTCCAAACTTCCGGTAGGCCAACCCAGCATTGCCCCTGGTGGTCACCGGCGACTGACAGGTTGGACCAACACTCAGAGGAGCACTGGCCCGGGGGTTTAAAATAAAGATGACCATTGAGTCTGCAGAATCCAAGGGAAAAAGGCTTAGGTGGCAAATGTTAAAACCAAGGTTGGGCCTTGCTGGAGGAGTTTTATTCAAAGCGAACTGTCAAGGGGGTCCCATTCCCCCAACCGCGTAAGGAACACAAAATCAAGGAACATAACACCGGTATGACGGAAACTAGGGCGGCAAGAGTGGAACAAAACACCAGGCATAAGGCCGAGCCTTCCACCCTTTACCAAGTATATAAATGCATTAATTAAATAAGAGATATTGTGATATCCCAACATATCCATGTTCCAACATGGGACAAACTTCAGCTTCACCTGCAACTAGCAACACTATAAGAGGGGCTGAGCAAAAGCGGTAACATAGCCAAACAACGGTTTGCTAGGAAAGGTGGGTTAGAAGCTTGACATGGCAATACGGGAGGCATGATATAGCAAGTGGTAGGTATCGCGGCATAGCAATAGAGCGAGCAACTAGCAAGCAAAGATAGAAGTGATTTCGAGGGTATGGTCAGCTTGCCTGAGATCCCGCAAGGAAGAAGAACGAGTCCATGAAGAAGACAAACATACGCAATCGAATGGATCCTCACAACTCCAGAACGGAACCGAAGCTAACGAGAGAAGAAACCTAGAAAGAAGCAGGCAACATGGTAAACAACCATCACATAAACATGGCATGATGCACAACTAAGTATGATGCATGTCCGGTTTAATGAAGCATGGCATGACAAAGTGCACAAACAATACTACAAATTAAGTGGAGCTTAATATGCAACGAGTTGCATATTGATGGAACACCACATGACTTATTTAGTCCTCTCCCGTTTATGTACCCAACAATATTAAATGTTGTTTAGCATGGCAAGAGGTGAAGCATAACAAAACTATACCATCTAAACAATTTAAATGGGGCCGGATATAACAAACAACAAATCTAGTAAATCCCCATATGCATTTAGCAAATTAATGCAAACAACAATTTAAACATTCTTGATGTTGTTATCATGATGCGGATGACATTTGCAATTTTTATGCAGTATTTATGAAAATGTTGACATGATAAGATATGAGGCATTTGTCATTGTTGCGGAAATGAAAGGGGTGCCACGATACGATAACGAATCCGAAAATGATGCCACAACAACATTCCGATGATTCGGTAGCTCACAGGGATACCGGTGCAAAAGGAAGTGGGTGTGAGTGTGTCATGCAAGATGATGGGGTGATCCCGGTTGCCGGGTTCCCATGGGTGGATGGCATGGCAACGAGGAACTCACAAAGAACAACTCAGACACGGAGCAACACACGGTTCAACTCATACATCGCAAGCATTCGGTCCACGGGCGGTCGTCTCGGGGTTATACCTTCGAAGCATGCATTTCGGGTGGAACGAGTTCGTAGTGGAAGTAGTCGTTCACGGGTCGTTGAGGAAAGTAGTGGTTTATGTTCGTTTTTGGAGAGGTACTTGATGAATCCAAGGTTTTCGGGGGCGACGGTAGTAGAACTTGGCGAATCCGTGTTCTTCAGAGGTCGTCATCGAACTTGGTCAAATACACGATGTGGGTAGACATTCACTCGACGGCCTTCGGCGACGGTAGTTGTACACGGGTCTTTGGCCATGGAAGTAGTCGTACATGTTTTCGTAGAGGTTCGGGGTCAACAACACGGAACTTGACGTGCACGGGGTCTTTGCGGGTCGACGGTAGTGGTTCACGTTTTGTAGCCGTTCGAGTCATCGGTGGAGGAACTTGGCGGTCCATGTAGTCGAACTTGGTGCATCCGAATGGTACTTGGTGAATCCCCGTAGTCGAACTTGGTGGCCTTGACGAACCGCAGTGGTAGTAGGCCAAAAACACGGTCACGGTAATCCCCGAAGATGTAGTCTCATGTACAGAACTTGACGGGTCAGGAGACCTCGGGAAGGAAGAAGCTTGGTTCATGCCAAGGTGACGGAGGGGCCAGCCAGGGCGTTCCTTATAGGCGGGCGAAGCAGCGCAGACTTCTGGAGGACCATGGGCGCGCGAGGAGGCAAGATGGTCCGGCGGCAGCGCAGGAACGGCGGCTCCGGCGTGGGGCTGCCGGGATCTCGTCGGAGACATGGCCAGAGGCGGACAGCGTGGCTTCTTGAGGAGCCTAGGGAGGCCAATGTAGGAGAGGGAGGCGCAAGCAGGAGGAGGCGCTGAGGCGGACGGGTGAGGGGACGGCCACGGCGGCGCTGGCCGCCGGCATCAGGCCGCGTGGTGTGATGTCCCGAGACCGATGTGCCAGGTGTCCTCCAGTTATTCGCTAATGTTGCCATGCCATTCGCTTGCGTGTTGCATCTGGTCTTGTGATCATGTGCATTGCATCATCATGTTTTCAAAACTTGCATTCGTCCGGGTCTCCCCGTTCTCTCCTGTCCATTCTGAGCCCAGATACACTTGCACGCGCCCGCGGAATGTCCGAAATAATATTTTATAAGTGGCTGGAAAATGTTCTCCGAATGGGTTGAAAGTTGACATGCGGTGTTTTTATGTTGTCAGTAGACCGCCTGTCAAATCTCATCGCATTCGGAGTTCGTTCGATAACCCAACCGTTAAACTGTAGCGGCAATAGTAGCAGGTCTATCGTCGGACGTTTTCGGTCTCCGGAAACAGCTGTCGGGCTGATCTCCTTCTCTTCTCTCTTCACAGCCCACTTCCACTCTAAACCAGCCCATCAAACCCCTGCCTTCATGGCCTTTTGTCAGACCCCCCTCTCCGCACAGTTCTCGACCCCCTCGTGCGCGTCCGAAACTGCCCGAACCCGAACCGATCAGTCATCACCGTTGCTTTCAGATCATCCCCTAACATCCATAAACCATCTTCGTTTTGTTAATTGGGCTCCCTAACCTTTTTATCCGAGTCCGTCCGAGTAAGATCGGAGGGACTAGATTGACCCTAATCTAACCCACATGCTATATATATATATATATAGGTCCAAAAACCCTAGTCTAGGCAGCCCCTTCCATCCAATCCCTCACCTGCCGCTGCCACTCTCAATCTTGGGATCCTCCCAGATCCACTCCTCCCCAATCTCGAAGCCGCCGCCACCCTCTCTTCATTGTTGTTCGGGAGCTTGTCCCATCGCCGCTAGATCCTTTCTTCCTCGAGATCTTCTCTCGATCCACCCAAACCGTAGCCCTCCACCTCTTGATCTCTCCCCAGTCCCCACCAACCAGCACCACCCCTGATCCCATCGTCCACCTCCTGCAGCCGTGAACGCCTGGGGGCCCAACAGCTCGAGCACCGGCCGGCAACCGAAGCTCCATCACTGGCGACCAGGACCGACCTCCCCCGCTCCTTTCTTCTTCCCTTCCTTCTCTCTTTTCGCCCTAAACTCTTCGTCTCTTTCGTATTCATAGAAGGTCATCGTCGCCATGAACACCCGCAGTAGAGAGCCAGGGGCTCGATCCCCTGCTCATGCCCGAGCTTCTTCAACCTCTGCGTCGTCCCGCTCCTCTGCATCACCAGCCACGCGCTCCTCCCCTCGCGCAACACCTCATCGCCGTCCGGCAGGTAACCGGACCAGGCCGCCCCTCTGCTCCCCTTCCTCCTTCCTGTTTCCTTCTCCTCCTCTCTCTCAACTCCATCTCCGTCTCTGTACCAGGTATGAACAGGAGAGCACCCGACCCCATGGACGACCTCGAGCTCCTCCCCAACACCAGCCTTCTCAACCACCTCACGTCACCACTGGCAGCTTCGTCGCCGGAGACCCACCAGTAGGTCACCACCGTCGTGCCCCGCCATCTCCAGCCTCGTGCCGTTAAGGTCGTCGTTGCCGCTTGTCTCCCCTGCTTCGCCCGCTCGAACCCGCTGCTGCCCGTTTTGCTCGATCAAGCAGAGCCACCGCTGGAGATCCTCGTCGCCGGGAACCGCCTTCCCCAACCCTCGGACTACCCGGGCCCGCAACATCCACCGCCTGCCTCCTCTCCAACGTCGCGCCAAGTCCCACGTCGCTGGCGGCGTTCTTGCCGTACGTCGCCTGAACCTGTTACTGCGGCTGTTCTTCAGCAACGTGCAGCAGCTCGTTCTGCCAGCGCCTCGCTTCGATCTGGAGTTGGCCCAGAGCCGCGCCCATTGACCTTCAGATCCATCAGGTGGGCCACACCGCTGCAGGCCCAGCTCACCTTGCCCGGCCTACCCTCTCAACCGACCGGCCTGCTTCCCCTCCAGCTGGGCCGAAGCCCATGGTGAGGCCACTTCCAGTGCCCCCTCCTGTACACGGTTGGGCTAGCAGATTCGACCCATATTGTTTTTTCCCGATCTGCGATTTTCCTAATTATCCAGAGATGGCTGTTTTGTAGAAAAGCCCTTCAAGTCCATGCTTTTAATAACTATATAACCACGCATCATATGTAAAAACTTCAAATATGCAAAATGCTTAGAATTGCATCTAGATTCATAATATCCAACTTTCATGCATGTTTAAAATATTTAAAATGTTGTTTGTTTAAATTTGCTTAAATAACTTGCTAAAATGATTAGATTCATAACTAAATAATCGTAGCTCCAAATTTAATGAACTTTATACGTAAATGGGGTAGAAAAATGCCTAGTTTAACATGGTGCATTCATCTTGCATGTTTAAAAACTCTAAAATATGCACATGAGGAGTTTACGGACTTGTTGTTTTGTTGTTCCGGCCTCATTTAAACTTTCCTAGATATG
The DNA here is from genome assembly GCF_018294505.1 of Triticum aestivum. Lineage (NCBI taxonomy): Eukaryota > Viridiplantae > Streptophyta > Magnoliopsida > Poales > Poaceae > Triticum > Triticum aestivum. The sequence goes on from NC_057806.1 coordinate 199,714,180, forward strand.
TAGTTTTCATTTGCTTCATCTCTTGCCATGTTAATCAACATTTAATATTGTTGGGTACCTAAATGAGAGAGAACTAAATAAGTCACGTGGTGTTTCGTCAATATGCAACGAAGTTGCATATTGAGATCCACTTAATTTGTAGGATTGCCTGTGCACTTTGCCATGCCATGCTTCATTAAACCGAACATGCATCATACTTGGCTGTGCATCATGCCATGTTTATGTGATGGTTGTTTACTATGTTGTTTGCTTCTTTCCATTGTTGCTTCTTCGGGTTAGTTCCGGTAATGTCGCATTTGTGAGGATTCGTTCGGCTACGTCCGTTTGTCTTCTTCATGGACTCGTTCTTCTTCCTTGTGGGATCACAGGCAAGATGACCATACCCTCGAAATCACTTCTATCTTTGCTTTGCTAGTTGCTTGCTCTATTGCTATGTCGCGATACCTACCACTTGCTATATCATGCCCCCCATATTGCCATGTCAAGCCTCTAACCCACCTTTCCTAGCAAACCGTTGTTTGGCTATGTTACCGCTTTGCTCAGCCCCTCTTATAGCGTTACTAGTTGCAGGTGAAGATGGAGTTTGTTCCTTGTTGGAACATGATTATTGTTGGGATATCATTATTATATATTGTTTACTTTAATGCATCTATATACTTGGTAAAGGGTGGAAGGCTCGGCATTATGCTTGGTGTTTTGTTCCACTCTTGCCGCCCTAGTTTCCGTCATACCGGTGTTATGTTCCTTGATTTTGCGTTCCTTACACGTTTGGGTTATAATGGGAACCCCTTGACAGTTCGCTTTGAATAAAATTCCACAGCAAGGCCAAACCTTAGTTTTACCATTTTCCACCTAAGCCTTTTTCCCTTGGGTTCTGCAAACTCAAGGGTCATCTTTATTTTAAACCCCCGGGCCAGTGCTCCTCTGAGTGTTAGTCCAAACTAGAGCACCGTGCGGGGCCGTCCCTTGGCAACTTGGGTTACGTTGGCTCCTATACGCTTAGCTTATCCGGTGTGCCCTGAGAACGAGATATGTGCATCTCCTATCGGGATTTGTCGGCACAACGGGTGGTCTTGCTGGTCTTGTTTTACAATTGTCGAAAAGTCTTGTAACCGGGATTCCGAGTCTGATCGGGTCTTCCTGGGAGAAGGAATATCATTCATTGACCGTGAGAGCTTGTGATGGGCTAAGTTGGGAAACCCCTGTAGGGTTTTGAACTTTCGAAAGCCGTGCCCGTGGTTATGGGCAGATGGGAATTTGTTAATATCCGGTTGTAGAAAACCTGACACTTAACTTAATTAAAATGCATCAACTGCGTGTGTAGCCGTGATGGTCTCTTCTTGGCGGAGTCCGGGAAGTGAACACGGTTCTTGTGTTATGCTTGAACGTAAGTAGTTTCAGGATCACTTCTTGATCATTACAGCTTCTTGACCATGCTTTGCTTCTCTTCTTGCTCTCATTTGCATAAGTTAGCCACCATATATGCTAGTGCTCGCTGCAGTTCCACCTCACTACCTTTTCCTACCCATAAGCTTAAATAGTCTTGATCTCGCGGGTGTGAGATTGCTGAGTCCTCGTGACTCACAGATACTTCCAAACAGTTGCAGGTGCCGATGATACCAGTGCAGATGACGCAACCCAGCTCAAGTGGGAGCTCGATGAAGACCTTTTCGTTGTTGTGTTCGTTTCCTTTTGATCAGTAGTGGAGCCCAGTTGGGGCGATCGGGGATCTAGCATTAGGGGTGGTCTTTCTTTTATTTTGGTTCCTTAGTCGGACCACGATTGTATTCTGGATGATGTAATGCTATATTTATGTATTGTGTGAAGTGGAGATTGTAAGCCAACTCTTTATCCCTCTCTTATTCAGTACATGGGATGTGTAAAGATTACCCCTCTTGCGACATGCCTACTATGCGGTTATGCCTCTAAGTCGTGCTCCAACACGTGGGAGATATAGCCGCATCGTGGGTGTTACACGTGGGCCACGGGAAAGCAGCAAGGGCGAGGAGGCAGCAAGGCACCGGGTCGCGCGCGGAGTGGCCTACCTGATGGAGCTCGGCGGCGGCAGAGGCATGGGACGCGCGGCGGCGAGGGTAACTCGCGGTGGTGGCGGCAAGGGGATCGAGGATGAGGAGCTCCTCTCCTGGGCGTGGCAGCGCTGTGTGGGAACGAGGGAGAGGACGAGGGGATCGGGGAGATGGGGATCGAGTGTGCGGTTCCCTGGTGATGGCGCTAGGAGGAGGCAGGGGAAGTTGGGGATCGAACACATGGGCTGTCTCCCTGGCGCTAGGGTTACGGGGGAGTGGGCCTTATGCCAAATTGGGCTGCGGGCTCCCTTCTCTCTTTCTCTCTTCTCTTCTTATTTTCTTAGCAGAAAACAATTAAGGAGAAGAAAAGGAAAGAGGGAGGTTAGGGAAAGAATTTGAGTACGCAGATAAATTTCCCGGACTCGCAAAAATACGAGGAATTTGACAAAAATGGCCTGAGGAATTTTAGAGGAAGTAAAATCCCCACGCGTTGGATTTAACTCGGCAAGTTTGAATTTCGAAACCCATTCGAATGAACTCCAAATGGGTTGAAATTATAGGAGGTGACCCTACATAATAGATGTGATTTATGGGCAGATTTGGGACATTAATGGAGAATGTAAAATTGCAACCCAATTTGCAATTTAACTTAAAAGGTCGAAAATAAAGGATAGGAGGTTGAGTCGGGTAAGGAAAGAGTTGAAGAGTAGTGCAATTGTGTTATGGGTGATTCCAAGTTAATGGAATATTTTATAATAGCTCCCTAAATATTAGGAAGATATGTTATGAAGAGAACTCACCATGTGAATTCCCTCAATTTAAATGGATCAAAGATCCATGCCATTTATTTAGTTGAGTTAAAAAAAGACATGATGGCATGATGACATGATGCAATGCACATGATGCAATGATGAATGCAACAAGCAAAAAAAACAAATCACACAACTAATCTTGGAAACCCTGGAAGGCATCTGAAGCTCCGGTCTTGGGGTGTCACAGCTAGGCATCGATAATTTTAATGATGCTCACATGAAAGATATCAATTGAAACACGAAGAGAGCATCATGTAGTATATGAGAATCACATCTAAGTCTAACATACTTCCTATGCATAGGCATTTTATAGGAAAACGAATTATCATAGCAAGCAAAAACTAGCATATGCAAGGAAGAGGAAAGAAACAATAGCAATGTCAACATAACGAGAGGTAATTTAGTAACATGAAAATTTCTACGACCATATTTTTCTCTCTCATAATAATTACATGTGTGATCATAAGCAAATTCAACAAAATAGCTATCACATAAAATATTTTCAACACGATCCACATGCATGCAAAGTTGACACTCTTCCAGAATAGTGGGATTAACATTAACTAAAGTCATGACCTCTCCAAACCCACTTTTATCAAAAAATTCATAAGACTGAACATTCTCCAAATATGTGGGATCTAAAGTTGACACTCTTCCAAACCCACTTTGAATATTATTGCAAACAATATTATCAATCTCATATTCATCATGGGGCTTAAATAAATTTTCAAGATCATAAGAAGAATCGCCCCAATCATGATCATTGCAACATGTAGTAGACATAGCAAAACTAGCATCCCCAAGCTTAGAGTTTTGCATATTATTAGCACAATTGACATTCATAGAATTTATAATAACATCATTGCAATCATGCTTTTTATTCAAAGATCTATCGTGAATCACTTCATAAAGTACTTCATCACAATTTTCAGATTCACGAATTTCAAGCAAAACTTCATAGAGATAATCTAGTGCACAAAACTCACTAGCAATTGGTTTGTCATAGTTAGATCTTTTAAAAAGATTAGCAAGAGGATGAGGATCCATATCAATAGATTTTTAGCAAGCGAAGATGCAAGCAAATAGAAGGAACATGGTAACATGAGCAAACAAAAGGACGAACAGAAGAAGGGCGAGAAAAGGCAAATTTTGTGAAGTGGGGGAGAGGAAAATGAGAGGCAAATGGCAAATAATGAAATGCGAGGGAGAAGAGTTTATGATGGGTACTTGGTATGTCTTGACTTGAGCGTAGATCTCCCCGGCAACGGCGCCAGAAATCCTTCTTGCTACCTCTTGAGCATGCGTTGGTTTTCCCTTGAAGAGGAAAGGGTGATGTAGCAAAATAGCGTAAGTATTTCCCCCGATTTTTGAGAACCAAGGTATCAATCCAGTAGGAGACTACACACAAATCGCCTAGTACATGCACAAACAATTAAGAACCTTGCAACCAACGTGATAAAGGGGTTGTCAGTCCCTTCACGGCCACTTGCAAAAGTGAGATCTGATAAAGATAATAAGATAAATATTTTTGGTATTTTTGTTGTATAGATTGAAAAGTAAAGATTGTGAAATAAATAGTAAACTAGAATTCTAGATCGGAAACTTATATGATGTAAAGTAGACCCGGGGGCCATAGGTTTCACTAGCGGCTTCTCTCATGATAGCATGTATTACAGTGGGTGAACAAATTACTGTCGAGCAATTGATAGAATAGCGCATAGTTATGAGAATATCTAGGCATGATCATGAACATAGGCATCACGTCCGTGTCAAGTAGACCGAAATAATTCTGCATCTACTACTATTACTCCACACATCGACCGCTATCCAGCATGCATCTAGAGTATTAAGTTCATAAGAACAGAGTAACACATTAGGTAAGATGACATGATGTAGAGGGATAAACTCAAGCAATATGATATAAACCCCATCTTTTTATCCTCGATGGCAACAATACAATACGTGTCGGTTCCCTTTCTGTCACTAGGATCAAACACCGCAAGATTGAACCCAAAGCTAAGCACTCCTCCCATTGCAAGAAAGATCAATCTAGTAGGCCAAACTAAACCGATAATTCGTAGAGACTTTCAAAGATATCAAATCACGCATATATAAATTCAGAGAAGAATCAAATATTGTTCATAGATAATCTTGATCATAAACCCACAATTCACCGGATCTTGACAAACACATTGCAAAAAGTATTACATCGAATAGATCTCCAAGAACATCGAGGAGAACTTTGTATTGATAACCAATGAGAGAGAAGAAGCCATATAGCTAATAACTATGGACCCAAAGGTCTATGGTAAACTACTCACGCTTCATCGGAGAGGCTATGGGGTTGATGTAGAAGCCCTCTGTGATCGAATCCCCCTCTAACAGATCGCCGGAAAAGGCCCCAAGATGGGATCTCACAGGTACAGAAGGTTGCAGCTGTGGAAAAGTGGTTTCGTGGCTCCCCTGGATGTTTTTAGGATACATGGGTATATATAAGCGAAAGAAGTAGGTCGGTGGAGCTCCATGGGGCCCAGGAGGGTGGGGGGCACGCCGCCCCCCTGGGCGCGCCCTCCTGCTTCGTGGCCGCCTTGTTGCGTCTTTGACTTCTACTCCAAGTCTCCTGGATTGTGTTCGTTCCAAGAAAGATCCTCGCGAAGGTTTCGTTCTATTTGGACTCCGTTTGGTATTCCTTTTCTGCGAAACACTGAAATAGGAAAAAAATATCAACTGGCACTAGTCCTCCCGTTAATAGGTTAGTCCCAAAAATAATATAAAAGAGCATATTAAAGCCCATTAAACATCCAAAACAGATAATATAATAGCATGGAATGACAAAAAAAATTTAGATACGTTGGAGACGTATCAGACAGTAGCATTTCTAAAACGGTTGCATTGATTAATATTAATATAGAAATTCTCTTAAAACAGTTCAGTAGTTAATTCTGAGAGTGGCATTTCTTAATTTTACTAGCAGCATTAGTTTAAGAAAAAGCATAAACAGTTCCAGGGAGAGTGGGCGCAACAACACCATGTGCTTCCATCTACTTATAAAGAGGGTGATGCAGAGTTTGTTGTAACAAAGCAACAAGCATCATGTCTGTGCTGGAACAATTTTTGCCCACTTAATGGTAAAAGACAACAGTTCAATAGCTTCAATTCAACATTTGTCCAAAACAGTACCAATACAAGTAGCACAACATCTCAAAGCACACTACAACATCATGTGGATGAAAGTCGGTACTGACCTGTCTTGACCAAGATTTGAAACAACTCGTGAGGAGGACTTTAAAGAAATCCCAACACATATATGAAAATCCATGATCTCCTTTTGTGCAGTTCCACCAAAATTAAGCAAAGTCGCCGGTGTGACATTCATGTTGAACTGCACAAAACACTCATAAAACAAAAGTGTTTCGCGTAGCGAAGCAAAATTTCACAGTAGCAAAAAGTTGAATATATATCCCTGTTTTAACAGAGGCAAAAAAGGAATCAATTACTAGCCAATAAAGGAGGATGAAACATGCGGCCACAAAATTGGTAATCCCGCCAATCCCAACAAGTGTTGCAGTTTTGAACTAAGATTCAGTAGTTAATTTTGAGAGTGGCATTGCTTAATTTTACCAGCAGCATTAGATTAACAAAAAGCATAAACAGTTCTAGGGGAGAGTGGGCGCAACAACACCATGTGCTTCCATCTACTTATAAAGGGGGTGATGCAGAGTTTGTTGTAATAAAGCAACAAGCATCATGTCTAGGTTGGTACCATTTTTGTTCACTACTTAATGGGAAAAGAGAGCAATACAATAGCTTCAATTCAACATTTATTTAAAAAGTACCAATACAAGTAGCACAACATCTCAAAACACATTGCACCATCATGTGTATGAAGGCAAGTACCAACCTGTCATGACGCACACAAGATCACCTACGAATCTGCCAACACGAATAGGAAATCCAGTCTCGTTTTGTGCAGTTGCATTGAAATCAAGCAAAGTCACCGGTGTGACATTTAAGTTTGCTATAGAAACAAGTTGAATAGATATACCTGTTTTAACAGAGGTAAAAAAGGAAACCGTTACTGGCCAATAAAGGAGGATGAAACAAACGGCGATAAAAGGAAGCATGTAACTTATCTTGATGGAAAACAAAGTTGGACAGTAGCATTTCTAAAACGGTTGCATTGATTCATATTAACAGAGACATTCTCTTAAAACAACATTCGTTAAGAATGTAATTCAGTTTTAATAGTAGCATTGCTTCAATTTTCCAGCAGCATTCTTAGATTAACAATAGCAAAATAGTTGTATGGGACATGGGACATGCCAGCACCATGTGCGTCCACACGTATAAATGGGTGATGCAGAGTATGTAGCCAAGCAACATATCTGCGTTGGTCCCATATTTGTTCTCTTTGAACCTTTTTCCGATGTGAGGGCAGCAAACCTAGTCCTGCACAAACTACCCACCCCCCCCAGTTTCTTTCCCTTTTGAACAAAGAGATCGGTTCCTTACAGATGTGTGTACTGGGTTACCACCTTTTCCCCTTTTCAACCAACAAAGCGGCTGGATAGCCAGTCTATACTACTCTCCCTCCCTCCTTTCCTCATTGAACCACGTCCTACATTCATGCTCCACCCCACCGCACCCTTCTTTCCTCTTTGAACCAAGACCTAGATTCGACTACAGAATCAAAAAACATCTGCATGCAACTAGAGCAATGACGGTTTCAAAGAAACTTATACCTTAGGGTCGTTGAGATGTGGCAAGGCATGCGTCGGGAGGCTGGATCTGCCCACACTATGTACGGAAGCGCGGAGGAAGGGGTCAGTGGCCGTCCCACATAGGCGCTGGGTGAAAGAGAACGATGCAGCCGACAGTGGATTGCCTCCCTCACCGAAGGCGATAGAGTGAACACTGCACCTCCTCCCCTTCCCGGTGCAACGGGATCCGGATGCCTCCTTCACCAGCTATGATGGTGGAGAGAGAGACAGAGGCCGCAACGTAGTCTTGCTTAGATCTGGTGAAGAGGGTGAGAGACTGTGAATATATCAAACCCTAGCAAAGGAACGCCGAGCCTCCAGCGTGTATATATATGTAGTGTGGCGAGAGTGTGGAGAGTGCAAACCCTAGCGAACAAGCGCTGAGGCTCCAGCTTATATAGTGTACTACATATATACTGTATTATGGACTGAGCTCCGGTGCCTTAACTGCACCTGCCTTTGGCTGTATGACAGGTGGGCCAGCCACATTTTGGTCCCACCTATCATACACCCAAAGGCAGGTGCACTAAGTCAATGATCCTGCGTCCATATAGTACTCGTGTATACTACTAATATATAGCGGAGTGGTTTTCTTATTCTCTCCACAACAATCATTTTAATTTGTGTAAGTACGAAACAAAACTCTTTATTTAACGTACAAGTGAAGAAAACTACTACTTCCGATGAACTAACGATCCACGCGTCCTGGCCGCACTTCCTGTCCTTCACATGCGGTACACTACCCTCCCTTAAGTGAACAACCACACATGCGCAAATTATCGGAAACGTGTGAGAGTGTGTAAAACTAAAGAATTTTAATTTCAATTATCGGAAAGGTTTGAGAGTATGTACAGTTTGCCCTCTCTCAATAATTATGGTTTGTTGTGTTCGGCCTAAACTTGGTCAAACTTCACAAAGTTTGACTTTAGTCAAATATAATATGCAGAGTAAATAAAAATGGAGGCCTACTATGTCCATCCGGGTTTTTAGTCCACACCATTTTTTAATCAAAGTTAATAGCTGGACAAATAAAATTACAGGGGAGCTGAAGACAAAGTTGTGACAAGGCTTAGAAATCAATACAAAACTTATGCTCTTAGTACCAACGTAGATCCTTCTTCGAGAAAACATTTGGTTCATAGCCAATTGTGTGATAAAATTGCACCAACGTGAAAGACGACTGCGTCTCCAACGCAATCAAGGTGAATTGATGAAGGATATCATCTTTGTGGGTAACAAGCAAAGAGCACTGATGGAAGACAGCTTGTTTTTCGTGGAAAATCAATCAGCTTCTGTAACATCCCAATTTTCAATTTGGATGTTAAACATTAGGTCATCATATGCATCCACGCCCTTTGCATTTTTGAACTGGTTTTATTTGTACATTTTGACCCAAGAGGCCTTAAGCAACTCAAGGACCATGTGAGAGAGTTGTAGGTTTTCATAAAATCCATTTTTGAGTTTTTTTATAAAATTGGTAAATTTGATTAAAGTGATTTTTATTTGAAATTATTTTTCCAATTGTTTCAAAATAAATAAAATATTGAGAGAAGATAAAATGACTTCTTAAAAATAGAGGAAATAATGGAAATTTAATTTTAAATAAAAATATTTATTTTATTTGAATTTTTATTGAGATTTTTTATTTGAATAAATTAGGGAAAATTGCATTTTAGCCCAGAAAAATGTTCATGTTGTCCTAAATATTAGTAGAGGACCGTGAAAATTGTTTTGGGGATTTTAGGATTTTTATTTATTTTATTTTGAATGTTTCTGTTTCGGCGAATTTTTTTTAAAAAAAAATTGCGCGCGACCCAACCTGGCCGCCCTAGCCGAGCCGGGCCTTGGCCCAGCAGGCCGTCACCGTCTTCCTCGCGTCGCGCCGCCGTGTCGCCATTGGACTCCGGAGGAGTCCGGGCACGCCCCACGCCGCCCGACCCCTCCTCCAAGTCGGACAGGGCCGCCGCCTCGCCCTCCCGCCTTTATAAGGCCGGGACCCTACCCCCTCGACCCCCTCACAATCGTCGTCGCCGCCGCCGCTAGAAGCCGCTGCTACTGCCACCATCTGCCGCCACCGCCGGAGCCTCGCCCTGCCTCCGCCGAATCTCGCCATTGGCCCTGCTGATTCGTTGACCGATAAAAACCGTTCGGTTTTCTCTAGTTTTTTCGGTTTTTTGTTCGGTTTATTTCGTTTAGTTTGGTTTTAGTTTTAGTTCGTTGTTTAACGAACGTTCACCCGGTCTTCTCTGTTAGCGAAGGAAGTTCGTTCGTTAGTTTCTATTGGCGAACGTTCGTTCATTAGGTTTTTTTTTAGTTTTATTTCCAGCTAGGGACCTATCCATAATTACTTTTATCACAGATTAGTCCCTGATCTTAAAGCCTTCGCTACATTTTGCTCATTTGTCGAAATACAGTGAAACCAACGCCAAAATCTTCGTATTGTTCCCCTCTATACATATAATCAACGTGAACATGATTTTGGAAATTTTAAAATTTGGTTTCAAGCATATTTGAATTTGAACTTCTTTTGATCGTAGTTTGAGTTTAGTAACTCCGATTCGATTATTTCTTTTTGCAAATCGAAGATATCCGCTTGAACTTTAAGTTTAGATCTTTTACTTTGGGTTTTACCTTTGCATCTTATGCTTGAGTGCTTATGTATGCTATTATTTGTTCACAATAGAGTTTCCGGAGTGCGAGGCTTGCTACTACGAATCACTAGGGTTTTCCGATCGTTAGCAAGTCAAGTAACACTTTGATCATACCCCTTCATTACCTAGTTTTTATGCATTAGTTTCAACCCTCAAACATTGCATGAATATGTATTGATAACATTTGGGTAGTGGGAAGTAGTTGATGAGGTAGGAACCTAATGTCTTATATTCAAACCTTGGGTGTTACTACGTTGTGCTTATACTGCTCTGCTATGCTAGTAGACGTGGTTTGGGTTTGAGAGAATTCATGAAAGATGTGAGAGTTATTATTAACTAAGGGCTAACTTAAGGTGGCTACTTTAATAAACATCTGGGTGGATTGGTTGTGGGCACCTGGGGATAAATTAGTGTTATCCAAGGAGATCCCAGGGAACCCGTGTGATCATCCTATGGTTTGCCACCCAGGCTCAAAGGGATCATAATGTTATTCATGTCGGAAACTTCCAATTGCAGCCACAACCCATTATGGGCTCTGGCATAGTTGAGTATGTTGTGTGACCTCTTTTAGTGGTAGACTAGCAGATGTAGGGGATGTAGGTGGTACTGTTTACCCATCATAAAGAGTTAATGCTTCTGAAAGACTGTGTCTCGGTCATCCATTTCTCAAACATCATGTAGTGCGAGAAATTCAATGGAGGAGATCGAGTCTTGTGGGGAAAAGTGTGCAAACCTCTGCAGAGTGTATAAACTAATCATGGTTAGCTGTGTCCCCGATTATGGACATCTTGAGTATATGGTGCTTGAATTATTATGTTGATCTCATCACTTTACTTAATTAATTTGTCGAATTATTAATTTCTTTAATTTTGGGATTGAGTTGGGGTTACCTTCTCAATTATTTCAACAAACTTTGTAGTTAAATAAAATATATTCCTTTGTTGTAGGGAAAAGCTAGTTTTATGCGACTGATAACTGTAGAGCCTCCACCAGCCATATATGCATGTAGTGATAGCTGTTATTTCTGTTTATTGCTCTATAGTGTTATTTTGCCAGCATATTCCATGTGCTGACCTACACAGGCTGCAACGTATCATGTTGCAGAATTTTCAGATGAGGAGTAAGGTGCGCTAGGTCGTTGTCGTGCACTCAGTTTTGTCGTGGAGTTGGATGGACTCATTTATCTTTGAAGCTTCCACAGTTATCTTCTTTAGATGGCCTTCAGCCATATTATTATAATAAGTACTCTTTTTGAGACACTCGATGTAATAAGTGTGTGTGATTGAAACTCTGCAATAAATCCTCGAGTACTGTGTGTGTCAGCAATACCGATCCAGGGATGACATTTAAGCACAGAGACTTGACCGTCTGAGGTCTGGTCGCTACAAAATGATATCAAAGCACACGCTGACTGTAGGACGCAACCACTAGGACAAGCCACATGATACTCTTCTCTACTCATTTTTGACTCTTCTCCATTTCTTCTCTATAGATGGTAGACCCAGGGAACAAGTTCACTCAACCGGATGACGACACCCCTTTGGGACGACACTTGAAGGAAGTCACTAGGTACCTGAGTATTGGAATACCAAGCTTCACCGGGACCTACACCGCCACTCTACCAGAAGAGGAGCGCTGGATGATACGTGTTCATGTTCTAGGAAGGACGTTCACGCTAGTTACCGAGCCCATGGAGTTTTCCTTTGATGCACCAACCTGGAGTCTAGGAAAGAGCATGGCCGCCCACATCGCCATCGGACGCATCGGCGAGGTATACAATAAGGAGCTTAAGGACACCATCTACCAGATATGTGGACGCCGAGATGAGCAATGGGAGATGATTTGCACCAGGAAGGATAGATCCATTGCAGCCTACATACAGGAATTAAATCAGCACATACGTCGCCAAGAGAACCAGATGTGCGCCAGTATGATGGACATGAAGAAGGTGATGACCCGGAACATGGAGCTAGAAGAGGAACTCAAGTCTACACACGATGGATATGAAGAAGAAATTGCTGTACTACTGGAGAAGAATGAAGACCTGAAAAAGAAGCTAGGAATATTCATGGGAGATCCCAAACATGAAAAGGACATTCGTTCTGAAGACTACATCATACTCAATGACACCGACTCCGACCCCGACAACGATGATGATTATGAAGACGAAGCTGGAGTAGATATCATGGAGTCATCCACCGATCAAAATTTCTAGTCGACCACCATATTATCAGTAGTATTCTCCCATGTATATAGTAATAGTCCAGGCATTTTGTAATGGTAACTTAGATCGATTGTATGATCTTGTTTGAATTGAGTGGTGTGAAATGAATGTGTTTGTCTCATGTGCATATGGGTAGTGATCTCTCTTTAGATCTCACTTTATTCTATTCTCGCTCCTCTAAACCTATCGGATGCCTTCGAGACGTGACCCCGGATTTGTCTTCCCACTGGAGCTCACTTAGTTGATCCAACAGCAGAATGCATTGATGCAGTTGCTAGTACAGAACCAAGGTAACAACAACAACAACAACAACCCACCGCCACCACTACCAGTTGACAACCTAGCCCATTTTCTAAGGTTGAATCCGCCGGTGTTCTCTAGCAGCACCAAGCCGATTGTTGCTGATGACTGGCTCCACAAGATTGGAAGGGAGCTGACCACCGTAGGTTGCACAGATGCTGAAAAGGTGAGCTTTGCCGCACATCAACTGGATGGACCCACAACCTCATGGTGGGAGAATTACACAGTCACTTTCCCCGTGGCCATTGTCACTTGGTATCAGTTTCAACAAGCATTCCACACTGCACATGTCTCAACCGGAGCTATGAGCATGAAGAAGCGTGAGTTTTGCAACTTACGCCAGGGAAATCGTACTATGGGGCAGTACGTGGATGAGTTCAGCAAGTTAGCTCGCTATGCCCCAAATGATGTGGCCACAGATGCCGCGAAGCAGGAGAAGGTTATGGAAGGGTTGAACAATGAGCTGAGTATGCAGTTGATGGTGGCAACATTCGCCAACTACCAGGAGTTGGTAGATAGGGCTCTCAGGATTGAAGGCAAGCAGTAGTAGATTGAGAACCGCAAACGGAAGTATGGACAAGGGAAGTACAACTCTGGAGCTCAGCAGAAGCCTCGCTTTACCCCGAACTCGGGAGGACTTACCCATCATAACCATGCAGGCCACAATCACAAATGAAGGGAGTTCACACAACCACAATGGCCCTAAGAATGGAAATGGGAATGGAGGAAGCAGCAGTCAGAGCCGTTCCAACCCAGCAACACCTGCCAAGAAGGATCTGAGTCACGTTACCTGTTTCAAGTGCGGGAAGACAGGACATTATGCCAATGAATGCCCCGAGATAACGAATGGCAATGGAAATGGAAGCTCTGGAAAGAAGCCTAATCCCTTCACCAGAGGTCAAGTGAACCACACCAACGTGGAGGAAGTTGAAGAGTAGCCTGACGCAATGATTGGTAAGTTTTTGATTAAGTCATTTACCTCTCTCGTTCTTTTTGACACTGGTGCATCACATTCATTCATATCAATGTGATTTGTGGACAAGTTTAAATTGCCAACCTTAGCCCTTAGGTCACCTATGTTAGTAAGCTCGCCAGGAGTGGAGTATATGACCAGCCGATGGTGTGATCAGTTACCATTAACCATTGGTAGCCATGTTTTTCCCTCAGACCTAATAATTTTGGAGTCACGATGATTGGATATAATACTTGGTATGGATTGGTTATCGAAGTATGGAGGAAACATCGACTGTGCTAGTAAGTCAATACTACTCACCCCCCCCCCCCCCCCGGAAGGAAAAAATATCAAGTATGTGTCTAAGCATGCACCAAGGAGGACTCAAGTGAATTCACTTTCGGGAGTTGTTCAGGAGGAAGTGCCAGTTGTGAAGGATTATCCCGACGTTTCCGGAGGAACTACCAGGCATGCCACCAGATCGAGATATATAATTTTTGATAGAGTTGTTACCAGGCACAGGACCAATATCAAAGAGACCGTATCGAATGCCCGCGAATGATCTGGAGGAAATTAAGAAGCAAATTAAGTAGTTATTGGAGAAAGGTTACATCCGACCAAGTTCATCACCGTGGGGAGCCCCAGTGCTCTTAGTTGAGAAGAAGAATGGATCTTTGAGAATGGTTGTTGATTATCATGCATTGAATGAAGTGACGATCAAGAACAAGTACCCACTACTGATGATCAATTATTTGTTTGACCAGCTACAGGGAGCCAAGGTATTCTCCATGATCGATCTTCGATCGGGATACCACCAGCTGAAGATCCGAGAACAGGATATACCTAAAACAACTTTTACCACAAGGTATGGGCTATATGAGTACACAGTCATGTCTTTTGGATTGACTAACACCCCTGCCTATTTTATGAGAATGATGAATAAGGTGTTCATGGAGTTCTTGGATAAGTTTGTTGTGGTGTTCATTGATGACATATTGGTGTACTCGAAGAATGAAGAAGAACACAAGGAACATTTGCGCTTAGTTCTCGAGAAGCTCAGGGAACATCAGCTATACGCCAAGTTCAGCAAATGTGAGTTTTGGTTGAAAGAAGTTGGATTTCTTGGACATGTTATATCAGGAGAAGGTATAGTAGTAGACCCTACCAAGGTGCAGTCTGTCACTGAGTGGGTGGCACCCACCTCAGTTGGAGAGATATGCAGTTTCCTCGGACTCGCGGGATATGAGATTCATTGAGAATTTTTCCAAGATTGCGAAGCCCATGACAAAGTTATTGAAGAAGGACACCAAGTTCAAATGGACTGAAGAATGTGAGGCCAGTTTTCAGGAGTTGAAGAAACATTTGGTTACAGCCCAAGTGCTAATTCTTCCTGATATAAGCAAGGATTTCCAAGTTTATTGCGACGCTCCTCGCTTGGGAGTTGGAGGTGTACTTATGCAAGACGAAAGAGTTGTTTCATATGCCTCACAACATCTTCGACCGCATGAGTTGAATTATGCTATGCATGATTTGGAGTTAGCACCCGTAGTGCATGCGCTCAAGACCTGGAGACATTTTCTTATTGGAAACTATTGTGATGTTTACATGGATCATAATAGTTTGAAGTATATTTTCACGCAGAAGGAGTTGAATCTCAAGGAAAGGAGATGGTTGGAGCGCATAAAGGATTATGATATGAAGTTACACTATCACCCAGGAAAGGCCAATGTCATAGCAGACGCTTTAAGCCGCAAGAGTTATGTAAACACTCTCGTAACCACATGATTACCGCAGGAGTTGGCTGACAATCTCAAAGAACTTCATTTGGAGATAGTTCCAAGAGGTTTTGTTGCAGCTTTGGAGGGTCAGTCAACGTTATTGGGAAAAATTAGAGAGGCCCAGATGACTGATAAGGAGATTGCAGAGATAAAGGAAAAGATGAGTAAAGTAAAAGCCAAGGGTTTTTGTGAGGACAAACATGAAACTTTATGGTTGGAGGATCGTATTTATGTGCCCAATGATCCAGAGATCAGGAAGTTAATACTTCAGTAAGCTCATGACTCGCCATAGTCAATTCACCCCGGAAACACCAAGATGTATTTGGATTTGAAGGAACATTTATGGTGGACAAGTATGAAGAAGGATATTGCCGAGTATGTAGCCGCGTGTGATGTATGCCAGAGAGTTAAGGCAGAACATCAAAAGCCAGCAGGATTACTACAGCCTATGCCGGTACCCGAATGGAAGTGGGATAAACTTGGCATGGATTTTATCACCGGATTACCCAGGACCCGATCAGGATATGACTCCATCTGAGTAGTAGTTGATCGCTTGACCAAAATGGCTCACTTTATCCCCATGAAAACCACTTATATGAGAACGAAGTTGGCCAAGATATATATGACCAGGATTGTATGTCTGCATGGAGTTCCGAGGACCATCGTATCAGATAGAGGAACACAGTTTACCTTGAAGTTTTGGAATCAGTTACACCAGACTTTGGGTACCAGGCTAGAGTTTAGTACAACCTTTCATCCGCAGACAGATGGACAGACCGAGAGAGTCAATCAGATTCTGGAAGACATGTTAA
Source organism: Triticum aestivum (assembly GCF_018294505.1). NCBI lineage: Eukaryota > Viridiplantae > Streptophyta > Magnoliopsida > Poales > Poaceae > Triticum > Triticum aestivum. The sequence continues at coordinate 199,730,496 of NC_057806.1, forward strand.
GAGCTTGTGCGCTAGATTATGGATCTAGTTGGGATGATAATTTGGCTTACACAGAGTTCTCGTATAACAACAGTTACCAAGCTAGTTTGAAGATGGCCCCTTTCGAAGCCTTGTATGGAAGAAGGTGCAGGACACCATTGATGTGGGATGAAGTTGGAGACCATCAGTTGTTTGGACCAGATTTAATCAAAGAGTCTAAAGAGAAGATTAAGTTTATTCGCGATAGACTGAAGGTAGCTCAGTCCAGGTAGAAGAGTTATGCCGATACTAAACGCAAGGAGGTAGCCTATGAAATCGAAGACAGAGCATATCTCCGTGTGTCACCACTCCGAGGAGTTAAACAATTTGGAGTCAAAGGAAAGTTAGCCCCAAGATTTGTAGGACCATACCGAGTTCTAGAACGTATGGGAGAAGTGGTCTACAAGTTAGATTTACCCGAAGGTTTATCAGGAGTTCATGATGTGTTTCATGTTCCCCAGTTGAAGAAGTGCCTTGCGGAGATGGTCGATATTCCTCTGAGAGATACAGTGCCCCTGGAAGCAATTCAATTGGAGAGTGACCAAACCTACGAGGAGAAACCCGTCAAGATTCTCGAGTTAGCCAGTCGAGTTACACGCAACAAGGTCATCAAGTTTTGCGAAGTTCAATGGAGCCACCATACCGAGGAAGAAGCCACCTGGGAGCGAGAAGAAGACCTATGGAAAGACCACCCACACCTATTTTCTAGCCAACCCGAATCTCGAGGGTGAGATTCACCTTAAGGGGGGTAGGTTTGTAACATCCCATTTTTCAATTTGGATGTTAAACATTAGGTCATCATATGCATCCATGCCCTTTGCATTTTTGAGTTGGTTTTATTTGGACATTTTGATCCAAGAGACCTTAAGCAACTCAAGGACCATGTGAGAGAGTTGGAGGTTTTCATAAAATCCATTTTTGATCTTTTTCAAAATTGGTAAATTCGATTAAAGTGATTTTTATTTGAAATTACTTTTCCAATTATTTCAAAATAAATAAAAATATTAAGAGAAGATAAAATGAATTCTTCAAAATAGAGGAAATAATGAAAATTTAATTTTAAATAAAAATATTTATTTTATTTGAATTTTTATTGAGATTTTTTATTTGATTAAATTAGGGGAAAATTGCATTTAAAAAAATTTCATTTTAGCCCAAAAAAATGTTCATGTTGTCCTAAATATCAGTAGAGGACTGAGAAAATTGTTTTTGGATTTTTATTTATATTTATTTCGAATTTTTCGGTTTCAGCGAATGTTTTAAAAAAAACTACGCATGACCCAACTGGGCCGGCCCAGCCTAGCCGGGCCTTGGCCTAGCAGGCGGCGACAATCTTTCTTGTGTCGCGCCGCCGTGTCGCCGCCGGACTCCGGAGGAGTCCGGGCATGCCCCGCCTCGCGCCGCCCGACCCCTCCTCCAAGTCAGACGGGGCCGTCGCCTCGCCCTCCCACCTTTATAAGGCCGGGACCCGACCCCGTCGACCCCCTCACAATCGCTGCCCCCGCCGCAGCTCTGCTGCCGCCGCCGCCGGATCTCACCGTTAACCCCACCGCCGCGTTGACCGGTAAAACCGTTCGGTTTTCTCTGGTTTTTTTGGTTTTTTGTTCGGTTTATTTTGTTTAGTTAGGTTTTAGTTTTAGTTCGTTATTTAACGAACGTTCACCCGGTCTTCTCTGTTAGCGAACGAAGTTCGCTCATTAGTTTCTGTTAGCGAACATTCATTCGTTAGGTTTTTCTTTTTAGTTTTATTTCCAGCCAGGGACCTATCCATAATTACTTTTATCACAGATTAGTCCCTGATTTTAAAAAATTCGCTACCTTTTGCTCGTTTGTCCAAATCCAGTGAAACCAACGCCAAAATATCCGTCTTGTTTCCCTATATCCAGATAATCAACTTGAACATGATTTTGGAAATTTTAAAATTTGGTTTCAAGCAGATTTGAATTTGAACTTCTTTTGATCATAGTTTGAGTTTCATAACTCCGATTCGATTGTTTCTTTTTGCAAATCGAAGCTCTTTGCTTGAACTTTTAGTTTAGATCTTTTATTTTTTGTTTTACATTTGCATCTTATGCTTGATTTCTTATGTGTGCTATTGTTTGTTCATGATAGAGTCTCCGGAGTGCGAGGCTTGCTACTACGAATCACTAGGGTTTTCCGATCGTCAGCAAGCCAAGTAACACTTTGATCATACCCCTTTATTACCCAGTTTTATGCATTAGTTTCAACCCTCAAACATTGAATGAATAGGTATTGATAACATGTGGGTATTGGGACGTAGTTGATGAGGTAGGAACCTAATGTCTTATATTCAAACCTTGGGTGTTACTACGTTGTGCTTATATTGCTCTGCTATGCTAGTAGACGTGGTTTGGGTTTGAGAGAATTCATGAAAGATGTGAGAGTTATTATTAACTAAGGGTTAACTTAAGGTGGCTACTTTAATACACATCTGGGTGGATTGGTTGTGGGCACCCGGGGATATACCAGTGTTGTCCAAGGAGATACCGGGGAACCCGTGTGATCATCCTATGGTTTGCCACCCAGGCTCAAAGGTATCATAATGTTATTCATGATGGAAACTTCCGTGTGCAGCCACAAGCCATTATGTGCTCTGGCATAGTTGAGTATGTTGTGTGACCTCTTTTAGTGGTAGACTATGAGATGTAGGGGATGTAGGTGGTACTGTATACCCATCGTAAAGAGTTAATGCTTCTGAAAGACTGTGTCTCGGTCATCCGTTTCTCAAACATCATATAGTGCGAGAAATTCAACGGAGGAGATCGAGTCTTGTGGGGAAAAGTGTGCAAACCTCTGTAGAGTGTATAAACTAATCATGGTTAGACGTGTCCCCCGGTTATGGACATCTTGAGTATTTGGTGCTTGAATTATTATGTTGATCTCATCACTCTACTTAATTAATTTGTTGGGTTATTAATTTCTTTAATTTTGGGATTGAGTTGGGGTTACCTTCTCAATTATTTCAACAAACTTTGTAGTTCAATAAAATATATTCCTTTGTTGTAGGGAAAAACTAGCTTTATGCAAATGATAACTCTAGAGCCCCCACCAGCCATATATGCATGTAGTGATAGCTGCTATTTCTGTTCATTGCTCTATAGTGTTTTTTGCCAGTATAAAATTTTCAGACGAGGAGTAAGGTGCGCTAGGTCATTGTTGTGCACTCAGTTTTGTCGTGGAGTTGGATGGACTCATTTATCTTCGAAGCTTCCACAGATATCTTATTTAGATGGCCTTCAGCCATATTATTGTAATAAGTACTCTTTTTGAGACACTCAATGTAATAAGTGTGTGATTGAAACTCTGCAATAAATCCTCGAGTACTGTGTGTGTCAGCAATATCGATCTAGGGATGACACTTAAGCATAGAGACTTGACCGTATGAGGTTTGGTCACTATAGCTTCACCAGCCGACGCAACCATGAGGCGCAACCATGAGCATCGATATATCATCATGGTGATGCATCATACATTTGGCATCAAGTTTGGGTGAGGCACCTATGAAGTTCGACAAATCCTCATTGTGGTATGTTTCTTCTCATTAATCAAGCTCGTGGAAGGAAGAACCACGTGGCAGAGGACAGTGAGGCGGAACAACAATGGCCATCCAATTTTGTGCAGTTCCACTAAAATTGAGGAAGACATGCCCGGGAATGGAGATATGATAACCCATAAGTATAGGGGATCGCAACAGCTTTCGAGGGTAGAGTATTCAACCCAAATTTATTGATTCGACACAAGGGGATCCAAAGAATATTCTCAAGTATTAGCAGCTGAGTTGTCAATTCAACCACACCTGGAAACTTAGTATTTGCAACAAAGTGTTTAGTAGAAAAGTAATACGATAGTGGTGGTAGCGGCAACAAAAGTAAAGACAACAAAAGTAACGTTTTTGGTATTTTGTAGTGATTGTAACAGTAGCAGCGGGAAAGTAAATAAGCGAGAACAAGTATATGGAAAACTCGTAGGCACTGGATCAGTGATGGATAATTATGCCGGATGCGGTTCATCATGTAACAGTCATAACATAGGGTGACACAGAACTAGGTCCAATGCATCAATGTAATGTAGGCATGTATTCCGTATATAGTCATACGTGCTTATGGAAAAGAGCTTGCATGACATTTTTTGTCCTACCCTCCCGTGGCAGCGGGGTCCTATTGGAAACTAAGGGATATTAAGGCCTCCTTTTAATAGAGAACCGGAACAAAGCATTAGCACATAGTGAATACATGAACTCCTCAAACTATGGTCATCACCGGGAGTGGTCCCGATTATTGTCACTTCGGGGTTGCTGGATAACACATAGTAGGTGACTATAGACTTGCAAGATAGGATCAAGAACTCACATATATTCATGAAAACATAATAGGTTCAGATCTGAAATCATGGCACTCGGGCCCTAGTGACAAGCATTAAGCATAGCAAAGTCATAGCAACATCAGTCTCAGAACATAATGGATACTAGGGATCAAACCCTAACAAAACTAACTCGATTACATGATAAATCTCATCCAACCCATCACCGTCCAGCAAGCCTACGATGGAATTACTCACGCACGGCGGTGAGCATCATGAAATTGGTGATGGAGGATGGTTGATGATGACGACGGCGACGAATCCCCCTCTCTGGAGCCCCGAACAGACTCCAGATCAGCCCTCCCGAGAGGTTTTAGGGCTTGGCAGCGGCTCCATATCGTAAAACGCGATGATTTCTTCTCTCTGGTTTTTTTCTCTCCAAAAGCAAATATATAGAGTTGGAGTTGGCGTCGGAGGGCATCCAGGGGGCCCACGAGGTAGGGGACGCACCCTAGAGGGGGGGGGGGGTGCCCCCCACCCTCGTGGACAGGGTGTGGGCCCCTTGGTCTTCATCTTTGGCGAGGATTTTTTATTATTTTTTCTAAGATGTTCCATGGAGTTTCAGGTCATTCCGAGAATATTTGTTTTCTGCACATAAAACAACACCATGGCAATTCTGCTGAAAACAGCGTCAGTCCGGGTTAGTTCCATTCAAATCATACAAGTTAGGGTCCAAAACAAGGGCAAAAGTGTTTGGAAAATTAGATACGACGGAGACGTATCAACTCCCCCAAGCTTAAACCCTTTCTTGTCCTCAAGCAATTTAGTTGACAAACTGAAAGAAAGAAAAACTTTTACAAACTCTGTTTGCTCTTGTTGTTATAACTATGTCAGGCCAGCATTCAAGTTTTCAGCATAGATTATAACTAACCACATTTGCAATAATTCCCAGGTCTCATAATTACTCATATCAATAGCATAATCAACTAGCAAGTCATAATAATAAATCTCGGATGACAACACTTTCTCAAAACAATCATAATATGATATAACAAGATGGTATCTCGCTAGCTCTTTCTGAGACCGCAAAACATAAATGCAGAGCACCTTTAAATATCAAGGACTGACTAGACATTGTAATTCATGGTAAAAGAGATCCAATCATAGTCACACCCAACATAGATTAATTGTGATGAATGCAAATGACAGTTGTGCTCTCTAGCTAGTGCTTTTTAATAAGAGGGTGATGACTCAACATAAAAGTAAATGGATAGGCCCTTCGCAGAGGGAATCAGGGATTTGTAGAGGTGCCAGAGCTCGGTTTTGAAATAGAGATAAATTGCATTTTGAGCGGTATACTTTCATTGTCAACATAACAACTAAGAGATGGCGATATCTTCCATGCTAAACACATTATAGGCGGTTCCCAAACAGAATGGTAAAGTTTATACTCGCCCTCCACCAACAAGCATTAATCCATGACTAGCTCGAAACAACGAGTGTCTCCAACATACATCATGTCCCAGAGGGAGTTTTGTTTGCAATTAATTTTGATTTAGTTTGCATAAAGCATGGGACTGGGCATCCCGGTGACCAGCCATTTTCTCGTGAGTGAGGAGCGGAGTCCACTCCTCTTGAGAATAACCCGCCTAACACGGAAGATCAAGACAGCCTTGGTTGATACATGAGCTATTCGAGCATACAAAATAGAATGTTTATTTGAAGGTTTAGAGTTTGGCACATACAAATTTACTTGGAACAGCAGGTAGATACCGCATATAGGAAGGTATAGTGGACTCATCTGGAATAACTTTGGGGTTTTAAGGGATTGGATGCACAAGCAGTATTCCCGCTTAGTACAAGTGAAGGCTAGCAAAAGACTGGGAAGCGACCAACTAGAGAGCGACAACAGCCATGTACATGCATTAAAATTAATAAACATTGGATGCAAGCATGAGTAGGATATAATCCACCATGAACATAAATATCGTGAAGGCTATGTTGATTTGTTTCAACTACATGCATGAACATGTGCCAAGTCAAGTCACTTAAATCATTCAAAGGAGGATACCACCCCATCATACCACATCATAATCATCGCAATAGCATGTTGGCACATAAGGTAAATCATTATAACTCATAGCTAATCAAGCATGGCACAAGCAACTATGATCTCTAATTGTCATTGCAAACATGTTTATTCATAATAAGCTGAATCAAGAACGAGGGACTCATCATATTTACAAAAACAAAAGAGATCGAGTTCATACCAGCTTTTCTCATCTCAGCCAGCCCATGATATATCATCATAATTGCCTTTCACTTGCACGACCGAACGGTGTGAATAATAATAAGAGTGTACGTGCATTCAACCAAGCTGGAATCTGTGAGCATTCAATAAACAGGAGAAGACAAGGCAATATGGGCTCTGGATTAAATCAACAATAATGCATATAAGAGCCACTTCAACAATTTAATTATGGTCTTCTCCTAGTGACCCCAAAGAAAAAAAAAGAAATAAAACTATTTACACGGGAAAGCTCCCAACAAGCAAAAGAAGAACGGGAAATATTTTGGGGTTTTCTTTTTAATTATTACTACTACAGCAGAAAAATAAACTACTACTAATTTTTTTTGTTTTTCTTAAGGTTTAACAAACACACAAGAAGAAAGAAGGAAAAAGAAAATAAACTAGCATGGATATTACAGTTAAAAAGTATGAGCACCGACATCTAGCAATGAGTGTGTGTGAACATAAATGTAATGTCGGTGAGAAATACGTACTCCCCCAAGCTTAGGCTTTTGGCCTAAGTTGGTCTATGGCCACGGCTGGCCTGGCTGATATCCATAGGTGTAGTTGGGGTCGTACTGTGACAAAGAATAGTTGGGATCATACTGATGTGCAGCGGTTATCGCCTACTGAGCTGTGGCGTGGAGTCGAGCTACCTCCGCTCTCCTCTCGTACTCTTCTGCCTCCTCTCTGGTAATAACATATCTTCTTTTTGTCTGTGAATCAAAGAAGGCAGGAGCAGGGAGAGTAATAGGGAAAACACGTCGTTTATCAAAAATTAAACGATATAAGAGAGGTGATTCAGGCTTCTTGACAAACTGGTGCGAAGCCATAGAGTTATAATCTAAATATGCAGGAGGCAACTCCGTATCACCCTCACGAATGTCTATCTCAAGAAAATGACCTAAGCGGGTTGCATAAATTCCTCCAAAGAAATCTCCATTATGTCTATTATGATGCAACCTACGAGCTACAATGGCTCCCATATGATAAGATTGGTCTCCTAACACAGCACTCCTAAGAATGCTAAGATCAGGGACACACATGTGACATGCTTCATCCTTAGAATTTATGCATCTACCGATGAAGAGGGCAAAATAATGTATAGCAGGAAAGTGAATGCTCCCTATGGTAGCCTGCGTTATATCTCTAGATTCCCCCACAGTTATACTAGCAAGAAAGTTTCTAAATTCAGATTTAGGGGGATCCCTAACACTACCCCAGGATGGAAGTTTTCAAGCAGAAGTGAAATCCTCTAAGTCCATGGTATAAGATTTGTCATAGAGATCAAACATGACTGAAGGAGAATTACGCGAAGATGAATACTCAAACCTCCTCACAAATGAACTTGTGAGATCATGATACTAGGGGCATTTGTTGGCCTCAAAATCCTCAATACTGGCATTGCGCAAATGTGCTTTGAATTCTTCTTTAATTCCCGCACGGTCCATAAAATTTTCCGACGGCCATTCGCAAGGCCGTACTGGAGCGTCTCTTGGTGGATCCTCGTCAGCATCGCGCATAGCAATCCTGGGTCCTTGCTTCTTAGAGGAACCACCTTGGAACATCTTCCTAAGCATATTGTTTTTCTCTGAAAAATTCTGAAATTTTTAGTAACTTCAAACAAAAGTGAACCAACTTCAATAAAACTGATAGCAACTACTCCTACAAGTGCCTAGAGCCTATATCAAGCATTAGAACTACTTAGAACCATATAAATTTGACATGCAAGCTCAAGAACATGGTCACCTATGCAACACAAATTTGCAAAGAATAAAGCACTAGAACAAAAACTAATTGGACCAATGGAGGAGTCACATACCAAGGAACAATCTCCCCAGGCAGTTTTGTGAGAGGTGCTTTGAGCAAGGAGATCAAAAATGGCAACAAAGAGGGTTGGAACCCGTGCTTGAGTTGGTTTTCGTGTTTGTGGGAGAAAGAAGAAGAGGATGGGTGCAGGGATAAGTGGAGGAGGGCCATCGTGGGCCCACGAGGCAGGGGGGCGCACCCTAGAGGGGGGGGGCATGCCCACCACCCTCGTGGCTAGGTGGCAGCTCCTCCCGCGGTAATTTTTTCACAGTAAATTCTCAAATATTCCCAAAAAATCATATTAAATTGGCATGTCATTCTGAGGACTTTTATTTTTGGGATATTTTTATATTGCACGGATAAGTCAGGAAACAGACAGAAAAATACTATTTTTACTTTATTTCTACTACTTAACAGAAAATATAGAGAGGGTACAGAAGTTTGTGCTTCTAGTTTCATCCATCTCATGCTCATAAAAAAGAATCCACTAACAAGGTTGATCAAGTCTTGTTAACACACGCATTCCGTAATCATGAAACCGGAGAAATTTCGAATAACACTAAGTTACCTCAACGGCGATATGCACATCCCCTATAATAAGTATATCATATTTCTTTTTGACAGTAGGAAGAGGGAATTCAAAACCTCCAATTATAATCAATGGAATTTTTCCAATGGAGTTGATACTATGAACTTGAGGTTGTTTCCTCGGAAAGTGTACCGTATGCTCATTACCATTAACATGAAAAGTGACATTGCCTTTGTTGCAATCAATAACAGCCCCTGCAGTATTAAGAAAAGGTCTTCCAAGAATAATAGACATACTATCATCCTCGGGAATATCAAGAATAACAAAGTCCGTTAAAATAGTAACGTTTGCAACCACAACAGGCACATCCTACAAATACCGACAGGTATAGCAGTTGATTTATCAGCCATTTGCAAAGATATTTTGGTAGGTGTCAGCTTATTCAAGTCAAGTCTACGATATAAAGAGAGAGGCATAACACTAACACCGGCTCCAAGATCACATAAAGCAATTTTAATATAATTTCTTTTAATGGACCAAGGTATAGTAGGTACTCCGGGGTATCCAAGTTTTTTTGGTATTCCACCCTTAAAAGTATAATTAGCAAGCATGGTGGAAATCTCAGCTTCCGGTATCTTTCTTTTATTAGTAATGATATCCTTCATATATTTAGCATAAGGATTTGTTTTGAGCACATCAGTTAATCGCATACACAAAAAGATAGGCCTAATCATTTCAGCAAAGCGCTCAAAATCCCCATCATCCTTTTTCTTGGATGGCTTTGGAGGAAAAGGCATGGGTTTCTGAACCCAAGGTTCCCTTTCTTTACCATGTTTCCTAGCAACAAAGTCTCTTTTATCATAATGTTGATTCTTTGATTGTGGGTTATCAAGATCAACAGCAGGTTCAATTTCTACATCATTGTCATTACTAGGTTGAGCATTATCATGAACATCATCATTAATATTTTCATTAGGTTCATGTCCATTACCAGATTGTGTTTCAGCATCAGACATAGATATATCATTTGGATTATGAGGTGGTTCAGCAATAGGCTCGCTAGAAGTTTGCACAATTCTATCGTTTTTCTTTTTCTTCTTTTTAGAAGAACTAGAAACATTAATATTATTTCTCTGAGAATCTTGCTCGATTCTCTTAGGGTGGCCTTCAGGATACAAAGGTTCCTGAGTCATTCTACCAGTTCTAGTAGACACTCTAACAACATAATCATTTTTCTTACTATTCATTTCATCAAGCACTTCTTTTTGTGCTTTAAGCACCTGTTCTACTTGCGTGGTAACCATAGAAGCATGTTTGCTAACAAGTTTAAGTTCACCTCTAATATTAGCCATATAATCACCCGAGTGTCTAATCATATAAGCATTTTCTTCTAATTGTCTACCAAAATAAGCATTGAAGTCGTCTTGCTTAAACATAAACTTATCAAACTCATCCAAGCACTGACTAGCAATTTTAGTAGGAGGAACTTCAGCTTTATCATATCTATAGAGAGAATTTACCTTTACTACCTGTGTCGGGATATCGGGGTCAAGAGGTTCTTCAATAAATAAAGAATTGAGATCATAAGTTTCTTCAACAGGCGGTGAATTAAGACCATGTATTTCTTCAATAGGAGGTAAATTCTTAACGTTTTCAGCTTTAATACCTTTCTCTTTCATAGATTTCTTTGCCTCTTGCATATCTTCGGGACTGAGAAATAGAACACCTCTCTTCTTCGGAGTTGGTTTAGCAATAGGCTCAGTTATTGGAGCAGGAGCTGGCTCCGGAGGTGCCAAATTATTTTCATTTGTCAACATATTATTCAATATAATTTCAGCTTCATCCGGTGTTCTTTCCCTGAAAAGAGAACCAGCACAACTATCCAGGTAATCTCTCGAAGCATCGGTTAGTCCATTATAAAAGATATCAAGTATTTCAGGTTTCTTAAGAGGATGATTAGGCAATGCATTAAGTAACTTGAGAAGCCTCCCCCAAGCTTGTGGGAGACTCTCTTCTTTAATTTGCACAAAGTTGTATATTTCCCTCAAAGCAGCTTGTTTCTTATGAGCAGGGAAATATTTAGCAGAGAAGTAATAAATCATATCCTGTGGACTACGCACACAACCAGGAATAAGAGAATTAAACCATATCTTAGCATCACCCTTTAATGAGAACGGAAATATTTTGAGTATATAGAGGTAACGCGATCTCTCATCATTAGTGAACAGGGCAGCTATATCATTTAACTTAGTAAGATGTGCCACAACAGTTTAAGATTCATAGCCATAAAACGGATCAGATTCCACCAAAGTAATTATAACAGGATCAACAGAGAATTCATAATCCTTATCAGGAACACAAATAGGTGAAGTAGCAAAAGCAGGGTCGGATTTCATTTTATCTCTAAGTGATTCTTTGTTCCATTTAACTAATAACCTCTTGAGCTCATATCTATCTTTGCAAGCTAAAATAGCGGCAGAAGATTCCATATCAAAAAGATAGCCCTCAGGAATAACAGGCATATTTTCATCATCACTTTCATCATCGTATTCAGATTCAATAATTTATTTTTCTCTAGCCCTAGCAATTTGTTCATCAAGAAATTCACCAAGGGGCACAGTAGTATCAAGCATAGAAGCAGTTTCATTATAAGTATCATGCATAGCAGAAGTGGCATCACCAATAACATGCGACATATCGGAACGAATAGCAGAAGCAGGTTTAGGTGTCGCTAGCCTACTCATAATAGAAGGTGAATCAAGTGGAGAGCTAGATGGCAGTTCCTTACCTCCCCTCGTAGTTGAGGGATAGATCATGGTTTTTGGATCTCTCAAGTTCTTCATAATGATAAGCAGATATAATTCCCAGGTGACTCAAAGAATAGAGCTATGATCCCCGGCAACGGCGCCAGAAATTAGTCTTGATAACCCACAAGTATAGGGGATCGCAACAGCTTTCGAGGGTAGAGTATTCAACCCAAATTTATTGATTCGACACAAGGGGAGCCAAAGAATATTCTCAGGTATTAGCAGCTGAGTTGTCAATTCAACCACACCTGGAAACTTAGTATCTGCAGCAAAGTGTTTAGTAGCAAAGTAATATGATAGTGGTGGTAGCGGCAACAAAAGTAAAGACAACAAAAGTAATGTTTTTGGTATTTTGTAGTGATTGTAACAGTAGCAGCGGGAAAGTAAATAAGCAAGAACCAGTATATGGAAAACTCGTAGGCACCGGATCAGTGATGGATAATTATGCCGGATGCGGTTCATCATGTAACAGTCATAACATAGGGTGACAGAGAATTAGCTCCAATTCATCAATGTAATGTAGGCATGTGTTCCGTATATAGTCATACGTGCTTATGGAAAAGAACTTGCATGACATTTTTTATCTTACCCTCTCGTGGCAGCGGGGTCCTATTGGAAACTAAGGGATATTAAGGCCTCCTTTTAATAGATAACTGGAACAAAGCATTAGCACATAGTGAATACATGAACTCCTCAAACTATGGTCATCACCGGGAGTGGTCCCAATTATTGTCACTTCGGGGTTGCCGGATCATAACACATAGTAGGTGACTAGACTTGCAAGATAGGATCAAGAAATCACATATATTCATGAAAACATAATAGGTTCAGATCTGAAATCATGGCACTCGGGCCCTAGTGACAAGCATTAAGCATAGCAAAGTCATAGCAACATCAATCTCAGAACATATCGGATACTAGGGATCAAACCCTAACAAAACTAACTCGATTACATGATAAATCTCATCCAACCCATCACCGTCCAGCAAGCCTACGATGGAATTACTCACGCACGGCGGTGAGCATCATGAAATTGGTGATGGAGGATGGTTGATGATGACGACGGCGACTAATCCCCCCTCTCCGGAGCCCTGAACGGACTCCAGATTAGCCCTCCTGAGAGGTTTTAGGGCATGGCGGTGGCTTCGTATCGTAAAACGCGATGATTTCTTCTCTCTGTTTTTTTTCTCTCCGAAAGCAAATATATAGAGTTGGAGTTGACGTCGGAGGGCATCCAGGGGGCCCACGAGGTAGGGGGCGCGCCCTAGAGGGAGGGGGGCGCCCCTAGCCTCGTGGACAGGGTGTGGGCCCCCTGGTCTTCATCTTTGGCGAGGATTTTTATTATTTTTTCTAAGATGTTCCGTGGAGTTTCAGGTCATTCCGAGAATATTTGTTTTTTGCACATAAAACAACACCATGGCAATTCTGCTGAAAACAACGTCAGTTCGGGTTAGTTCCATTCAAATCATACAAGTTAGCAAAACAAGGGCAAAAGTGTTTGGAAAAGTAGATACGACGGAGACGTATCAAGATACACATCGTTGTTTGCAAAAATATAAAAAAGGGATATAGTGTTGTTACTTTGTTTTGGCAATGGTACAAGATTAATAACGACATCTCAATTGTCAATAAGAATTAATGAAAATTACACCAACAAACAGAAGCATCATGATTCTCTTGATGGGAACTAAGTGCATCTCCAATAGCATGTCCATATTTGGATGTCTATATATTCATATAGACAATGGTCTAAAAAGATTTCCTAATATACACGTCCAATTTTCCATCAGAACGTCTATATACAGGGATCATGATAGGTGGGCCGTCGCTGGGGAGAGGAAGAAATCATGACTACATCTGAGTTTAGACGACGCCTTCACATTGTCCAGGCGTGGACATTGTCGAGGTCGATTTAGAGGATGTGTATATTTGGACGACCATATAGACAAGCTGTTGGACGCCTGTTTTGGGCTCACGTCGTGGAAAATGAGTATAGACATCCATATAGACAAGCTATTGGAGATGCTCTAAACCAGGATACTCGAGAAAAAAGCATTTCTTCATTTAACCAGTGATAGTATTAGATTAGCAGGAGCAATAGGAGCATATGGACAATGACCGCACAACCACCATGTACTTTTTGTCGAAACAACATGTATACCTCCACCGAGGCATAAATCAGGACAACTTTTCGAGTGGCATTTCCTCTATAATAGTAGGTGATGTTGGACCAGCTGAAGAACCGTAGCTACTATACATGGGGAGCTGGGGAGCAGTCGCATAGAAGAAAACTCGCATGCAGCGACTTGGGGAGCTGGACCAGTACAAGAAGTTATACCTCACATGGGTGAGATGTCGCTCATGCGGGCGGGCGGGATCTACCCACACGACGGTAGTGAACAAGGGCGCGGAGGACCTTCATCCATGCCAGCGCTGGCTCTAAGAGGACGGTGTGCATCGGCTTCCTCCATCATCGATAGCGACAACGTCAATGCTGCACCTCCTCACCTCTCGTAGTGGACGGGATTCGGCCGGATCTTTGACCACCGGTGAGGAGAGAGATAGAGTGGACACTGTCATCTTGTTTTGATATGGAAGGGGTGAGAGAGCGAGACACGAGAAACCCTATCAAACAAGAGGCTATATATACAATGGAGTAAAAATATCTCTCCATAGCAGTGGTTTTAAATAGAATACGCGCGTTCCCGGAAAAAAGAAACGAAAAGTGGCGAACAATTTTTTAACGTGCCAAGAAAGAAAACTCGATCAAAAAAACATGCCCCTGTTTCCAGGTCACGGGAGTCATCGCGCACACACACATAGACATAGACATGCATATCCGCATTTACGTAAAATTCCATCTCCATCTCCAATCATATTTGTCCAACTAGCACATTATTTACGTTCTTAATTATATACGCAGCAATATTAACGTACATCATCTCTTGTTTGCGGGTGTCCGGACCGCTGCCACGCCCGCTCCTGACCAACCCGAACCCTCTTCATCACCCATGCGTGCTTCCCGGCTAAAACGGTTAGTGCTGCATTCATGCCCGGCTAGAGCGGACGCGACCTCTCACTAGCGCCGGCATTGAAGCGGTGCGCGGGCCGAGAGAGCGTCGCCCGCGCCGCTTCCTTGTACACACGCGACTGCTCTGCATTCAAAGGTCGCAATAGCCGGCCACAACATGCATGTAAAAAGTTCTTGTGAGTCTGTGCTATAGCTAGCTATCCTCCCCCAACTCGTCAATCCCTTCCAGTAGTGCTAGTACTCCATGGCGCAATCCATCGACAAGTAGGTGGGAAAGTTATCGTATACTCGGTTTGCGGTGAGTGGCATGCCGAGCGGCCGTGTGGGGTGGAGCCGTGGAGGAGGGTGAGATAGGAACGCGACAGGCGTGATTTAAACGTTGGTTTTGCTCGATGGCGCGGTCCAACGAAACGAAACGTAGGTTTCTCTCCGTTTCCATTTTTTTCTGGAAAAACGGAAACTTTCCACTCCATTTTCATCCCTACTCCAAGGTTGCCCTGTTACAACATTCCATCAAATACAGAGGAAAACTAACATGCATGCTGATGCATCTCAATGATTCACAGATCATAGCCAATATTTACTTCGCAACTAAAGACAAAAGTTGTGAGAGTGTGTACAAACGGAAAACTACTGATGGAGTCACTACGACTTAAACCCTAAACCCTAAACAGGATTTAATTTCCTGGCTAGGTAGAACCTGTCGAAGGAAAGACAACTGGCACCCTCGGATCATACAATGCTTTTGTGCAGTTCTACTAAAATCAAGCTAAGCATCCCTGATGGCAAATATATTGAAGAAGTGTGATTAGAATAATAGTACTGGCACTAGTTCATGAGCCATAAACTCATCACAAATAGAAGCCGGTAGAAGTAGAGAAAGATCGACATGGAGATGGAGCTATGTGGGGAGCTGCGGCAGTGGAGGAAGCCGGCTCCAAAAGGAAGATGTACTACCTGGGACGTAGGGCTATAGCGGACGTAGGGCTATAGCCAGAAGGGCGGTTGGGATGCGACATCAGCCCATACCGCGGGGACCCCCGATTGGGACGCACCGACTGTGGGTTTTCTCCCTCACAGATATCGACCGTGTCTATGCAGAACATTGTTCCCTTCCCCCAGCGGCGGGATTAAGCCGGATATGTGACCAGCGGTGTGGCCACCGTCGTTCTATGCTTGTGAAGAGAGCAACCGAAGCAAGCAGGCTTGTAGCTTAGGCTCCTACTAGTGTATATATAGTGGTTTTCTTTTTCTCTCTATATCAACCATTTTATATTGTGTACGTGTCATTGAAGAGAGAAATGATGGTTGCTTCTTCCGACTAACTTACTGTGTGATTTGACTACTCCTTAGTGGCCCCTACACGTACTCTCCCTACGTGTATGACCGTTCCCGAGTCTCACTTGTACTTATCTCTATTTTCTTGCATGACACGTAGACAGGATGCGCATAGAGGAATTTTTTTTACTGCACGTTGTTACGTAGTACTGTACTAATATTACCTACTCCCTCCTTCCGGTTCACTACTGGTACTCCCTCCATCCTTGCTTATTGGCCCCCTTTGTACTCAATTCATGGGCTCGTTTTCCTCAAGAAATTGTCTTTACCAACGTATTAATATCGGGAATGCATGCGTGAACAACGAATGGTTAAACCTTGCATGCAACGTTTTGACAAAGCATTGACTTATGAACATGTGAATGTGAGGGACTACAACCTCGTGCATGCATGCAACAGTCACACGTACACATGGACGCAAAAACGCGCGCGACAGCCTAATGCATGCATGTCGGAGCACATGATAGAACACACACGGTCACGCTCAAGTGCTCAACCTACACGTGCATGCACACACATACTCAACCAGGGTGAGCTAGTGACCGTATAAACACTAGAAAATGTATACATTGAGCGCAGTGAGCATATTATGAAGTCCACTGACTGTATTTTTACAAATATACAGTGACATACAGTGTATTTATATCGTTTGAAATTAAGCCATATTAACCGGGAAGGAGGCAGTATGGACTAGCATTACTTTGTTGTGTCCCGTCAACTTGCCGAACGAGGAGAAGCTTGCAGGACAGGAGAAGCTTGCGCGCGGTGGCTCGCAGGACAAGGAGAAACTTTTGACTAATGCAAGCTCTCCCTCGCTCAGGTGGTGGACGTGCAATAGTTAATTCGGTGTCAGATTGCCAAAAGCATACACTATACTAGTACTATTATTGTTCAACTTCTCGAAGAGGTGAACAACCAAGCGCAAAGTTTACTAGTACTAGTACTACTACTATAGAGGTACGCACTATACTACTAGGAACCGGATGGAGGAGCATCTACACTCTTATTATATTTTGAAAATGTGATAAAGCAATGTTCAACACATTTGGTTCTCTTCGAGGGTTCTCGCATGTGATAATGGAAGTTGATTGCATGGAACACTCGCCACAATTCTCGCTTAATTATGGGTCATGTCATGTTACAAATAGGAGTGCTTGGTAATATTTCCTTTTTTTATTTAGCATGTAAATAGGTCAGCAAACCTTGCGGCGCATCTTTGTGCGAACCGTGCTTGCTGCACTTTGAATGTGGCCGAAAGCTGGCTTGATGAAACACCTCGCTTCCTTCTTCTTTTTTTGTGTGGTACCTCGCTTCCTAGTGACCAGTCTCTTGGCTGATTGTCCTAAGAATGCTTATATATGAATAAAGCTCTCTCATTTACCCACAAAATAGATTAAGCCATATTAACCGGAAAGGAGGGAGTATGGACTAGCACTACTTTTTGGTGCATCCCATCAACTCACAGAACAAGGAGAAGCTTGGAGGACAAGGTGAAGCTCGCTTACTCCTTTTGACTAATGCAACCTACCCTCACCCAGGTGGTGGACATGCATCAGTTCATTCGTGTTAGATTGCCAGAGGCATACACAATAGTACCCAACATGCGGAGTACCATCATTGTTCGACTTCACGAACAAGCGAAGAGCCAAGCGCAAGGATTAGTAGTACGAGTAGTACTACTACTAGAACCACATGGTGGATGTAGCGACCCGACCTTAGACAGTCAAGTCTCTGTGCTTCAGTGTCATCCCTGGATAGGTAATGCTAACACACACAGTACTCGAAGGATTTATAGCAGAGTAGCAATCGCACATTTATTACATCGAATGTCTCAAAAGAGAACTTATTACAATAAATACAGCTTAAGGCCATCTAAAAACGATAACAGCGGAAGACTTGGAAGATAAAGTGAGTCCATCAACTCCAACGGCATAGCTGAGTGCATGACAACGACCTAGCGAACCTTACTCCTCGTCTGAAAAGTCTGCAACATAATACATTACAGCCCGAAAAATGGGTCAGCACATGGAATATGCTGGCAAAGTAACACTAGAGAGCAATGAACAGATAAATGCTATCACTACATGCATATATGGCTGGTGGAGGCTGTATGGTTAATATGTTTTGCGAAAAGCCAATATTTCCCTACCACAAAGGAATACATTTTTATTTAACTATCATGGTAGTTGAAACATCATTGAGAAGGTACCTCCAACTCAATCCTAAATAAATTAATTATCAACCCAACAAATTAAATTAGAGTGATCAGATACAATAGGATAATCCAAGTACTAGACGCTCAAAATGTCCATAACCGGGGACACGGCTAACCATGATTAGTTTGTACACTCTGCAGAGGTTTGCACACTTTTCCCCACAAGACTCGATCTCCTCCGTTGGATTTCTCGCACTACATGGTGTTTGAGAAACGGATGACCGAGACACAGTCTTTCAGAAGCATTAACTCTTTACTCCGGGTGGACAGTTACACCTACTTTCCCTCTACATCTGCCAGCCCACCACTGAAAGATGTCACACAACATACTCAACTATGCCAGAGCCCATAATGGCTTGTGACTGCACATGGAAGTTTCTAGCATGAATAATCTTATGATCCCTTTGAGCCTGGGTGGCGGACCGTAGGAGGATCACACAGTATATCCCTGGGATCTCCTAGGACAACACTTGTATATCCCCAGGTGCCCAAAACAAGCAATCCACCAAGATGTGTATTAAAGTTGCCACCTTAAGTTAAACCATTAATTAACAATCTCACATCTGTCATGGATACACTCAAATCCAATCCACTTCCACTAGTAGAAAACAGGGCTTTGGTCTAGGCTGGGTCAGCCCATTAGTCCCGGTTCAGTCAAGAACAGGGACTAATGTGAGCATTTATCCCGGTTCGTGCGGCTAAGGCATTAGTCCCGGTTCACCTGGGCCCTTTAGTCCCGGTTCGTGCCACGAACCGGGACTAAAGGGTGCGATGCCCATTAGTCCCGGTTGGTGGCACCAACCGGGACTAAAGGTTAGACCTTTAGTACCAGTTGGTGCCACCAACCGGTACAATGGGTTTTGAGGCATTAGTACCGGTTCATGGCACGAACCGGTACTAAAGGTCCCATTTTCAAACTCTCTCCCCCCTGTGGACTGCCTTTTTAGTTTTAGAAAAAACAAAAGAAAATGCTGGAAATGTTAAAAAAATAAAATAAAATAAGTTTCCTATGTGATATGTGGTCTACTTGTTGGGAAAATTTACAAATATGAATTTCGACTTTATTTGCAAAATCTCTCTGGAATTTGTAAAATGGGCATAACTTTTGCATACGAACTCGGATTAAAAAGTTTTTTATATGAAAAATCATCTACTCGAAAAGTTACATCCGAATTTAACGGGGGAACCTTGTTAAACATTTTCATAATCCTCAAAAACCTAACAGAAAAAAAGTTATGGGGCTTTTAAGATCTAGAGTGGAAAAAATCGAAAAAATACTAGTCAAATCTAGTCAAACAGTGGTCAAACTGTCGTCAAACAATGGTCAAACTAATTATTCTAGAATATTAGTGTTACTAAATAATTATTTCAGTTATTTTGAATTTTGGTCAAATCTGGTCAAATCTGGTCAAACTATGGTCAAACAATGGTCAAACTAATTATTCTAGAATATTAGTGTTACTAAATAATTATTTCAGTTATTTTGAATTTTGGTCAAATCTGGTCAAATCTGGTCAAACTCTGGTCAAACTGTGGTCAAACAATGGTCAAACTAATTATTCAAGAAATATTAGTGTTACTAAATAATTATTGTTTTTTAAAACAATAGTTTCAAACTCAAACAGTGAAATGTGTCACTTCATGCTCAAGCAAAATTCATGAAGGTTAATAGGATTGACATCTTACTATTGTCAGGAAAACAACAAGTGCAGACTTGGAAACGAGAGAGAATAGAACCCGGAAGTTAAGCATGCTCAGGCTGGGGGAGTGGGAGGATGGGTGACCGTTCGGGAAGTTAGATGATTTGGAATGATGAGGGGTGATTAGAGGATAAATTGAGCAGTGATGAGGGGTGGTGATTACACACTAGAGGTTAAAATAATTCAGAAATTTGAAAATAAAAAAATAAAATAAAATTTAAAAAAAATCATAAAATTTCCTTTAGTCCCGGTTGGTGTTACCAACCGGGACTAAAGGTGGAGCTCCACGTGGCCGCGCCCTTTAGTCCCGGTTCGTGTAAGAACCGGGACTAAAGGGGAGAGGCATTAGTACCGACCCTTTAGTCCCGGTTCGAAAACCGGGACTAAAGGGCCTTACCAACCGGGACAAAAGACCCTTTTTCTACTAGTGTTCTACGAGCATAGCATGGCAATACAAGCATAACGTAGAAGTAACTCCCAGGGGTTTGATACTAAAACAGATAATAGGTTCTACCTCATCATCTACTTCCCAAACCCACATGTTAATAGATGCTACTCATGCAATGTGTGAAGGTTGAAACTAATGCATAAAAACTGGGTGATAAAGGGGTATGATCAAAGTGTTACTTGCCTTGCTGATGATTCGCAAAACCTAGAGACTCGTAGTAGCACGCTTCGCACTCCGGGTGTTCTATCGCAAACAAACAATAACATACATAAGCAATCAAGCAAATATGCACGGGTAAATCTCAAATAAGAAGATCTAACCAGAAAGTTCAACTTAAGGACTCTGGTTTGTAAAAAGAATCAAATCAAACGGAGCAACGAAACTCAAACTGCGAAAGAAACAAGATCCGATTACTAATTTGGACTAAAGTCAAAATTTATAGTACCAAAATCTTGTTCAAGTTGGTTAAACAGAAAGAGGGCTTCAAAACGAAAATCTAGGCGTTTGGATCGCCTGATTCCGATAAACGAGCGAAAAGATAAACAAAAACGAAAATTGGGTCAGAAATCGCGATCGAAAATAATCGCGAAAACCCTGGAAAAAGAAAAACTGAAAAACAGGCTAACGAATGAACATTCGCTGTCTGTGACTAACGGGTGACCATCATTCGTTAAAACGAATGTACGAACGGGCGTTCGCTAAATAACCAAACCGAAAAAACCGAATGAACCGATCTAAAAAAACAGATCTAGGGTTCGAAATAAACCGAACGGTTTTTAAAGAAAAACCGGCGGCTATCTCGGCAAACACGTCGGCGGCGGCGGGAACTCTGACGGGGCGGCGCGGCGGGCTCCGGCGGTGAGGCGGCAAGGCGGCGGGCTCCGGTGGCGGCGCTCGCAGGCGGCGGCAGCGGCGCAAGGCGCGATGGCGGCGGCGGCAGCGGCGCTCGAGCGGGGCTAGGGTTGGCGTGGCTCGGGCTGGTGGGCTGGGGGTCGCGGGGCGCAGCTTATAAGGGCTGGACGGGGCGGAGTCCAGGCCATGTACGGCCCGGAGTCGGTTGACCCTTTAAAAAAATTCCGCACAGAAAAACAAAGAAAAGAAATACTAAACAGACTCCAAAAATCCTGAAATAAAGTTTCCCGGTCATGTAAAAATACGCCAGACAAGGTGAACATTTATTTGGGCCTATAACGCAACTTTGAAAAACGCGCATTTTTCCTAATTCGAATAAAATTGCAATAAAAATCCAAATAAAATTTATTATTTGATTTTAACATTTTCCCTCCAATATTTCATTTATTTTTGAGAAGTCATATTATCTCCTCTCATATATTTTGATTCAAAATATTTTCGGAGAGAAAAATCATTAAAACCAAAATGAGCCTTGTTTCAATATTTGATAAAAATTCAAATATGAAAAACATGAAATCCCCAACTCTCTCCGAGGGTCCTTGAGTTGCTTAGAATTTCGAGGATCGCAAAATGGAAATGCGATAAAATATGATATGCATGAATGACCTATGTATAACATTCCAAATTGAAAATTTGGGATGTTACAAACCTACCCCTTAAGATGAATCTCGTCCTTGAGATTTGGGTTGGCTAGAAAATAGGTGCGGGTGATCTTTGCGTAGATCATCCTCTCGTTCCCAGGTGGCTTCATACTCGGTATGGTGGCTCCACTGAACTTTGCAAAACTTGATAACCTTACTGCGAGTAACTCGGCTAGCAAACTTGAGAATCTTGACCGGCTTCTCCTCGTAGGTCAAATCACTAGCCAACTGTATTGCTTCCAGGGGCACTGTATCTCTCAGAGGAATATCGGCCATCTCAGCATGGCACTTCTTCAACTGGGAAATGTGAAACACATCATGAACTCCCGACTGTCCTTCAGGTAACTCCAACTTGTAGGGAACGTCTCCCATGCGTTCCAAAACACGGTACGGTCCCGCAAATCTCGGGGCTAAATTTCCTTTCACTCCAAAATGTTTAACTCCTCGCAAGGGTGACATTCGCAGATATGCTCTGTCTCCGATTTCATAGACTACCTCCTTGCGTTTCGAGTCCACATAACTCTTCTGCCTTCACTAAGATACCTTCTGTCTATCTCGAATTAGCTTAACCTTCTCTTCGGACTCCTTAATCAAATCCGGTCCAAACAACTGGCAGTCTCCAACTTCGTCCCACATCAATGGTGTTCTATACCTTCTTCTGTACAGGGCTTCGAACGGTGCCATCTTCAAACTGTCCTGGTAGCAAATGTTGTACGAGAACTCTGCGTAGGGTAAATTATCATCCCAACTAGATCCATAGTCTAGTGCACAAGCTCTCAACATGTCCTCCAGAATCTGATTGACTCTCTCGGTCTGTCCATCTGTCTGCGGGTGAAAAGCTGTATTGAACTCTAGTCTGGCACCCAAGGTCTGATGCAGCTAGTGCCAAAACTTTGAAGTAAACTGTGTTCCTCTATCTCATACGATGGTCTTCGGAACTCCATGCAGACATATGATCCTGGTCATATATATCTTGGGCAACTTCGCACTTGTGTAGGTGGTTTTCATTGGGATAAAGTGAGCTACTTTGGTCAAACGATCCACTACTACCCAGATAGAATCGTATCTAGATCGGGTCCTGGGTAATCCGGTGATGAAATCCATGCCAAGCTTGTCCCACTTCCATTCGGGTATTGCCATAGGATGCAGTAATCCTGCTGGTTTCTGATGTTCTGCCTTCATTCTCTGGCATACATCACATATGGCTACATACCCGGCAATATCTTTCTTCATACCAGTCCACCAGAAACGCTCCTTCAAATCCAAATACATCTTGGTGTTTCCGAGGTGAATTGAGTATGGTGAGTCATGAGCCTCCTGAAGTATCAACTTCCTGATCTCTGTATTATTGGGCACATAAACGCGGTCCTCAAACCATAAGGTGTCGTGCTCATCCTCATGAAAACCTTTGGCTTTTCCTTCGCTCATCTTCTCCTTTATCTCGGCAATTTCCTTATCATCCTTCTGAGCTTCTCGAATCTTTTCCAATAATGTTGACTGAACCTCCAACGCTGCAACAAATCCTTTAGGGACTATCTCCAAACGTAGCTCCCTGAGATCTTCTACCAACCCCTTTGGCATTCCTCCGCTTACGAGGGTGTTGACGTAAGTCTTCTGGATCAAAGCGTCTGCTACGACATTGGCCTTTCCTGGATGATAGTGCAACTTCATATCATGATGTTTTATGAGCTCCAGCCATCTCCTCTGCCTGAGGTTCAACTCCTTCTGAGTAAAAATATATTTCAAACTCTTGTGATCCATGCATACATCGCAACGGTTTCCAATGAGAAAATGTCTCCAGGTCTTGAGCGCATGCACCACATGTAACACCCTCGATGCGGCTATATCTCCCACGTGTCGAAGCACGACTTAGAGGCATAGCCGCATTGAAAGCAATGTCGCAAGTGAGGTAATCTTCACAACAACCCATGTAAATAAATAAAGAGGAAAGGTACATAGTTGGCTTACACTCGCCACGTCACACAAATACATGAATAAGTCATTACATTCATCCAATACACTCAGTGTCCGACTATGGAACCAAAATAAAGATCAACCCCCAAATGCGACAAAGTCCCCGATCACCCCAACTGGGCACCACTACTGATCATCTGGGAAAGAAACGTAGTAACGACGAGAGTCTTCATCGAACTCCCACTTGAGCTCGGTCATATCATCTGGAGCGGTATCATCGGTCCCTGCATCTGGTTTTGGAAGGAAGCTGTGAGTCACGGGGACTCAGCAATCTCACACCCTCGCGATAAAGACTATTTAAGCTTATAGGTAAGGAAAATGTATGATGTGGAGCTGCAGCAAGCGACTAGCATATATGGTGGCTAACATACGCAAATGAGAGCGAGAAGAGAAGGCAAAAGCACGGTCGAACAACTATGATCAAGAAGTGATCCTAGAATAACCTACGTCAAGCATTACTCCAACACCGTGTTCACTTCCCGTACTCTGCCGAGAAGAGACCATCATGGTTACACACGTGGTTGATGCATTTTAATTAAGTTAAGTTTCAAGTTATCTACAACCAGACATTGACAAATTCCCATCTGCCCATAACCGCGGGCACGGCTTCCGAAAGTTCAAAACCCTGCAGGGGAGTCCCAACTTAGCCCATCACAAGCTCTCACGGTCAACGAAGGATATTCCTTCTCCCAAGACGTCCGATCAGACTCGACATCCAGGTTACAAGACATCCTCGATAATGGTAAAACAAGTCCAGCAATACCGCCCGAATGTGCCGACAAATCCTGATAGGAGCTGCACATATCTCATTCTCAGGGCACACTCAGATGAACACTATGTACAACTAAAACCAACCCTTAAGTTTCCCCAAGGTGGCGCTGCAAGTGGCTCTGTTTTGGACCAACACTCAGAGGAGCACTGGCCCAGGGGGTTTAATAAAGATGACCCTCGAGATTCGGACACCCAAGGGAAAAAGAGGCTATGTGGCGAATGGTAAAACCAAGGTTGGGCATTGCTGGAGGAGTTTTATTCAAGGCGAACTGTCAAGGGTTTCCCATTATAACCCAACCGCGTAAGGAACGCAAAATCTGGGAACATAACACCGATATGACGGAAACTAGGGCGGCAAGAGTGGAACAAAACACTAGGCAAAAGGCCGAGCCTTCCACCCTTTACCAAGTACATAGATGCATTAAGATAAACAAGATAATATTGTGATATCCCAACAATAAACAATGTTCCAACAAGGAACGAACTCCAATCTTCACCTGCAACTAGCAACGCTATAAGAGGGGCTGAGAAAAGCAGTAACCTAGCCAAACAACGGTTTGCTAGGACATGGTGGGTTAGAGGTTTGACATGGCAATATGGGAGGCATGATAAGCAAGTGGTAGGTATTGTAGCATAGGCATAGCAAAAGAGCGAGCATCTAGCAAGCAAAGATAGAAGTGATTTCGAGGGTATGGTCATCTTGCCTGCAAGGTTCTCAGAGTTGCCTTGATCCTCGTAAGCGAACTCAACGGGCTCCTCATTCACGAACTCGTCTCCCGGCTCTACCCAAACAAGAACAACAAGCAAAAGGAGCACAATCAACCACGTGCAATGCACAAACAACATGATGCTAACATGGTATGATATGCGGGATGCGGTATGCGATGCATGTGCAAGATTTGCAAAGGAATGAATGAATCTGGCCTCAACTTGGAAAACTAAGAGTGCCATTGGAAAGGTGAGTTGATTTCAGTCGAAATCGATATAAAGATCACCGGAATCGGATGCACGGTTTGGAAATGGCAAGCAAAACAAATATGGCACCGGTCTGCGATAATCAGCATGTAGCCATCTAAATGCATCAAGATAAATATGCTATAGCACTCAAACATAGCAACAAAATACATGGCAGGGATTCACTCATGTTACTTGACAAAAGATGAACACTGAGCTACGGCTAATTCACTCAATAACAGGTTCGAACAACCATGGCAAAAGTGCAAACGATAACAGGTTTCAGACTTAGTGAAATTAACACAAGTCTGGAATTTATCATCAGGAAGCATACTTTAGAGCATGATAACTACATGCTACAGGAACATATCATGGCAAATCAAGGCATGGCACAAAGATACTCAAAGCATATAACAAAAGTCCCTTAGTGACCATGAGCCAAAAGGGATCAGAGAATACACTTGCAAGCATGCAAACATAGCAAAAACATAAACAGATTCAGACTTAGTGAAAAACTGGAGCATGCAAAACAGATTAGCAAGTAGGCATATTTATGAGCTCGATGCACTCACTACAGAGCATGGCATGACAAACTAAGCATACACCCATCAAGAAGACATGGCATAGGAGCTAGACATGGCAATAACAACATCATAGCATGCACGGATCAATAGCAACAACCTCGGCAAAATCACTAAACATGTTAACAATCTGCCAGGAATATTTTATAGCAAAAGTAGAGCTCGATTGACTCAAATTAGGGTGCTCTATAATTGCAAACAAAGACATGGATGAATAGAGCACCACAATATTAACAAAACATCCTTACTGATCATCCTCAAAAGAGGCACGGATCACTAGGAATCAACATGAACATATGACATAATAACAATATCAGGACAAGGACTTAGAGAAATTCTAAGTCCCTGAAATCAGCATCATTGAGTAAGCTACTTTGCATGCTTGTGCTAGTCACCACGAAGATCACAAAAATACATGGCATACACCCCTGTAAAGATGGCATGGCATTTAACAAAACATATATAGAGCTCAGGATCATAGCATGCACACATTAATCATGGCAAATATGACAAAAGGCTATTTGCTGAAACAGATCTGACATAATCCTCACATAGCCCTCTTCCAACATCATTTCGGGCATCAAGATGAGCTCAAAAGAAAATGATGCAATGAGATGAAATGATATACTCGTCGAGACGAACATTTTGATATGCTACACACACGAATCGGAGCTACGGATGCAGAGTTATGGCATGTCAAAGTTGCATAAAAATACTGAGAGAGAGGGAAAAGTCAATCTCGATCTAGGTTTTACTGTAGCGTGGATCTCAGATCCGGCGACGACACTGTAGCAGCGGAGCAAAATGAGGTCTCCGGCGAGCTGCGAGCTCGCTCCAACGAGGTGAGGCCGGGCACCCGAGGGCGGCGAGGGGCGCACGACGGCGCTGTGGGGGCGAGGGCGACAGGCGGCGAGCTGCGCGAGGCCGGGCGGCGAGGGGCGCGCGTCTCCCTACTCCGGCCGGCGAGGTCGCGGCGGCCGGCCGGGGCGAAGTGCGGCGGCGAGTGGGCGGAGTCGGCGTCAGGCGCGGGGAGGACGAAGGCGGGCGGCGGCGAAGTGCGGATGGGCCTCGGGGGCTTCCCACGGGCCTGGCGGGCCTCGGGCGGCAGCGGCGATGTGGGGCGCCGCGGGCTGACGTGGCGGCGTCCCATTGGTCGCCGGCGGCGGGCGGATGTGTCCGGCCCAATTCGGACACGTCCGGCGGCGAGAGGAGCAGATTTTAGGGTTAGGGTGCGAAATGATCCGCGAATTTTTAGGGGGGGCCTTTATATAGAGGTAGAGGGAGCTAGGAAACTCCATATGAGGTGCGGTTTGCAGCCACGCGATCGTGATCGAACTCTCTAGATGATGGAACATGTTTAGGTGGTTTTTTGGGCTAGTTTGGAGAGTTGTTGGGCTGCAACACACACGAGGCCTTTTCGGTCCCTCGATTAACCGTTGGAGTATCAAACGAAGTCCAAATGGTACGAAACTTGACAGACGGTCTACCGGTAGTAAACCAAGGCCGCATGACAAGTCTCGGTCCAATCCGAAAACGTTTAACCCCCACACACGAAAAGAGGTAGAAAGGAACACCGGGTGACATAGGAGCGCCGGAATGCAAAACGGACAACGGGGAAAATGCTCGGATGCATGAGACGAACACGTATACAAATGCAATGCACATGATGACATGATATGAGATGCATGACAAAGACAAAAACACACGAAGGCAAAAAACCCGACAACGAAGAAATAAAATAACTTAGGGCCGGAAACGGCAAGAGTTGGGGTACAGATAAGGTAAATTACATCCGGGGTGTTACACCATAGCTGCTAACTCCAAATCGTGTGTGGCATAATTCAACTCATGTGGTCGAAGCTGCCGTGAGGCATATGAAACAACTCTTCCTTCTTGCATAAGTAGTCCTCCAAGTCCTAAGCAAGAGGCGTCGCAATACACTTGGAAATCCTTGCGTATATCTGGCAGAATCAGCACTGGGGCTGTAGTCAAACGTTTCTTCAACTCCTGGAAACTAGCTTCACATTCTTCAGTCCAATGGAACTTGGTGTCCTTCTTCAACAATGCCGTCATTAGCTTTGCAATTTTAGAAAAAAATTCAATGAATCTCCGGTAGTATCCCGCGAGTCCAAGAAAACTGCGGATCTCTCCAACTGAGGTGGGTGCCAACCACTCAGTGACTGACCGAACCTTGGTGGGATCCACTGATATACCTTCTGCTGATATAACATGTCCAAGAAATCCAACTTCCTTCAACTAGAACTCACATTTGCTAAACTTGGCATATAACTGATGTTCCCTGAGTTTCTCGAGAACTAAGCGCAAATGCTCCTTGTGTTCCTCTTCATCCTTTGAGTATACTAAAATATCATCAATGAACACCACGACAAACTTATCCAAGAACTCCATGAACACCTTATTCATCATACTCATGAAATAGGAAGGGGCGTTAGTCAATCCAAATGACATAACCGTATACTCATAAAGCCCACACCTTATGGTAAAAGTTGTCTTCGGTATATTCTTTTCTAGAATCTTCAGCTGGTGGTAACCTGATCGCAGATCAATCTTCGAAAACACTTTAGCTCCTTGCAGCTGGTCGAACAAATCATTAATCATCAGTAGTGGGTACTTGTACTTGATCGTTACCTCATTCAACGCCCGATAATCAACAACCATTCTCAGAGACTTATCCTTCTTCTCAACCAATAACACTGGGGCTCCCCATGGTGATGAGCTCCATCGAATGTAACCTTTCTCCAATAACTCCTAATCTGTTTCTTGATCTCCTCCAGATCATTCGCGGGCATCCGATATGGTCTCTTTGATATAGGCCCGGTGCCTGGCAACAGCTCTATAAAAAACTCTATGTCTCGATCTGGCGGCATGCATGGTAACTCCTCTGGAAATACGTCTGGGTAATCCTTCACAACAGGCACTTCCTCCTGAACAACTCCCGTGGGAGAATGTACCTGGGTTCTCCTTGGCGCATGCCTGGATACATACTTGATCCTTTTTTTCCTCCGGGGTGGTAAAAAAAATTGAGTTACGCGCAATCGATGTTTCCCCCATACATCGATAGCCAATCCATTCCTAATATCACATCCAATCCTTGTGACTCCAAAATTATCAGGTCTGAGGGGAAAACATGGCTCCCAATGGTCAATGGCATCTGAAAACATCCTTGACTTGCCATATACTCCGCTCCTGGTGAGCTTACTAACATAGGTGTCCTAAGTACCTTAGTGGGAAACTTATACTTATCCACGAATCCCCTTGATATGTATGAATGTGATGCACCCGTATCGAAAAGAACGATTGCAGTAAAAGACTTAACCAAAAACTTACCGATAATTGCATCTGGCTGCTCCTCAACTTCCTCCACATTCACGTGGTTCACTCATCCCCTGTTGAAAGGGTTGGGCTTCTTCCCATCGCTTCCATTGCCATTACCATTCTTCAATTCCAGACAATCGTTGGCGTAGAGCCCAGTCTTCCCACACTTGAAACAGGTAATGTGACTTTGATCCTTCTTGGCGGGTGTGGCTGGGTTAGAGTGGTTCTGATTGCTGCCTGCTCCATTCCCGTTTCCATTCTTGGTGCCACTGTGGTTATGGGAACTTCCTCCATTGTGAGTGTGGCCTCCATGTTTATGGATAAGTCCTCCCGAGTTCGAGGTGAAACGAGGCTTCTGCTGAGCTCCAGAATTGTACTTTCCTTTCCCATACTTCCTCTTGCGGCTCTCAATCTGCTGGTGCTACCCTTTAATCAGAAGAGCCTTGTCTACCTACTCCTGGTAGTTGTTGAATGTTGCCACCATCAACTGCATGCACATCTCATCATTTAGCCCTTCCATAAACTTCTCCTGGTTCGCGGCATCTGTGGCCACATCATCAGGAGCATAGCGGGATAACTTACTAAACTCCTCCACGACTGGCCTACAGTACAGTTCCCCTGACGTAAGTTGCAAAACTCACGCTTCTTCATGATCATACCTCTAGTGGATATGTGGGCTATGTGGAATGCTTGCTGAAACTGCTCCCAAGTGACATTGGCTATAGGAAAAGTGGCTTTGTAATTCTCCCACCATGCGGCTGCTGGTCCGTCCAATTGGTGTGCGGCAAAATGCACCTTCTCACCATCTGTGCAACCTGCGGTGGTCAACTCCCTTCCAATCTTGCGCAGCCAATCATCAGCAACTATTGGCTCGGTGCTACTAGAAAACACCCGCGGCTGCAGCCTCAGAAAACGAGCTAAGTTGTCAACTGGTGGTGGTGGCGGTGGGTTGTTGTTGTTGTTGTTGTTGTTGTTATTGCCCTGATTCTGAACTAGCAACTGCATCAGTGTATTCAGCTGCTGGATAAACTGAGTGAGCTCCGGTGGGAAAGCAAATCCGGGGTCACGTCTTGGAGGCATCTGATGGGTTTTAGAGGGAAGAGTTTAGAATAGAATGAGGTCTAATGAGAAAGCACTACCCATATGCACATGAGACAAACACAATCATATCATATCACTCAATCAATCAAGCAAGGGCATACAATCGGTCTAACTATCATTATAGTGCTCGGACTACTAATATTTACATGGGGGTACTACTAATAGTATTGGTGGTCTACTAGAAATTTTGATCTGTGGAAGACTCCATGATATCCGCTCCAGCTTCGTCTTCATAGTCATCATCACTACTATCCGGGTCAGAGTCAGTGTCGTTGATGATGATGTAGTCTTCGGAACGAATCTCCTTAGGTTCGTCATCTTCTCCTCCTGGCGCGGGGTCTCCCATAAAAACTCCCAACTTCCTTGTCAGGTCGTCATTCTTCTCCACTAGTATGATGATTTCCTCCTCGTAATCGTCGCGGGTAGCCTTGAGTTCCTCTTCTAGCTCCGTGATCCTGGTCATTGCCTTCTTCAGATCCATCATGCTTGCGCACATCTGGTTCTCCTGGCGTCGAATGTGCTTGTTTAGCTCCTGGATAAATGCTGCAATGGATCTATCCCTCCTAGTGTTGATCATCTCCCATTGCTCGTCTCGGTGCCCACATATCTGGTATATAGTGTCCTTCAGCTCCTGTTTGTAGACTTCTCCAATACGTCCCATAGCAATGTGGGCTGCCATGCTCTTGCCTAGACTCCAGGTGGGTGCATCAAAGGAAAACTCTATGGGTTTAGTGACTGGTGTGAATGTCCTTCCTGGAACTTGGACTCGAATCAACCAACGCTTCTCTTCTGGTAAAGTGGCGTTGTAGGTCCCGGTGAAGCTTAGTATTCCAATGCTCAGGTACCTAGTGACTTCCTTCAAGTGTCGTCCAAAAGATGTGTCTTCATCCGGTTGTGCAAACTTGTTCCTCGAGTCCGCCATCCTAAAGAGTAGAAATTGGAGAGGATTCAGAAATGAGTAGAGAAGAGTGACCTATTGCTTTTCTTAGTGGTCGTGTCCTACATTCAACGTGTGCTCCGATACCATCTTGTAGCGACCCGACCTTAGATGGTCAAGTCTCTGTGCTTCAGTGTCATCCCTGGATCGGTAATGCTGACACACACAGTACCCAAAGGATTTATAGCAGAGTAGCAATCACACACTTATTACATCGAATGTCTCAAAAGATAACTTATTACAATAAATATGGCTTAAGGCCATCTAAAAATGATAACAACGGAAGACTTGGAAGATAAAGTGATTCCATCAACTCCAACGGCATAGCTGAGTGCATGAAAATGGCCTAGCGAACCTTACTCCTTGTCTGAAAAGTCTGCAACATAATACGTTGTAGTCCGCAAAATGGGTCAACACATGGAATATGCTGGCAAAGTAACACAAGAGAGCAATGAATAGATAAATGCTATCACTACCTGCATATATGGCTGGTGGAGGCTGTATGGTTAATATGTTTTACGAAAAGCCAATATTTCCCTACAATAAAGGAATAAATTTTTATTTAACTATCATGGTAGTTGAAACATCATTGAGATGGTACCTCCAACTCAATCCCAATTAAAAGTAATTATCAACCCAACAAATTAAATTAGACTGATGAGATACAGTAGGATAATCCAAGTACTAGACGCTCAAAATGTCCATAACCGGGGACATGGCTAACCATGATTAGTTTGTACACTCTGCAGAGGTTTGCGCACTTTTCCCCACAAGACTCAATCTCCTCTGTTGGATTTCTCGCACTACATGGTGTTTGAGAAACGGATGACCGAGACACAGTCTTTCAGAAGCATTAACTCTTTACTCCGGGTGGACAGTTACACCTACTTTCCCTCTACATCTGCTAGCCCACCACTGAAAGAGGTCACACAACATACTCAACTGTGCCAGAGCCCATAATGGCTTGTGGCTGCACACGGAAGTTTCTAGCATGAATAATCTTGTGATCCCTTTGAGCTTGGGTGGGGGACCATAGGAGGATCACACGGTATATCCCCGGGATCTCCTAGGACAACACTAGTATATCCCCAGGTGCCCAAAACAAGCAATCCACCCATATGTGTATTAAAGTTTCCAACTTAAGTTAAACCATTAATGAACAATCTCACATCTGTCATGGATACACTCAAACCCAATCCACGTCTACGAGCATAGCATGGCAATATAAGCATAACGTAGAAGTAACTCCCAGGGGTTTGATACTAAAACAGGTAATAGGTTCTACCTCATCATCTACTTCCCAAACCCACATGTTAATAGATCCTACTCATGCAATGTGTGAAGGCTGAAACTAATGCATAAAAACTGGGTGATAAAGGGGTATGATCAAAGTGTTACTTGCCTTGCTGATGATCCGCAAAACCTAGAGACTCGTAGTAGCACGCTTCGCACTCCGGGTGTTCTATCGCAAACAAACAATAACATACATAAGCAATCAAGCAAACATGCACAGGTAAATCTCAAATAAGAAGATCTAAACAGAAAGTTCAACTTAAGGACTCTGGTTTGCAAAAAGAATCAAATCAAATGGGGCAACACAACTCAAACTGCAAAAGAAACAAGATCCGATTACTAATCTGGACTAAAGTCAAATTTTACCGTACCAAAATCTTGTTCAAGTTGGTTAAATAGAAAGAGGGCTTGAAAATGAATATCTAGGTGTTTGAATCGCCTGATTCCGATAAACGAGCGAAAAGATAAACAAAAACGAAAATCTGGTCAGAAATCGCGATCGAAAATAATCGCGAAAAACCCTGGAAAAAGAAAAACTGACGAACAGGCTAACGAACGAACGTTCTCTATCTGTGACTAACGGGTGAACGGCGTTCGTTAAAACGAACGTATGAACGGGCGTTCGCTAAATAACCAAACCAAAAAAAACCGAACGAACCGATCTGAAAAAACAAATCTAGGGTTCAAAATAAACCAAATGGTTTTCGGCAAACACGTCGGCGGTGGCGGGATCTCCGGCGGGGCGGCGCGGTGGGCTCCGTCGGCGGGGCGGCAAGGCGGCGGGCTCCGGCGGCGGCGCTCGAACGGGGGCTAGGGTTGGCGCGACTCGGGTTGGTGGGCTGGGGGTCGCGGGGGCGCGACTTATAAGGGCCGACCGGGGCGGAGTCCAGGCCGTGTACGGCCCGGAGTCGGATGACCCTTTTTTTAAAAAAAAATCCGTGTAGAAAAAAAAAGAAAAGAAATACTAAAGAGACTCAAAAAATCCTGAAATAAATTTTCCCCATCCTCTAAAAATATGTCGGCCAAGGTGAACATTTATTTGGGCCTATAATGCAATTTGGAAAAACACGCATTTTTCCTAATTCGAATAAAATTGCAATAAAAATCCCAATAAAATTTATTATTTGATTTTAACATTTTTCCTCCAATATTTAATTTATTTTGGAGAAGTCATATTATCTCCTCTCATATATTTTGATTCGAAATATTTTCGGACAGAAAAATCATTAAAACCAAAATGATCCTTGTTTCAATATTTGATAAAAATTCAAATATGAAAAACGTGAAATCCCCAACTCTCTCCGAGGGTCCTTGGTTGCTTAGAATTTCAAGGATCGCAAAATGGAAATGCGATAAAATATGATATGCATGAATGACCTATGTATAACATTCCAAATTGAAAATTTGGGATGTTACAGTGGAGCGTTTGTACTCTTATTTTATTTTAATCTCTGACAAAGTACACATTTATTCTGGAGAATGGCGGAAAATGGCAGCCCAATAGTATAGTATTAAAAAACATCGAACATGTAATGATGATATTTTTCAACCATGCTCAAATATATCTTGGCCTCCGTGCGATCCCGTCTGTGTGTTCTTGCTCCTTGTCTCTCTCAAGGAACAGCGGGTTGGCCATTTTGCCGTCAATTGAGATCGGTTTGCTCACACTCCGGTCCCACATGTCAGTGATATGCCAAGAGGAGGTGCGTTGACCGACTGGCCATATGCGTACTTGGTTTTGCACCTTCATACTACTCCTCCCTCCGTCACAGTTTACAGGGCGCGCTTCGTTCTGATGAATTTCTCTCAATGCATTTCCACCACCAGAGAGACTTTAGACGCATTTAGTTTAATGCTCAATTAATTAGGCATGGTAACCGCAATCAAGTCCACAATTTTCTCTCGATGTACTACGGAGTGGAGTAAGTGCTTGCATGTGTGTACCCGGGGTGGAAGCACTGCATGCATGTGTGTACGCATTATTTCCTCTAGTAATAGACGCCATGCTATAAGTACCAATGCTATTTTTCAGGCCGATCGCTAGTCACCTTGGTCCTAGAGATTTTTTTGAAGCGCGCTCTATAAACAGTGATGGATGGAGTAGTATGAGCGGATTCAAAGAAGAGCATATTAATGGTTGCTTCGTCCGAGCAACTTACGGTAGGAAAGGTGGGGCTTATGATTTGACTGCTCATTACTCACTATTAATGCGCGCAACAACCAGGCTGAGTCTCCCATGCGGTTGTGCACTACTCTCTCGGTTCTTAAATATATTCCGCTGTCTTTCTAGAGATTTCAACGAGTGACAACATACAAAGCAAAATGAGTGAATCTACACTCTAAAATATGCCCATTTGAAATTTGTAAAAAGACAAATATTTAGGAACGGAGGAGTATAATTTTGTGCATGGCACATGGACCTGGATCCTGAAGAGGCTTCTGGCAATGCTATCAAGCTTCCAGCATTTTGTTTCCATAATTGACGTACTATACAAATAATTTTCCAATGACATGAAATTGTACAATGCTCTGAGCTTTTAGCTTTTGTTTCGTGTGTCTTGCCATCGATGCTTTTTCAGAAACAATAAAAACTAACTTCCTTGTTAATGCATCTCAATGATTAGCAGATCAGAGCTAATATTTACATCACAACTGAAGACAAAGTTATGAGAAGGTTTTAAATTAAAATTGATCCATGCTTTCATTGGCAGCAACGTCCCCCCAGCTCTGTCTAAATCAGCAAGGCATGTTGGGAAAAAAGTAGCTGTCTGGAGCATGCAACATTCCGATCATTTTGTGTAGTTCCACTAAAATAGAGCTAAGCATCCCTGTTCCAAAGATATTAAGTATGATTACAATAATAGAGGACTACTGATGAAGCAATAAATACATAAATAGAAGCCGGTCACCTCTGCAGTCTCTCTTAAGACTAACTAGTTGGAGAAGATTAAGCAAATAGTTGGAGAAGATTAGGCTCGGAGTTGGATGAGGAGGATAGAGCAAAACCAATCTCCCTTTGTGCAGTCGCACTGAAATGTAGAGACGTTGCCCGTGTGACATTTTAGTACAATTGCACAAAACACTCTTAAGAAAAAAGTGATTTGTGTAGTTCACCAAAAGGTCGCAATAGCAATGAGGTGAAATGGATAGCCCTATATGCAAAAAAGAGGTAGAAAGGAAACAATTACTGGCCAATAATAGTTGATGACACATACAATGACAAAAAAGAAGCATGTTCCTTGTCCTAAGGCAAGATAACAACATGGTTGTGTTTTTCTAAAACGGTGTGAGGACGAGATTGCAATATGGAAAGTACGTCGGACGAGCTACGTTTTGGGAAAAGAACTATGGAAGAACCACATGCATGATTTTCCACATGCAGCAACGTGGGAAGATGGGCAGTTGAGCAAGGCCGGAGGGGATACCTGGGGGTCATAGGGATGTAACTAGGTGAGCGACGGCGGGCGGGGTCTACCCATACTGCGGCAGCGAGCAGGTAGCGTAGGCCCTACCGCGCCAGAGCTTGGTCAGGGAGAATGGAGGGTCCCATAGATCGGGACGTGCTGCCTCGGCGCCGTCGAACGGAGAAACGATGCACATCCTCCCTTTCCGCCGACGGACGGGATGCGGCCGGATCAGTGACCAACGGTGGGAGAGAGAGAGAGGCCACCGCCGCCTTGTGTGAGGTACTCTGAAGAGAGACAAACCCAGGCAGGCAGGGAAGCTACCTTTTTCTCCATAAAAATCATT
This sequence comes from Triticum aestivum, assembly GCF_018294505.1. NCBI lineage: Eukaryota > Viridiplantae > Streptophyta > Magnoliopsida > Poales > Poaceae > Triticum > Triticum aestivum. The sequence continues at coordinate 199,767,251 of NC_057806.1, forward strand.
TTATATTCTGCGTACGTGCCATTGAGCGATATAACTTTATTTATAAATAGCACGCCAATGCATCAAGTCGAACTTTTTTTCGTGCACGCGTGGTACACGACCTCCGTAGGTAAACAACCGCTACACGTGTTCAAATTAGCATGTCGGCTGCCATTTTCGTACATATATGAGCTCCACCGTGTACCCGCGCGGGTGTGGCTGGGCACGAAGCGTGAGTATGTGCACCTATTCTCTTCGTGTACATACACCACCTACATGGGGTTGTGTGAGAGAGATAAAAACATAGAGAGAAATAGTGTGTGGGTTCGTGAGTGTTTTTTTGGGGGGGGGGACGGGGTCAATCAAAAAATGTAACATATGCAATGTGTGTGAAATAGAGTCCTGGATATATCATATATATAGAGGGGCGATCCACGAGAAGAGAGTGGACGTATCATTGGCTTGAGGTATCCATAGAATCGAAGAGAGGGATGATGTGTGTGTGTGCGCGCGCGCGCGAACGATAAAGAGTGCCATCGAATTTGTGTGTGCCCACGTCAAAGATATAGAGTGGCTGGCCTACTGGAACGTGAGAGGGGACAGGTGTAGTTTATCTCTATAGCATGGATACCTACCTACAGTGCTCGACTATCGGTGTGTGGTGGGGGAGGCCTAATTAATTATTGAGGTACAATGGCTGGTATATGTGTGGAGGAGGAGAGAGGCCTACCTTATGTATTAAGGGAGATCGGTCGGCATCCATGCATATGTGTAGGAGAGGAATAAGGTTGGGAGAGAGACAGAGCTAGAGTGTTGGAGGGGGTGGTAGTGGAGTTGCTTCTAACAAATGGTGGGAGACAGTGGCAGACCTAGGAATGGGCCAGGCCCCAGGTGAACTGGGCCAAGGCCCAGGCAGCTTAGTTGACTGATACATCTCCGTCGTATCTACCTTTCCGATGAGGGTGGGGGGCGCCCCCCTCTAGGGCGCGCCCCCCTACCTCGTGGCCCCCCTGGATGCCCTCCGACGCCAACTCCAACTCTATATATTTGCTTTCGGAGAGAAAAAACCAGACAGAAGAAATCCTCATGTTTTATGATATGGAGCCGCCACCAAGCCATAAAACCTCTCGGGAGGGCTGATCTGGAGTCCGTTCGGGGCTCCGGAGAGGGGGATTCGTCGCCGTCATCATCATCAACCATCCTCCATTACCAATTTCATGATGCTCACCGCCGTGCGTGAGTAATTCCATCATAGGCTTGCTGGACGGTGATGGGTTGGATGAGATTTATCATGTAATCGAGTTAGTTTTGTTAGGGTTTGATCCCTAGTATCCATTATGTTCTGAGATTGATGTTGCTATGACTTTGCTATGCTTAATGCTTGTCACTAGGGCCCGAGTGCCATGATTTCAGATCTTAACCTATTATGTTTTCATGAATATAAGTGAGTTCTTGATCTTATCTTGCAAATCTACAGTCACCTACTATGTGTTATGATCCGGCAACCTCGAAGTGACAATAATCGGGACCACTCCCGATGATGACCATAGTTTGAGGAGTTCATGTATTCACTATGTGCTAATGCTTTGTTCCGGTTCTCTATTAAAAGGAGGCCTTAATATCCCTTAATTTCCAATAGGACCCCACTGCCACGGGAGGGTAGGACAAAAGATGTCATGCAAGTTCTTTTCCATAAGCACGTATGACTATATACAGAATACATGCCTACATTACATTGATGAATTGCAGCTAGTTCTGTGTCACCCTATGTTATGACTGTTACATGATGAACCGCATCCGGCATAATTATCCATCACTGATCCGGTGCCTACGAGTTTTCCATATACTGGTTCTTGCTTATTTACTTTCCCGCTGCTACTGTTACAATCACTACAAAATACCAAAAACATTACTTTTGTTGTCTTTACTTTTGTTACCGCTACCACCACTATCATATTACTTTGCTACTAAACACTTTGCTACAGATTGTAAGCTTCCAGGTGTGGTTGAATTGACAACTCAGTTGCTAATACTTGAGAATATTCTTTGGCTCCCCTTGTGTCGAATCAATTAATTTGGGTTGAATACTTTACCCTCGAAAGCTGTTGCGATCCCCTATACTTGTGGGTCATCAAGACTAATTTCTGGCGCCGTTGCCGGGGATCATAGCTCTATTCTTTGAGTCACTTGGGATTTATATCTGCTTATCATTATGAAGAACTTGAGAGATCCAAAAACCAAGATCTATCCCTCAACTACGAGGGGAGGTAAGGAACTGCCATCTAGCTCTGCACTTGATTCACCTTCTGTTATGAGTAGGCTAGCGACACCTAAACCTGCTTCTGCTATTCGTTCCGATATGTCGCATGTTATTGATGATGCCACTTCTGCTATGCATGATACTTATGATGAAACGGCTTCTATGCCTGATACTACTATGCCCCTTAGTGAATTTCTTGATGAACAAATTGCTAGGGCTATAGAAAAAGAAATTATTGAATCTGAATACGATGATGAAAGTGATGATGAAAATATGCCTGTTATTCCTGAGGGCTATCTTTTTGATATGGAATCTTCAGCCGCTATTTTATCTTGCAAAGATATATATGAGCTCAAGAGGTTATTAGTTAAATGGAACAAAGAATCACTTAGAGATAGAATGAAACCCGACCCTGCTTTTGCTACTTCACCTATTTGTGTTCCTGATAAGGATTATGAATTCTCTATTGATCCTGAAATAATTACTTTGGTGGAATCTGATCCGTTTTATGGCTATGAATCTTAAACTGTTGTGGCACATCTTACTAAGTTAAATGATATAGCTGCCCTGTTCACTAATGATGAGAGATCGCGTTACCTCTATATACTCAAAATATTTCCGTTCTCATTAAAAGGTGATGCTAAGATATGGTTTAATTCTCTTGATCCTGGTTGTGTGCGTAGTCCCCAGGATATGATTTATTACTTCTCTGCTAAATATTTCCCTGCTCATAAGAAACAAGCTGCTTTGAGGGAAATATACAACTTTGTGCAAATTAAAGAAGAGAGTCTCCCACAAGCTTGGGGGAGGCTTCTCAAGTTACTTAATGCTTTGCCTGACCATCTTCTTAAGAAACACGAAATACTTGATATCTTTTATAATGGACTAACCGATGCTTCCAGAGATTACCTGGATAGTTGTGCTGGTTCTCTTTTCAGGGAAAGAACGCCGGATGAAGCTGAAATTCTATTGAATAATATGTTGACAAATGAAAATAATTGGGCACCTCCGGAGCCAGCTCCTGCTCCAATTACTGAGCCTATTCCTAAACCAACTCCGAAGAAAAGAGGTGTTCTATTTCTCAATCCCGAAGATATGCAAGAGGCAAAGAAATCTATGAAACAGAAAGGTATTAAAGCCGAAGACGTTAAGAATTTACCTCCTATTGAAGAAATACATGGTCTTAATTCACCGCCTGTTGAAGAAACTTATGATCTGAATTCTTTATTTATTGAAGAACCTCCTGACCCTAATATCCCAACACAGGTAGTAAAGGTAAATTATCTCTATAGATATGATAAAGCTGAAGATCCTCCTACTAAAATTGCTAGTCAGTGCTTGGATGAGTTTGATAACTTTATGTTTAAGCAAGACGACTTCAATGCTTATTTTGGTAGACAATTAAAATAAAATGCTTATATGATTAGACGCTTGGGTGATTATATGGCTAATATTAGAGGTGAACTTAAACTTGTTAGCAAACATGCTTCTATGGTTACCATGCAAGTAGAACAAGTGCTTAAAGCTCAAAAAGAAGTGCTTGATGAAATGAATAGTAAGAACAATGATTATGCTGCTAGAGTGGCTACTAGAACTGGTAGAATGACTCAGGAACCTTTGTATCCTGAAGGCCACCCTAAGAGAATCGAGCAAGATTCTCAGAGAAATAATATTAATGTTTCTAGTTCTTCTAAAAAGAAGAAAAAGAAAAATGATGGAACTGTGCAAACTTCTAGTGAGCCTATTGCTGAACCACCTGATAATCCAAATGATATATCTATGTCTGATGCTGAAACACAATCTGGTAATGAACATGAACCTAATGAAAATATTAATGATGATGTTCATGATGATGCTCAACCTAGTAATGACAATGATGTAGAAATTAAACCTGCTATTGATCTTGATAACCCACAATCAAAGAATCAACGTTATGATAAAAGAGACTTTGTTGCTAGGAAACATGGTAAAGAAAGGGAACCTTGGGTTCAGAAACCCATGCCTTTTCCTCCAAAACCATCCAAGAAAAAGGATGATGAGGATTTTGAGCGCTTTGCTGAAACGATTAGGCCTATCTTTTTGCGTATGCGATTAACTGATGTGCTCAAAACAAATCCTTATGCTAAATATATGAAGGATATCATTACTAATAAAAGAAAGATACCGAAAGCTGAAATTTCCACCATGCTTGCTAATTATACTTTTAAGGGTGGAATACCAAAGAAACTTGGAGACCGCGGAGTACCTACGATACCTTGCTCCATTAAAAGAAATTATATTAAAACTGCTTTATGTGATCTTGGAGCCGGTGTTAGCGTTATGCCTCTCTCTTTATATCGTAGACTTGACTTGAATAAGCTGACACCTACCGAAATATCTTTGCAAATGGCTGATAAATCAACTACCATACCTGTCGGTATTTGTGAGGATGTGCCTGTTGTGGATGCAAACGTTACTATTTTAACGAACTTTGTTATTCTTGATATTCCCGAGGATGATAGTATGTCTATTATTCTTGGAAGACCTTTTCTTAATACTGCAGGGGCTGTTATTGATTGCAACAAAGGCAATGCCACTTTTCATGTTAATGGTAATGAGCATACGGTACACTTTCCGAGGAAACAACCTCAAGTTCATAGTATCAACTCCATTGGAAAAATTCCATCGATTATAATTGGAGGTTTTGAATTCCCTCTTCCTACTGTCAAAAAGAAATATGATATACTTATTATAGGGGATGTGCATATCCCCGTTGAGGTAACTTAGTGTTATTCGAAATTTCTCCAGTTTCATGATTATCGGAATGAGTTTGTTAACAAGACTTGATCAACCTTGTTATGATTCTTTTTGATGAGCATGAGATGGATGAAACTAGAAGCACAAACTTCTGTACCCTCTCTATATTTTCTGTTAATTAGTAGAAATAAAGAAAAAAATAGTATTTTTCTATCTGTTTCCTGACTTATGTGCAATATAAAAATATCCCGAAAATAAAAGTCCTTAGAATGACATGCCAATTTAATATGATTTTTTTCGGGAATATTTGAGGATTTACTGTGCAAAAATTACCGCGGGAGGAGCTGCCACCTGGCCACGAGGGTGGTGGGCGCGCCCCCTGCCTCGTGGGCCCACGGTGGCCCTCCTCCACTTATCCCTGCACCCATCCTCTTCTTCTTCCTCCCACAAACACGAAAAACCAACTCAAGCACGGGTTCCAGCCCTCTTTGCTTCCATTTTCGATCTCCTTGCTCAAAGCACCTCTCACAAAATTGCTTGGGGAGATTGTTCCTTGGTTTGTGACTTCTCCATTGGTCCAATTAGTTTTTGTTCTAGTGCTTTATTCTTTGCAAATTTTTGCTACATAGGTGACCATGTTCTTGAGCTTGCATGTCAAATTTATATGGTTCTAAGTAGTTCTAATGCTTGATATAGGCTCTAGTCACTTGTAGGAGTAGTTGCTATCAGTTTTATTGAAGTTGGTTCACTTTTGTTTGAAGTTACTAAAAATTTCAGAATTTTCCAGAAAATGATGAGGAGATTATTGAGGGGCTCATCGAGCCAAAGCTCGAAGGAAAAGGCACCGAAGCCTAAGTATAATTTGCCACGCACCACGGAGATTCGGGCATGTGAATGGCCTTTTGATGATTTCTTGAGAGCAGCCGGTATCTATGAAGATTTTCATGAATTGGCTCACAATTCAAGCCTCACTGCTTTCCTCCACGACCAATGCGATCAATATCTCTTACTCACAAATACCTTTATGCAAAACTTTCATTTTCATTCTAGGAACTCACCACCTATGGTGGAGTTTCATTTATATGATGAGCATAAGGAGATGTCACTTTATGATTTTTGTCGGATTTGTTTAGTCCCTTTTGAGGGCAAGACAGAAGAACCACATCATGATGATGTGGTTGGGTTTATTGATACTATCACTGTAGGAGAAACTAGGAAGGTTTCCGATGCACGAATCACTAGCATACATTTTCCTGTTTTACGTTACTTTGCATTATTTGCTAGTCGTTGTTTAATTGGACGCGGAAACTGTGGAAACCTTAGTATCCCTGATATAATTATTCTGCTCCGTGGTTTATACAGTGATAACACTTTTAGTATGGGCGGTATTATTGCTAGACGGTTAAGTATGAACCGTACCAAAGGCCCCATCTTTGGAGGCATCTATGCTACACGCCTAGCCGTACATTTTAACATACCTATTAGGCATGCTGAGAAGGAAGAAAAGGTGCTGCCCCATGTTTATCTAGATCATAAAAGTATGGTGGCACATGATTTTATTGTTAAGAATAGGGCAGGAGAGCTTAAATATCAATTGTTCTTTAACAAACATCATCCTAAAACTATTATCCTGCCTGCTCCTTCTTTGTTTGATTTGATTGTAGGCACGTACCTTGTTCCGTTGACGGCTATTCACGCCTACCAGAACCCTGCACCAGGCGAGGAGCCAGAACCGGAACCACAGTTTGATCCTTCACGACAGTCTAACTATCAGTGGGATCCGGAGATGATTGCCAGCCAGTGGCAAACGGAGCCTTCTTCTTCCTCATCACAGTACGACCCCAACAACTATTATTATGGATATCAGCCAGGCCAACCGTGGCCATAGACCAACTTAGGCCAAAAGCCTAAGCTTGGGGGAGTACGTATTTCTCACCGACATTACATTTATGTTCACACACAAGCATTGCTAGATGTCAGTGCTCATACTTTTTCACTGTAATATCCATGCTAGTTTATTTTCTTTTTCCTGCTTTCTTCTTGTGTGTTTGTTAAACCTTAAGAAAAACCAAACAAAATTAGTAGTAGTTTATTTTTCTACTGTAGTGGTAATAATTAAAAAGAAAACCCCAAAATATTTCCCGTTCTTCTTTTGCTTGTTGGGATCTTTCCCGTGTAAATAGTTTTATTTCTTTTCTTTTCTTCGGGGGTCAGTAGGAGAAGACCTTAATTAAATTGTTGAAGTGGCTTTTATATGCATTATTGTTGATTTAACCCAGAGCCCATATTGCCTTGTCTTCTCCTGTTTATTGAATGCTCGCAGATTCCAGCTTAGTCCAATGCACGTACACTCTTATTATTATTCACACCGTTCGGTCGTGCAAGTGAAAGGCAATTATGATGATATATGATGGGCTGACTGAGATGAGAAAAGCTAGTATGAACTCGACCTCTTTTGTTTTTGTAAATATGATGATCCCCTCGTTCTTGATTCAGCTTATTATGAATAAACATGTTTGCAATGACATTTAGAGATCATAGTTGCTTGTGCCATGCTTGATTAGCTATGAGTAATAATGATTTACCTTGTGTGCCAACATGCTATTGCGATGATTATGATGTGGTATGATGGGGGTGGTATCCTCCTTTGAATGATTTAAGTGACTTGACTTGGCACATGTTCATGCATGTAGTTGAAACAAATCAACATAGCCTTCAGGATATTTATGTTCATGGTGGATTATATCCTACTCATGCTTGCATCCAATGTTTATTAATTTTAATGCATGTACATGGCTGTTGTCACTCTCTAGTTGGTCTCTTCCCAGTCTTTTGCTAGCCTTCACTTGTACTAAGCGGGAATACTGCTTGTGCATCCAATCCCTTAAACCCCAAAGTTATTCCAAATGAGTCCACTATACCTTCCTATATGCGGTATCTACCTGCCGTTCCAAGTAAATTTGTATGTGCCAAACTCTAAACCTTCAAATAAACATTCTGTTTTGTACTCTCGAATAGCTCATGTATCAACCAAGGTTGTCCTTATCTTCTGTGTTAGGCGGGTTATTCTCAAGAGGAGTGGACTCCGCTCCTCACTCACGAGAAAATGGCTGGTCACCGGGATGCCCAGTCCCATGCTTTATGCAAACTAAATCAAAATTAATTGCAAATAAAACTCCCCCTGGGACCTGATGTATGTTGGAGACACTCGTTGTTTCGAGCAAGTCATGGATTGATGCTTGTTAGTGGAGGGGGAGTATAAACTTTACCATTCTGTTTGGGAACGGCCTATAATGTGTTTAGCATGGAAGATATCGCCATCTCTTAGTTGTTACGTTGACAATGAAAGTATACCGCTCAAAGTGCAATTTATCTCTATTTCAAAACCGAGCTCTGGCACCTCTACAAATCCCTGCTTCCCTCTGCGAAGGGCCTATCCATTTACTTTTATGTTGAGTCATCACCCTCTTATTAAAAAGCACTAGCTGGAGAGCACAACTGTCATTTGCATTCATCACTATTAATCTATGTTGGGTGTGACTATGATTGGATCTCTTTTACCATGAATTACAATGTCTAGCCAGTCCTTGATCTTTAAAGGTGCTCTGCATTTACGTTTTGCGGTCTCAGAAAGGGCTAGCGAGATACCATCTTGTTATATCATATTATGATTGTTTTGAGGAAGTGTTGTCATCCGAGATTTTTTATTATGACTTGCTAGTTGATTATGCTATTGATATGAGTAATTATGAGACTTGAGAACTATTGCAAATGTTGTCCCCCAAGGGTTTAAGCTTGGGGGAGTTGATACGTCTTCGTCGTATCTACTTTTCCAAACACTTTTTCCCTTGTTTTGGACTCTAACTTGTATGATTTGAATGGAACTAACCCGGACTGATGCTGTTTTCAGCAGAATTGCCATGGTGTTGTTTTATGTGCAGAAAACAAATATTCTCGGAATGACCTGAAACTCCACGGAACATCTTAGAAAATATAATAAAAATCCTCGCCAAAGATGAAGACCAAGGGACCCACACCCTGTCCACGAGGGTTGGGGGCGCCCCCCCCCCTCTAGGGCGCGCCCCCTACCTCGTGGGCCCCCTGGATGCCCTCCGACGCCAACTCCAACTCTATATATTTGCTTTCGGAGAGAAAAAACCAAAGAGAAGAAATCATCGCGTTTTACGATACGGAGCCACCGCCAAGCCCTAAAACCTCTCGGGAGGGCTGATCTGGAGTCCGTTCGGGGCTCCGGAGAGGGGGATTCGTCGCTGTCGTCATCATCAACCATCCTCCATCACCAATTTCATGATGCTCACCGCCGCGCGTGAGTAATTCCATCGTAGGCTTGCTGGACGGTGATGGGTTGGATGAGATTTATCATGTAATCGAGTTAGTTTTGCTAGGGTTTGATCCCTAGTATCCATTATGTTCTAAGATTGATGTTGCTATGACTTTGCTATGCTTAATGCTTGTCACTAGGGCCCGAGTGCCATGATCTCAGATCTTAACCTATTATGTTTTCATGAATATATGTGAGTTCTTGATCCTATCTTGCAAGTCTATAGTCACCTACTATGTGTTATGATCCGGAAACCCCGAAGTGACAATAATCGGGACCACTCCCGGTGATGACCATAGTTTGAGGAGTTCATGTATTCACTATGTGCTAATGCTTTGTTCTGGTTCTCTATTAAAAGGAGGCCTTAATATCCCTTAGTTTCCAATAGTACCCCGCTGCCACGGGAGGGTAGGACAAAATATGTCATGCAAGTTCTTTTCCATAAGCATGTATGACTATATACGGAATACATGCCTACATTAGATTGATGAATTGGAGCTAGTTCTGTGTCACCCTATGTTATGACTGTTACATGATGAACTACATCCAGCATAATTATCCATAACTGATCCGGTGCCTACGAGTTTTCCATATACTGGTTCTCGCTTATTTACTTTCCCGCTGCTACTGTTACAATCACTACAAAATACCAAAAACATTACTTTTGTTGTCTTTACTTTTGTTGCCGCTACCACCACTATCATATTACTTTGCTACTAAACACTTTGCTGCAGATACTAAGTTTCCAGGTGTGGTTGAATTGACAACTCAGCTGCTAATACTTGAGAATATTCTTTGGCTCCCCTTGTGTCAAATCAATAAATTTGGGTTGAATACTTTACCCCCGAAAGCTGTTGCGATCCCCTATACTTGTGGGTCATAATTAACTCTATCGTTTTATTGTAGCTACAGTGTTAAAATATACAAAGGAGATGGGCCTTTCGCCCCAGGCCATCGCCCCTTCTGCCTGGTGCCTGAATCCGCACATGGTGGGAGAGGCTTGCTAGACAAACGGAGGGCACGCCTGCAATATCAATAAGAGAGGGGATGGCTGCCTGTCTGTGCACGTGCGTGCGAGAGACGGGTCTGGAGGCATGCACGAATGATGTGGGGGCGATATGGCTGTGGTAAGCAGAGGTAACTACATAGGAAGATCAATCGTCCTTTGTCATAGAAAGGAGAGACATAACTTGTGAGGTACGTCGATCGATGAGTGGGGGAAAATAGTTAAAGTCGACCTAGGTATATGTAGGGAGATCGATCGGTATACATGCATGTATGTGTTAGAAGCAAATAAGGCCCGGGGAGAAAGACATATAGAGAGAGGGATGCATCTAGGAGGTGGTGCGAGAGGCATACTATATCGAGGGGCAAGGAGTGTGCGAATACGAGATCGATGAAAAGAGTGGCGGGAGTGAGGCATGGATGGTGAGAAGAGAAGAGGAGAAGCTTGTGTTTGTGGTAGGCACACCTGGATAGAGAGGCATATCAATCGATGTGTGCCATAAAGAAGGAGCTGGGGGGCCTACACACACCGTGGGTGAACGCTATAAAGTGAAAAGATGAATTTGTGCGATGGAGCTAGATAATGCTGAGGGAGGGTGAGAGGGATGTGGGCGTGTGCATGCATGAGAGAAAGTTAGCACTAGCTACAAAGATAAGAGGATTGTGTGGGTGTAAAAGACGAATAGAGATCATAATTCATTATAAAAAGCGAATTCAGATATTTGAAGAATTTATCATAGTGTTTTAAACCGACGCATGCGTGAATATATATATATATATATATATATATATATATATATATATAACGGTGATACACATGGTGTGGTTATGAACATGTTATACTACATATAATATATTTTATCTCTACTATTATAAAAAAACAAAGTTGTTGATGATGGTGTGCCTGCCATCCTGCAATATAGGCCGTCTGATTTATATCTGACGGATAGGAAGGAAACTATGGCAATTTTGAAAAAAGATACCCACACCCCTCTCCATATTTGCAAATAAGGCCTCCCTTTGATCATGTTGATGTTCCGTGGAACGCATGGGCATCTTGCTAGTACTACATATAATATATAGAGCAATGATTATAATTTGGGTTAATGTGTGGCTTTTGCAGCTTAGGGACTAAATACTTGTCAAAATGTAGGGGGCGGGGTACTATACTTTGTGTGATAAACACGGTGTACATATGGAACATGGTTTAGATTATGAATATATAGTTAGTACATCAAATGTACTATTATTTGGAATCAACATCAAGTGTATTCAAAAAATTGAATTAGAGTTCATATAGTACACATATTCCATATCTATCTGTATGGTAATCATGTGGTGTGTTGTTAAGGTAATACACGAATGATGGTTGAAGTTGGCAACAATCATGATTGTAGATTCTTATTGAAATAGAGAAACGAATTCAAATTTAGTTCGAATTGCAGCAGTAGTATAAACATTTGGAATGCACTAAAATGTTGGTATGAGTGGGTTACATGCATTATACAGGCAGCGAAAAACATTTATTGGACATAACACAGATTCATACTCCCTCCTTCCATCTATATAGGGCCTAATGCGTTTTTTAAGACCGCCTTGGACTATTGACAATATTAATAGTATATGACATGCACAATGTGAAAATTATATCATTGAAAGCTCCTTTCACACACGAGTTTAACGGTGTGCTTTGTGTAAGTTGCATGTCATATATTATTGCTCTAATATTTGGTCAAAGTTAGCCTTGAAAAACGCATTAGGCCCTATATGGATGCAAGGAGGGAGTAGCTTTGAATAGCATTTGTATAGTAAAATGGGACAAGACTCTCTCTTTGTGTGGTGTGAATAGTTTTATTTTTTCATTGAGGGAAGTGCGAATTGATTTGGTACGTACAAGTACAATATTGCACGTTAGGCTTGTCCCTAAAATTCAACCCATGCCTTGTTATATCCCGAAAATTTAGATATCGTGCTCCCAAAACCGGCGCCTTCACAAGCCGTGCCTTGCTATCCCGAAATTACAACGCGCGTGAAAACTCCCTCTAGCTACCAAATCCCGACACGCAAAAACCCCCTTCTAACCCTGAGCCGAAAGGGCCGCTAGTTCAAATTGGTGGGGGTACTTTTGTAACACACCCTACATTTCGGACAAGCGCGTCCCTAAGTCATGGTTCCCCCTCCCATCGCCTCCTTTTCGCCATTCGAAATCCCAGGCCGCCATAACCTCTCCACTCCAGCCGCGAAACCCCACCCTCCTCCGTCCTCCACCTCACCGCTGCCCAGCCGGAGCCTCTTCCCCAATGACGTCGTCCACCGCAATAGCTCGATGTCCCTCATCCACCTCCCCGAATGAGGATCCGTCATCCATCTCGTCGTCCCGCCAGTTCAGCCGCCCCGTCCTCCACCCCCAAGGATCTGCTCCGACGATCACCTCATCTATCGCGACTACTCCATCCCCACAGCGCCGCCTTAACCTACTCCACCGGAACCGCATCATCCTCACCGACTCCTCGAACGAAGCCGAGGCCTACTTGACGCCACCAAAGAGGTTGTACACTCATCGCATCGCACCTTCTCTTTAACTCGACCTCCCGGCACCGATGGTGCTCATCCCGCACCCCCATGGAGCAGCTACCTCGAAGCCGGCGCCATGGGCGACATCTCCACGGCGGCTCGCCCCAGTGCGAGGCCCCTTCGGCGGCGGCGTCCATACCAGCCGGATCTGTTGCTGCTCCGGCTCTCGCTCGCTCGCGCTGCTACTGCTTCTCTCCCCCTCGCTCGTGCTGCTGCTCTGCTCCGGTTTAGCTACACTTCAGTCGACTGAATCGACTTTTGGGCCAGTCAATTTTTAGGGGGGGGGGGCTCGTCAGAGTTAAGGAAGAACCACCCGCAGCGGGGAGGGGGGCTCGCTCGAGAGGTACCCCACTATCTATCTTAGGGTTCAGGGTGAGGGAAGTGGCCACCGGCGGTGGGGGGCGCGGTGGTGGGGCGGTGGCGTGTGGATCACCGGAGAAAAAGCTCGGCGTGGGGGGGGTGCTAGAGGGCTGGCCGGGGCGGCGGCGGACCGGCGGTGGGGAGTTGTTTCGGGGCGGCGTGGCGGCGAGGCCGATGGTGGCTGGCGGCTCAGGGGGTGCAGGTTGAAGATGAACTGCATGCCCTCCCTAAACTACATGTCAAGTGCCTCTCTGCTACCATTGCATTCAATTTCGATAGTAACATTCAAATTCCACAGTAAAGTTCAGTTTCGACAGTTAAGTTCAGAGTCAACAGTTTTACCTCATCTGTTGTAGTCCGGTGGTTTTTGGTGATGTGAATTTTACATCTATTTTACATCATCTATTGGAGATGCTATTAGAATCCCACTTGAGATTAGCGATGTTTGTCTTGTGCTGCTTTAGCCTTGATGTCTTACGGCTTATCGGAGCTGCTCCAATGACAGAACGATCCAGCACAACAAAGCAGTGCCCTAGACGTCGTCTACAGATTCCTCAGATCTTCCTCCACACCTCCGACAACCACCTATGCATCAACTTCTTCAGCGACCAACCCAATGATGCCGAGGTCGACATGGCTACGGCAAAGAGGTTGTACACTTGTTGCATCACTTATTACTCTACATTCATGTCGATCCATTAGGGCTATTTTGGTTCAACGGAGTAACCTAGCAATAGGAAATTTTCCTATGGCACTCTACAATTCAATTATTCATGCATTTTGTTGAAAGGAATGAAGCAAAACATCCACATGGACCTACTTTTAAAAATCCTATGCATGAAAACAAGACCAAGTGCATTAATGGAAGAATAACATTCTAACTGTACACACTTTCATATGGTTTCACTTTATTTTGGCCATGTTTGTTTGCATTCCTTTGCTCCTCCCATTCCTGTGAACCAAACACCCAAGTTGACAGAAATCATGTGTTCACAAATGCTCTGTTTCCCATGTGCATTCCTAACCTATTATGGTGTTTTTCCTATCCCTGCGTTTTTAGAATCATGCAAGCCAAATGAGCCCTTACAGAATTACTCAGTTATAGGTAGGTGTCGAAGGAAACTTTGTGTGGTTTGTCCTGCTCTTGTCGCGATGTCGTCCACCTCACCTGAGCTGCTCCATCGACAGAAGCACCCACCAAACTAGACATCACAACTCCTAACCGTCTTTTGCCGTCTCAGATCTCCTTCCCTGCCGCTGGCACCCACCGCAACGGCATCACCACCATCGACTCAACAGATGAACCTGAGGAGTACACGGGTCCACAAGAGAGGTCGCACTCTTTTGTTTATGCTTATGTTATGCATTGCTTAAAATTACCTGCTACTTTGTCATCCTGTTCACCTCTTAGGCTCCAAGTCAGGTCCAAATTAATGTTCAAACTTGAGTTCTAAATTAGTTGTGGGGCACATATCGAGGCACCGATGAATAGTATCTCTGTCTAATATCGTGTTCACCTAGGGTATGGCTATGTTGTTCATCTTGGGTGGGAAACAAATAGTAAAGCAATCATCATCTATCTTTTTATTAAATTAAAGCAATCATCAGCCTTCTATCATTATTTTTGGATCCATCCACTGGTTGTTACCATCACTCTAGATTTCTGCATGCTCTCCTTACATAATCTCACCATATTTTTTCGTATGCATGTCAGATATTGTACACAGTCATGCTGAACATGCAGAGAAAAAGAGAAGAGTTTTGCGCAACAATACAATGTCATGCAGACATCACTCCATGGTGGGTTCAATGGCAAACCCTCCCCCCATCTCTCAATGGCATATGGTGTCTTGCATTGCATAGTTTAGACATCATATACACAATATTCAACACCATGTTCTTAGTTCAGACATCATATCGAATGCCCTCTGTTTAGCATATAAATCACATATGTGAATTAAATCATGCGATCCTGATTACTTAGATAACATGTATGTGAATTATGTCATGCGATCATGTTTAGTTATTCATCATATCTTTGAATTATGTTATGTTATACTATCTAGTTTAGATAGACATCATATATGTGAAATTATGTCATGCTATCCATTTTTGTTAAACAATATACATGTCAACTATTGCATGCCCTCTTTTTTCCACACTATCTATTGCATCTGTCTCTCATACAATGTCTGTACATTCAACTATGTTTCCTGTTTATCAGCCATTTGAATTGGAGCAGGTGATGCCAGTATCTAGCGGAGTAAAAACACGATCTTCAAATAAAGTAGTGCTACCTCTTGGTGGAGATAGCACCCCGGTTGTACATGCACGAGAACCGGCCCTACCACACATAATCCTGACTCTCGCAGATTGTACCCCTACTGCGATGGTCAGAGAACCAACTTCACCCAATCTAACCCCAACCCTAGCAGATAGTAACCCAGTTCTTGTTGACACATCACCATCTCCACCACAGAGCTCACAAACAAGAGAAGTTAGTAAGGCAACTCGAGTGCCCAAAGGGCCAGTACTACCACGGTGAACCCCAACTCCACCAGTTAGTACGCCTATTCCTGTGGAGGAAGCACAACCAGCCAGTCATAGTTTAGCAGCTATCGCATTTGATGTTATTAAATCCTATGTGCGTATCTTTCCATCTTGGAAATATTATACTGAAGATGAAGGAAAATGCCAGTTGCAGGTGTTTGTCCAGGAGTTATGTGTAACTAATGTTATTCATGTCAATTACTTTGCTTTGTCCCATACTGTCGGGGATATACCCCGCGGTATGACCCGACCGGATATATGACCCGGCCAGACTTGGCGGCTCACTGATGACATGCCCGGATCTCTCCATTCACTGATGACCTATCAGAGCCAGGTGACTCATTGGTGACCCCACAGGCGGGTCAAAGGACCAACAAGACCCGGAGGCCCACAAGGCTCAAGGCCCAGAAGGCCGGCTTACGTTATGGTAGGCCGACTTAAGATGAAAGGCATAAGGAATATTCTCCTACAAAGGAAGCAAGACTAGGACTCCACTTGTAATAGAGTAATCCTAATCCTACTAGGAATAGTCATGTAAACCGCCCCTTCAACTTATATGAGGAGGGGCAGGGCACCCCAAGAGGGAGAGGTTTTTACATGTTAGGTTTAGACAGACAACTCAATAGCTCTCGAGATAGAGCACCCTTGTAATCATGGTCCTCATCATCATCAATATCAATGAAGCAGGATGTAGACTTTTACCCCCACCGTGAGGGGACGAACCTGGGTAAAACCTCGCGTCTCTCGTCCCACTCAACCCCTCTCAAGATACCACATAGATGCGTTGGCCTCGTGACTAAGTCCTGACACTAAGGACAACTGCTGTGACAATTCCACAATAGTTGGCGCCCACCATGGGGCTCGCGCATGGTGGTGTTGAGTTATTGGAGGGATCTCTTACAAGAATCTAGAGGTTCAAGAGAAATTAGGATTTGGGTTGTGATCTGTTTACTGCTGCAAGTCGCCGAGACCAAGTGGTCAAGTCACCGGAATCCTCGTTCTCCTCTAATTGACCAATCAAGATGCACACAAACGAATGAATCAGACCAACTGTGGTGTCCTCAAAACAATGGGAAGACACCTCTGTTCGTACAAGATAACAGTAGCGATCGTACTAATTCAATTAGTACTCTACCACGTGATGGTCAGGTTGATCTACAAACTTCAAACTTTTTATTAGCCAACAGATCGGAACTTCCTTTGCAAATTCACACGGAGAATATATACACGCTCGCTGTCGGTGTCAAAACCGGTGGATCTCGAGTAGGGGGTCCCGAACTGTGCGTCTAAGGAGGATGCTAACAGGAGGCAGGGGACACGATGTTTTACCCAGGTTCGGGCCCTCTTGATGGGGGTAATACCCTACGTCCTGCTTGATTGATATTGATGATATGAGTATTACAAGAGTTGATCTACCACGAGATTATAGAGGCTAAAACCTAGAAGCTAGCCTATGGTATGATTGTTGTATATCTGATCTATCGACTAGCCTGGCCCTGGTTTATATAATGCACCAGAGGCCTAGGATAACAAGAGTCCTAGCCGAATACGCCGGTGGGGGAGGAGTCCTTGTCTTGATCACCAAGTCTTGTGGAATCTTCCTTGTATGCGGCAGCTATCCGGACTGGCCCATGAGTATACGGCCATGGGGATCCTCGGCCCAATCTAACATATCGGGAGATGACATGGTGAGTACCCCCTAGTCTAGGACACCGTCAGTAGTCCCCTGAACCGGTCTTAAAGTTAGGAACGCTCCTCGATTCTTCTGAACTGTTCTTCATCTTCGGTCGTCGGTCTTGAAAACTGGTTCAACAAATCTTCTCATCTTCGATCTTGAGGATCGCCGAAGTGCATCCGAAGAGTTTACACGTCGGGCATCCGAGGAGTCCATCTAAGTTTCCGACCTTTATCAATGCCTTGTTATTTTTATGCCACACCTCGGGTTTGAAGTTGTTCCCGAGAGGAACTGTCCTGTTGCGTCCGAGCTCTAACGCTGGACTGCATTCGAGGTATCTTTTGTAGCCGAGCACCATTGCCGGACAGCTTCCGAGCTCCAATGACGAAATGTATCCGAGCTCCAACGTCGGACTGTGTCCAGGCTCCAAAGCCGGACTATATCCAAGAAGTCATAGATCATCTTGGTCCAAAAAAGTTGAAGGAGTTTACCCGAGCTTAATGTCGGAAATGCCCTCTATGGAGCTAGCCGCTAGCGCCCGAGCTTTATGCCGGACTGCTTCCAAGGTGGTGCACCACCCCGACCGTGGGCTGATTTTTTGTGAATATTTTTAACTGGTGCAGTTTATTCTCTGCCGATGTATATCCAGTAGCCCTCAAGGTGTGTATCAGTCTAAAACCCGAGATGCGCCTGAAGGCAAGCATAAAAACCGCTGTTCCCAGTAGCCCCTGAGACTCAGGTTGATGCGCGAAATCGACCTGAGGATCAATTCCTATATCGGCAGCATACATAGGAATAAAAACGAACTGTAATATATTAGAGATAATAGTGATCGGCGAATGGGCCCCTGAGAGAGGGTCGTGAGAATTCGCCGTGATATATAGCTTGATGCCAGATAGGTCCAGATGGTACTTATTGTTGTCCGAAGACACGCTTTCCCATAGTTTGATCAAGCCGAACACTGAGACCTTTGAATTTTCTACATTGAAGACGCAATGCAATAGCCACCGAGACATTGGTCAGGTGGCAACACCAGATCAGGGGATCGATGTGCCCATTTAATATTTGTAAATAATGAGCGCAAAGCCCAGTAGCCCCCGAGCCTTAATGTGGGCACGGGTGGCCGAATTAAGGATTGATATCCAGAGTAAAATCACAGATTATGTGTAATGATTCTATGTATCCAAGTACATTACATCATTATTTTGACTCCATTGTGACCGTTTATCAGTTGAAAGTGGCCCATCGTCGGCTTCTACCCCTTGGTAGATACTACGTAGGGTGTTTCCGCAATAACAAAGCAACCCTTAGCCGACGTCTCAGTTCCCGAAGGCGGTTGTGTTAGCAGAAACGAGGCAATCAGATATGCGGGCTTTAAAACTTTCGCTTAGTCATAGGAGCTTTATGCTGGGGAAGCTAGCTATGAGCCCCCGGTTAGTGTTCGGCGACAGCCGGGGTCAAGCCGTAAACACTTCGGCCAATGTTATGAACGGCACGTCATTTAACATAGTCATCGGATCGCTAACCAGTTTACGCCTATTGTAACAGTCAGTTTTTGGCTTTCTCCACTAAGGTGCTTGACCATGCGAGCTGGAAGCACAATCGCAGTGGTTCTCCCTTTGCACACCTAGCCGAACAAAGTGGAACGTAGGAGGCAAGCACAAGAGCCGGACAACCCAACCATTGACCGACGACACAATTCGAGACCGATGCATATATAGCAATATCCGAGAATGTTTTTGCCGAATCACTGAAGGTGTCCGATGTTGCACTGCGAGACTAATGCTGGAAACACACAAATAGTTTAAAAGTGACATAGTCTTGGAAAACCAAAAACGTCAGTGAAAACTTGACGTCCGAACAAGATCAAGTGTTCGGTGCCAATCTGAAAATTGGACTTTAAAAAAAAGTGCTTCTGTCGTGCTTTAACATGACACATCCTATTTGAAGACTTCAAGCGGGTCAGCCTACGGCATCAACCTCCTATCCCGAAGGCGGAGTACTTCTCATTAGGCCAGTTTAGCAAACTAAACTCTAGCGGCTTTGAGAGAGAAATTAGGCTCCCCGGCTAGTGACCACACACTCGTGTCGAAAAAAGGAGTGATAAATAGTAATAATAATAAAAACTTTGCAACGACTAAGAAGAAGAACACTTATTATAAAACGGCTCATATAAATTTAACAGCCCCCAAGTGACTTGGGTAAAAGAATTTTATGTAAAATGATTCTATGTACCTAATTACGTATATCATATTTGTGTTCACCCGAACTTTAAATGCGTCTTAACCGACCGTTGACTTCTCCCTCTTCGGTCAAGGGCCGAAAAGTGTTATGCACTCCACCTGTCGAAAATATCGACGGTGTTTTCGATAACCAGGCAATCAGGCCATAAGGCTCTAACAGACAAAGCGCGCTCAGGGAACTTATGCTATATTACTGACAAAGTGTAAGAAGCATCTTCGAAGAAAATAGTACCCCCGCCGATACCTTTCTTCGGTGCTCATTGTTACTATGAGACTTGTGCAATAGATTTTTTGTACTCATGAGTTCCGTTGTGTGCCGACCATAATTGAAAACAATAAGAGCGCTAGCTTTCGGCTTCACCTAGTCTGAGGTCCGGCTCGGATGAACCGATCGTGACAATCGCAGAGGTGCTCCCTTTACTCCCTAGTAGAACAATCGGGAACGTAGGGGTAAACACAGGAGCGAGGCAACCCAGCTTGCAAATCGCTTAAGTCAATATGGTGCATATTGTGGCGTAATACACGAACAAGGAATGAAGCCGTACAAGTATAATCATATGCAAGAGGAAAAGCTTCATAAAGGAAGCCCCCAAGTAAACGGGGTATTTGAAGTTGTGTGTCACAAACAAAGTTATGACAAGGAATTTTTTACAAGCAACTTTTTTCCGAAAAAGTATAATGCTTGGTCAAACTGAACACAAGTTAAAAATTTTAAAACTTGGAGCATGAAGGCAACTTAGCTAGTTAATGTGTTCGGTATTGATGACGCGGTCTGAGCTAGATGCGGGACAAGGTTCCATCCCCCAAGCCGGTCCCGAGGTGGCGGAGCAAAGAGCTCGGCACTCCGAAGTGGTGACATAGCAAGGTCAATGCAGGCAGCAGAGTGATGCCGAAGTCCCCGGGATGGGGTAATGAAGTGTTGATGAAGCCCCCCTCCAGCCGAGGTGACGTGGTAAGTCAGTACGTCGAGTTGACGATACTGCCCAACCGGATCATTTTCCTATGCACAAAAAATAGTGCAAACCGAAGATAATAGTAATAATAATAAAAAAAATCGTTGCATAATTAATAATTTATGCAAAGTGAGTAATAAAATAAATATGGCCTGGCGCCAAAGTGAATGTCGATGCAGGGCGTCGACGTGACGCGGTAAAGGCGTGGCAAAGCCTAAATTCACAGGTCAGTCCGAGTTCCGGATGCGGCGTTTGTCAGACTATGTACGGAAACTGACCGAACCACCATGCGACCGTCGTTAATGCGACCACCATTTGATAGACCTGCGTACATATGATGGACAAATCAGAGTAATAATTCCTTGGAAAAAATGAACCCAAACAAGCAAAAAATACTAAGATTAATAGCACCTGGTTTATTTGTTGTAGTAATCTGAAGAAAGGTGATTCCCAAAATTGGGACTCAATCCGCACACCCATTGCCTGATGGGCAATGAAGCGACGGCATGGCGATTCTGGCAAAGGTTGGCTCGCCGAGGCAAAGCCCTCGGTCCAGCTAACGTGACAAAGCTGGTCGGCTAGTGACGCCGAAGTCTCCGGAGTAGGTTGATGAAGAGATGGCGAAGCCCCCGGTCCAGCCGAGATGTCGAAGCCTCGATATCAGCCGATGAGTCGAAGTAGGTCGGTGTGATGGGCATCGGCTTGAAGAAGCAACAGTGCGGCCCTACCGATGCCGGTCATGACGTGGTCAATGCCGACTTGATGAAGTGACCGTGCGGCGATGCCGGTGTGCCTGCTCCGTGTAATCCGTGGGGCAGCGATGTTGGTGATGATTTATCCTTTGCGCTACCGAACTCTTGTTCAGCTTGCCGAGATGATGATCCGAAGAGGTTGAGCTCGGCTCAACAAAATGACGACGTGTCTAGCGCAGGTCAGCAGCCGTAGAGCAATATTGCCGGACTGGTTTGACACCAGCATGATGTTGAAGATCATGTTTAAAAGATTTTAAAGTTAGTGGGATGTGTTCGGGAACAAAACACAATACCCCATACAAAACTTCCTTCAAAAAGGATGTCCGAAATCCCGTTCATAAAAAAGACGAACTCGGGTCGGATTCTTTTTCGCGCAGAAAACAGATCCGAAAAGTGATGCACTAATCGGAAGGTTCCCGGATTTTGGACGGCCGGATTGAGATGAAATTTTGAGGGGTGGTAGATATGGGAATTCCGCAGCCGATCAACGGTTGGATCTTCCAAAGGACGTCCGAGATAGAAGCTGGACACCACGCCCTAAACTCGTCCAGATTCTTTTCCAGATTTGACAGGGCTCCAGTATATCGCGGATTGGCCGAGAATCCTCCATCGAAACTCGACAGAATTTTCCAGGGTTGTTGTAGACTCAATTCCGCACAATTCCACTGAAGCAATCGTTAAAACGACACTTGAGGAGGCGGTGGCGGTGGACACAAGTTCGCTGTCCAGAAAAATAGCACGGTCGCCCGAGGGCAATGTTGACGTTGAGCCCCCGGGCTCCTTGGATCATTCCTCCATGATCTTGATAGAGATCGGAGTTGATGTTGATGAAGGCCCTCATCCGAACATGACGATTGGAGGTAGGGCGCTGTGACGCCCCCGATTTAATCGTACACTAATCATACACGCAAACGTGTACGATCAAGATCGAGGACTCACGAGAAGATATCACAACACAACTCTACAAATCAAAATAAGTCATACAAGCATCATATTACAAGCCAGGGGCCTCGAGGGCTCGAATACAAGAGCTCGATCATAGACTACTCCTGAGTACAGACATAAGTTAAACAAGTTTGCCTTAAGAAGGCTATCACAAACTGGGATACAGATCGAAAGATGCGCAGGCCTGATGCCTGGGATCCTCCTAAACTACTCCTGGTCGCCGTCAGCGGGCTGCACGTAGTAGTAGGCACCTCCCGAGTAGTAGTAGTCATCGTCGACGATGGCGTCTGGCTCCTAGGCTCCAACGTCTGGTTGCAATAATCGAGTATAGAAAGGGGGAAAAGGGGAGCAAGGCAACCGTGAGTACTCATCCAAAGTACTCGCAAGCAAGGAGCTACACTAGATATGAATGCATTGGTATCAAAAGGAATAGGGGTATCATATGTGGACTGAACTGCAGAATGCCGGAATAAAAAGGGGGATAGCTAGTCCTATCGAAGACTACGCTTCTGGTACCTCCATCTTGCAGCAGAAGAAGAGAGTAGATGGTGAGTTCACCAAGTAGCATCGTGTAGCATAATCCTAACCGATGATCCTCCTCTCGTCGCCCTGTGAGAGAGCGATCACCGGTTCTATCTGGCACTTGGAAGGGTGTGTTTTATTAAGTATCTGGTTCTAGTTGTCGTAAGGTCAAGGTACAACTCCAAGTTGTCCTGTTACCGAAGATCATGGCTATTCGAATAGATTAACTTCCCTGCAGGGGTGCACCACATATCCCAACACGCTCGATCCCATTTGGCCGGACACACTTTCCTGTGTCATGCCTGGCCTCGGAAGATCAACACGTCGCAGCCCTACCTAGGCACAACAGAGAGGTCAGCACGCCGGTCTAAATCCTATGGCGCAGGGGTCTGGGCCCATCGCCCATTGCACACCTGCATGTTGCGAACGCGGCCGGTGAGCAGACCTAGCAACCTCCATTACAAAGGAAGTTGCGTTACGCGGTCCAACCCGGCGCGCGTCACTCAGTCGCTGACGTCACGAAGGCTTCGGCTGATACCACGACATCGAGTGCCCATAACTGTCCCCGCGTAGATGGTTAGTGCGTATAGGCCAGTAGCCAGACTCAGATCAAATACCAAGATCTTGTTAAACGTGTTATCTTGAAGACACCGTGAACGCCGACCAGGGCCAGGCCCACCTCTCTCCTAGGTGGTCACAACCTGCCCTGTCGCTCCGCCACAATGATCCACCGAGAGGGTCGTCGGGACAAAGGTCCTTTCAGCCCCCAATCTGTGAATCACTCGTGGGTACTCCTTGAGCCAACCCGACTTTAGTCATCACATGTATCATGTATAAAGTACAGGTATATACCCGTGATCAACTCCCGAGTGATCACGGCCCGATAGTATAGCATGGCAGACCGACAAGAATGTATGGCCATTGATGATAAACTAGCATCCTATACTAAGCATTTAGGATTGCAGGTAAGGTATCAACAGTTGTAGCAACAATGACATGCTATGCATCAGGATAGGATTAACGGAAAGCAGTAACATGCTACACTACTCTAATGCAAGTAGTATAGAGGAGAGTAGGTGATATCTAGTGATCAAGGGGGGGGGGCTTGCCTGGTTGCTCTGGCAAGAGAGAGGGGTTGTCAACACCGTAGTCGTACTGGGTAGCGGCGGCGTCGGTCTCGATCTCTAGCGAGAGAAGAGGGGGAAGAAACAATAAATATAATGCAAACAAATGCATGACGATGCATTACATGACAATGCGTGATGCTAGGGGTGCCCTAACGCGGTATGAGGTGATACCGGCGAAGGGGCAAAAACCTCCGGGAAAGTATCCTCGGTGTTTCGCGTTTTCGGGCAGAGGAGCCGGAGGGAGAAATTTGCGAGTTGGATATGTTAGGGATGCGTGGCAGACGAACGGGCTGCGTATCCGGGTTCGTCTCGTCATTCTGAGCAACTTTCATGTACAAAGTATTTTCATCCGAGCTACGGATTATTTTATATTAATTTATAAAGATTTAATCATTATTGGAATTATCTTATTAATTTAATTAGAAAAAGCTATTATGATGTCAGCGTGATGTCATCATGAAGTCAGCAGGGTCAAAGGTGGACAAGGTCAAATTGACGTGTGGGTCCCATTCGTCATAGGCTCAGACTAACTAATAAGTGTTAATTAGCTTAATTACTAGATTATAGGTTAACCCATTTAATTAGTTTAGTTAAACATGATTAATTAACTTAATTAATTTAGTTAGTTAATTAATTAATTAGTTAACATTTTTATTTACTTATTATTTATTCATTTATATTTATTTTTAACCTTTTTTATCGTTTTGGGGCGGGCCCCCCTTGTCATTGGCCCATAGGGGTCCAGCGGGCTAACGGGCGCGGTTGCTGGGGCGAAGCCCCGTGAGCGTCCGGGCGCGCGAGCGCCGATTGGGCGAGCCCGGGCGCAAGCCGATGGGGCACCGCGGGGCGAACGCCCGCAGCGGGCGAGCTAGGGCCGACGGCACTGAGCGCGCGAGCGCATGGCGGCCGCGGAGTGCGAGCAGGGGAGCCCGGGGGTGTGGCGACGCAGGGCAGGACGCGCCCAGGGCGGCGACGCACGCTGAGGGACGAGGCGCAGGTCGCGGGTGGCGCAACATGCAAGTGCGGCGCGACGGCGGCCACGGGAAGCAGCGGGCGAGCACAGTGACGGCAGCGCGCGCGCATAGAGGAGGAGAGGGAGGAAGAGGGAGGCAGTGGCTCACATAGGAGCGGGAGGGGTCATGGCAGCGGGCTCGGGGAGGTGGCAGCAGGGTCGCCGGCGATGGGGGGGGCGGCAGAGGGCGGCGCCGTACGGGGAAGCAGCCGGCGTTGGGGTCGAGCGGCACCGGGCTCGGGGCGTTCTAGCTGGGAGGAGGACGAGTAGGCGACGATGACGGTGGGTGGCTCCGGCGA
Organism: Triticum aestivum; assembly: GCF_018294505.1. Lineage (NCBI taxonomy): Eukaryota > Viridiplantae > Streptophyta > Magnoliopsida > Poales > Poaceae > Triticum > Triticum aestivum. The sequence continues at coordinate 199,792,585 of NC_057806.1, forward strand.
AGCAGTGGCGGGACGAGGCATCGACGGTGTGCGGCGGCGGCGGCGCCCTGGGCGCGGCCCAGATCCAGTTGGGGAGGTCGAGGTGGAGGACGGGGCGCCAGGGCATCGAGTGACGCCGGTGACGGCGAGGGGCGACGGAGCGCCACAGGCAGCGATCGGCGTCGAGGGCGAGGCCCTGGATCCAGAAGGGATCCGGCAAAGGAGGGGCGAGGGGATCAGGGGGTGGGGGGTTGTGCGGTCGTGGGAGGGTGGCGGCGCCAGGAGGGGAGCGAGGGGAGAGATGGGTGGAGTGGGGATCGTGGGGGTGTGGGCTAGGTCATATGAGGGGCACCGGGTTGGGCCGATCGGACCTGGTGGGTTGCCTTGGCCATTTGGACCAAGTGGCCTAGGTGTCTTTTTCTTTCTTTCTTTTTGGTTTTTTCTGTTTTCTTTATTTCACCATTGCTTTCTATTTATTTCTGCTAGCAAACCAATTTTGTTAAAAGTGCCACTGGTCAAAACAAATACTATGTAGTATATAGTACTGCCACAAAAGTTTGGGAGTAGGATGATTTCATTTTAATTTTACTTAAATAGGAATGATTTAAACGGTGTTGTTTTGGGTACTGATTTGGATGCTAGGGTCAATTTGGGCATTTTAGTTATGTTGTTTTCCTAATCACAAATGACTATGGAATATTTGAAAAAATATGAACTATTTAGTTTTGTAGTTTGAAGAAGTATTTTATTTGACTTAATTTTAAATTTGAATTTGAACTTGTTTTGATCCAACGCGAGATTAGCAACAGTAACCGGGGTGACGTGGCACCATTAGCAGGGTATTACTGTAGCATAATTCTCTGGGCGTCACAATTCTCCTCTACTACAAGAAATCTCGTCCCGAGATTTAAGAGGTGAAGTAAGGGGGAAGGGATTTGGATACGAAATTCTAACGAGTCTTCTTGGTCTTAGTTGCTCTCCTCGAAGAGGTAGATCCATAACGCTGATGTCTTCATACTTCAGCTTGAGGTCATCATGATGACGCCGGCATCCCTTCTTCGGGAACTCCATCGTACTTACGAAAAGGATAAGGAGGTAGCTCTACAACGATAGGATGTTATAAAGGAAAATCAACTGGGGGGTATCCCAAGAATGAACATAGGAGTATCTCTCGAGTCAAACAAATGAAACACCTCGAGAGCAAATAAAGAAGGTACCATAAAAAGTTTCAAGTGGATAGACAATCGTCGTTGCCTGAAACATCGAGTAAAAGGGGTTCGAAGCGACAAGAGTTAGTTTTGAGTCTGATACCAGAATTGACGATTTCTCGGAAGGTGGCTCGTGTATTACCTACGAGGACACGCGCGAGGAGTATCTTTGGGAACAAGGGGTGTACAGGAGAGTCAGGTTTCGATCCTGTGGAGCTGTGGGTTATGGGCCCACCATGTGGGTTAAAAGTAGCAAGAGCGGTGACATCTTGCTCGTTTATGATAGAAAGGCACGTCAGATAATAACCTGTCAATTATGTCGGCAACAACATCGGTACCAAGGGCGAGGGATGAAGAGAAAGATTTTCCTGCTCGTTGAAACGAGGCGGACCAATAGACAAAGTACTCATCCATCGGTGGTTACCGGAATGTCATCAACAATAGTAACAGGGTCTCACTGACAGAGTTGTACACCGAGGTGTTTCCATAAGTAGTGAATTATTACTGCTTAGATCGTATAGATCACAAGAAACGTTAACCCATCAAATGGAAAGGAAAATATGATTATCAGATTAAACAGAACAATGGAAAGGAAAATGTGATTAAACACATATTTAAAGGGTATATCCTTCGGAAGGACAAGTAGAGCATGATATCCATGATAGGATACAATGTAGAAAACTCTTTAGGTAAGGGGACAGAAATTTCATGACATTATCCATACAGTAGTGTTTGGATAATTGAGCAGGAAACATTTAACATTGGGCTTCAAATGTTCTTGTTGAAAATCGGAGTACCACAGACATGCTTCGAGATAGCATTGACATGGTCTTCAATCAAAAGTCAGACTCTGGATACATGAAGGAATTCATCATTAAGCCAAGGAGAGGATGAGGAGGTGGCTGATGGACTCAGCAATAATTCAACAAGGTATCCAAAAAGATGGGTTCCCATAGTTATGTGAACAAGGAGATAACATTGTCGGATCAAATGATATAATGATGTATGCTCAAGGAAAAACATACACAATTAAACATTAGTTGAAAAGGGTGCCCAAAGTATGGCCTTAGGTAGCATGATCAAATGTTAGAATGGTGATTCCGTGATCAATAGTCTAAGAATGAACATTCGACCATTAACTTCAAAGCAATAGGATTGTTAGAAGTACAAAATCCACGCAGTACCGTTCACTTGTTGGAATCCCGGTTAGAACCAACACGGGGAACATGAAAGAAAGGTGATGGTGAGAAGTATTACCTGTATCAAGAATCCTTAAGAGGTGATGAAATCCTCACAACTTTCTTGACATTAAAGATGGTAATACTCCAAGGTAAAGAAGAACAAATGCGGGATAGCAAGGAACTCAAGGTATAACAAAAAACACGAACAAGTTTGTGTTGGAGGGAACTCAATAAAGTGGTCGATGGTAACACAAATCATCGAGGGCAAGGATGGTATTTATCATCATGAACTCAATTGATATCTTGGAAGAGCTCGGAATGCTGATGATGATCACGACACATTTGTCGAGAGATTTCATGAAGATGTAACCAATCGGTGATGAAATCTAGTCAAACGAATGATAAACGGAAGGTTATTGGAACCATCGTTATGACACAAACTCGAAATTAAGCTTGCGGTTCAAGGCGAAATGATATGATGAGGAAAATCGACGTAAGCTTAGCTCATCGTCGAGAATTGTGCTCCGTGAAGAAGGACCAAGTAGCACAGTTAAAATTTAGCACCATGATGATATAGCCGATCAGGCTAGGAATGAGTTAAGTGATTATTAACTCGTAAGCAACAACAATTATTTAAGAGTTATTGAACCAGAGTGTGGAATCGGTTCACTTATTGGTGTCCTCGGTTGACGACAACCCAGAACTCGGGAAAATCGGAATCGGTGAGAAATAATAGTTGATGAAGAACCCATAAGAAGTTATGCAGTTCTATGATATTCTTGAGATACCAGAGTGTAATACACGACGGTAGATCAAAGTAAAGGTTGGTCGGGTGCAATGATCTGTAGAAGACAATTACTTCAACTTGTCCGAGAAATGGTATTTAAAGGAGAACATGGTCGGAAACACTATTGCAAAAGGCCAGATCCCGGACATAAGATGAACTTATACCAAAGGAATAATTTAATTTAAGAGAAGCTTTAATGATAAGATCTACATCGTGTCCATGAGCATGAACACAAAGTTCAAGGTCAACTCCCACTTCTCCAATGCATAACCTTTCATTCACTTCTCACTTTCGAAGAAGTTGTAGTGTTGAAATTTTATTTGGCAAAATACCAGAAGTGTATGACTCGTGAAAACTTTCAAGTTCACACAGATTAAGAAAGGCATAGGTTCAACCCGTCAGGGTATCGTGGAAACATATACCACAAGCTTCAATCGTAAATATCACCAGCTCGAAAACAGAGCATGGTTGAGAAAACAGAGGATACAATTTACCAAAAGCATTATGTATCTGAGGGAAGGCTCACAAGGTTATTGAATATGAAGGACGCTGTCGGATAAAGTCCATTAAAGGATCTGCCGGTCCATAATAGAGCTGACGTGAGCATCGGCACACAACCAGAGGAAGTAAAAATGCAAAGGCATTGGATTATGGAAACAACTAACTAATCCAGAGCTCAAATGCAAAGGAATTATGATTTTCAAATAAGGGATTAGAAGCAATGTTCTGATTAGGGATGGATAAGTTGAATAGCCTTAGGGGTACAATCGACGACAATTGGATTTGTTGAGAACCAGCTCATGTTTAAAATGACGTCTGAGCCGGAAAGATAATTTAGAAGGATCAACTGATGATTGCGTGCATTCGCACTCATGTTGAATCAAAGGGATCAAAATGACGGTGTCTAAGGATACTAACGAATATTGCCAGACATATGGAAAGCATCCATCATGCAAGAAGACAAGTATTGCAGAGCAATAAGCTACTAAGGATTTTTCGAGGATCGAATAGTATTTCGATGACCATTGTGAAACACATGAACAACTGGGGGATGAGCGGATACTCGATAAGTGCGAGAATTATCCGTAGGGGTATTCAGGTGACAAAGAACAGCAAGGCAGTAAGCTCAAATGATTAACGAAACAACGACGAGTATTTCGGGGTATCTTGTAATAACAAGACCAACTGGGAATAAAAGTAAGAACGACAGGTGTAAGTATTTACCCATAGGGATTTTTCGGTGGTAGGGAATTGCAAAAGCAATGGCACAAAGTTTCAGGAGAACATCAGAGAGTATTATCAGAATCTTCTGTTGAAGCAGTCGATCATCTGTAATGAAGGGCTCTTCGGAAGAAAGTGATAACGAGATCCTAATGTTAGATTTTAGCAAAATTCATTTAACCCGAATAGAAGAGAGTTCAGAGTCCCAGACTAAGGATCGAGGAGTAAAAGATCCTAATACCACCCAGAGGGTGACGTGGGCCCGTAAGCCGCACAACCATGTTAGTAAAAAAGTTTTCAATGACTAGACTCAACTTCGGCCAAGGAGTTGGAAAGGGGGATTCCTACAGGCAGTCGGCTCTGATACCAACTTGTGACGCCCCCGATTTAATCATACACTAATCATACACGCAAACGTGTACGATCAAGATCAAGGACTCACAGGAAGATATCACAACACAACTCTACAAATTAAAATAAGTCATACAAGCATCATATTACAAGCCAGGGGCCTCGAGGGCTCGAATACAAGAGCTCGTTCATAGACAAGTCAGCGGAAGCAACAATATCTGAGTACAGACATAAGTTAAACAAGTTTGCCTTAAGAAGGCCAGCACAAAATGGGATACAGATCGAAAGAGGCGCAGGCCTCCTGCCTGGGATCCTCCTAAACTACTCCTGGTCGCCGTCAGCGGGCTGTACGTAGTAGTCGGCACCTCCCGAGTAGTAGTAGTCGTCGTCGACGGTGGCGTCTGGCTCCTGGGCTCCAACGTCTGGTTGCAACAATCGAGTATAGAAAGGGGGAAAAGGGGGAGCAAGGCAACCTTGAGTACTCATCCAATGTACTCGCAAGCAAGGAGCTACACTACATATGAATGCATTGGTATCAAAAGGAATAGGGGTATCATATGTGGACTGAACTGCTGAATGCCGGAATAAAAAGGGGGATAGCTAGTCCTATCGAAGACTATGCTTCTTGTAACCTCCATCTTGCAGCAAAAGAAGAGAGTAGATGGTGGGTTCACCAAGTAGCATCGTGTAGCATAATCCTAACCGATGATCCTCCTCTCGTCGCCCTGTGAGAGAGTGATCACCGGTTGTATCTGGCACTTGGAAGGGTGTGTCTTATTAAGTATCCGGTTCTAGTTGTTATAAGGTCAAGGTACAACTCCAAGTCGTCCTGTTACCGAAGATCACAGCTATTCGAATAGATTAACTTCCCTGCAGGGGTGCACCACATATCCGAACACGCTCGATCCCATTTGGCCGGACACACTTTCCTAGGTCACGCCCGACCTCGGAAGATCAACACGTCGCAGCCCTACCTAGGCACAACAGAGAGGTCAGCATGCCGGTCTAAATCCTATGGCGCAGGGGTCTAGGCCCATCGCCCATTGCACACCTACACGTTGCAAACGCGGCCGGTGAGCAGACCTAGCAACCTCCATTACAAAGGAAGTTGCGTTACGCGGTCCAACCCGGCGCGCGCCGCTCAGTCGCTGACGTCACGAAGGCTTCGGCTAATACCACGACGTCGAGTGCCCATAACTGTCCCCGCGTAGATGGTTAGTGCATATAGGCCAGTAGCCAGACTCAGATCAAATACCAAGATCTCGTTAAACGTGTTATCTTGAAGACACCGTGAACGCCGACCAGGGCCAGGCCCACCTCTCTCCTAGGTGGTCACAACCTGCCCTGTCGCTCCGCCACAACGATCCACCGAGAGGGTCGTCGGGACAAAGGTCCTTTCAGCCCCCAATCCGTGAATCACTCGCGGGTACTCCTTGAGCCAACCCGACTTTAGTCATCACATGTATCATGTATAAAGTACAGGTATATACCCGTGATCAACTCCCGAGTGATCACGGCTCGATAGTATAGCATGGCAGACCGACAAGAATGTATGGCCACTGATGATAAACTAGCATCCTATACTAAGTATTTAGGATTGCAGGTAAGGAATCAACAGTTGTAGCAACAATGACATGCTATGCATCAGGATAGGATTAACGAAAAGCAGTAACATGCTACACTACTCTAATGCAAGCAGTATAGAGGAGAGTAGGTGATATCTAGTGATCAAGGGGGGGGGGCTTGCCTGGTTGCTCTGGCAAGAGAGAGGGGTCGTCAACACCGTAGTCGTACTGGGTAGCGGCGGCGTCGGTCTCGGTGTCTAGCGAGAGAAGAGGGGGAAGAAACAATAAATATAATGCAAACAAATGCATGACGATGCATGACATGACAACGCGTGATGCTAGGGGTGCCCTAACGTGGTATGAGGTGATACCGGCGAAGGGGGAAAAATCTCCGGGAAAGTATCCCCGGTGTTTCGCGTTTTCGGGCAGAGGAGCCGGAGGGGGAAAGTTGCGAGTTGGATATGTTAAGGATGCGTGGCGGATGAACGGGCTGCTTATCCGGGTTCGTCTCGTCGTTCTGAGCAACTTTCATGTACAAAGTATTTTCATCCGAGCTATGGATTATTTTATATTAATTTATAAAGATTTAATCATTATTGGAATTATCTCATTAATTTAATTAGAAAAAGCTATTATGATGTCAGCGTGATGTCATCATGAAGTCAGCAGGGTCAAAGGTTGACTAGGTCAAATTGACGTGTGGGTCCCATTCGTCATAGGCTCAGACTAACTAATCTGTGTTAATTAGCTTAATTACTAGATTAGGTTAACCCATTTAATTAGTTTAGTTAAACAGGATTAATTAACTTAATTAATTTAGTTAATTAATTCATTAATTAGTTAACATTTTTATTTACTTATTATTTATTTATATTTATTTTTAACCTTTTTATCGTTCTAGGGCGGGCCCCCCTTGTCATTGGCCCAAAGGGGTCTAGCGGGCTAACGGGCGCGGTTGCTGGGGCGAAGCCCCGTGAGCGTGCGGGTGCCAATTGGGCGAGCCCGGGCGCAGGCCGATGGGGCACCGCGGGGCGAACGCCGGCAGCGGGCGAGCAAGGGCCGACGGCAGTGAGTGCGCGAGCGCATGGCGACCGCGGAGTGCGGGCAGGGGAGCCCGAGGGTGCGATGACGCGGGGCAGGACGCGCCCAGGGCGGCGACGCGCGCTGGGGGCCGAGGCGCAGGTCGCGGGTGGCGCAGCATGCAAGTGCGGCGCGACTGCGGCCACGGGAAGCAGCGGGCGAGCACAGTGACGGCGGCGCACGCGCATAGAGGAGGAGAGGGAGGAAGAGGGAGGCAGTGGCTCACATAGGAGCGGGAGGGGTCATGGCAGCGGGCTCGGGGAGGTGGCGGCAGGGTCGCCGGCGATGGGGGGGCGGCAGAGGGAGGCGCCGTTCAGGGAAGCAGCCGGCGTCGGGGTCGAGCGGCACCGGGCTCGGGGCGTTCTAGCTGGGAGGAGGACGAGCAGGCGACGATGACGGTGGGTGGCTCCGGCGTAGCAGGGGCGGGACGAGGCATCGGCGGTGTGCGGCGGCGGCGGCGCCCTGGGCGCGGCCCAGATCCAGTCGGGGAGGTCGAGGTGGAGGACGGGGCGCCAGGGCATCGAGTGACGCCAGTGGCAGCGAGGGGCGACGGAGCGCCGCAGGCAGCGATCGGCGTCGAGGGCGAGACCCTGGATCCAGAAGGGATCGGGCAGAGCAGGGGCGAGGGGATCGGGGGGTGGGGGGTTGTGCGGTCGTGGGGATCGTGGGGGTCTGGGCTAGGTCATATGAGGGGCACAGGGTTGGGCCGATTGGACCTGGTGGGTTGCCTTGGCCATTTGGACCAAGTGGCCTAGTGGTCTTTTTCTTTCTTTCTTTTTGGTTTTTTGTGTTTTCTTTATTTCACCATTGCTTTCTATTTATTTCTGCAAGCAAACCAATTTTGTTAAAAGTGCCACTGGTCAAAACAAATACTATGTAGTATATAATACTGCCACAAAAGTTTGGGAGTAGGATGATTTCATTTTAATTTTACTTAAATAGGAATGATTCAAACGGTGTTGTTTTGGGTACTGATTTGGATGCTAGGGTCAATTTGGGTATTTTAGTTATGTTGTTTTCCTAATCACAAATGACTATGGAATATTTGCAAAAATATGAACTATTTAGTTTTGTAGTTTGAAGAAGTATTTTATTTGACTTAATTTTAAATTTGAATTTGAACTTGTTTTGATCCAACGCGAGATTAGCAACAGTAACCGGGGTGACGTGGCACCATTAGCAGGGTATTACTATAGCATAATTCTCCGGGCGTCACAGGCGCAGTCCTTGATTTAACCAAGGTGACCAGTCGAGCTGGTGATGAAGATGCCAAAGTCACAGTTGATCTGTAGGCGAGCCATCGACCTTTTGCCGAACACACAGCGGAACTCCCAATGAAAGCATCAATGTCGGTGTCAAAACCGGCGGATCTCGGGTAGGCGGTCCCGAACTTTGCGTCTAAGGCGGATGGTAACAGGAGGCAGGGGACACAATGTTTTACCCAGGTTCGGTCCCTTTTGATGGAGGTAATACCCTACGTCCTGCTTGATTGATATTGATGATATAAGTATTACAAGAGTTGATCTACCACGAGATCGTAGAGGCTAAAATCTAGAAGCTAGCCTATGGTATGATTGTTGTATATCTGATCTATCGACTAGCCTTGCCCTGGTTTATATAATGCACCAAAGGCCTAGGATAACAAGAGTCCTAGCCGAATACGCCGGTGGGGGAGGAGTCCTTGTCTTGATCACCAAGTCTTGTGGAATCTTCCTTGTATGCGGCAACTATCCGGACTGGCCCATGAGTATACGGTCATGGGGGTCCTCGGCCCAATCTAATAGATCGAGAGATGACATGTTGAGTACCCCCTAGTACATGACACTGTCAGACGCGTTATGTTCCAAGTCATGTGAGGCTTCTTCACTCCGCTCACCACTGGAGCACCTCCAGGGCCGCCTCTGCTAAACCACTGCGCCTCGGAACTGCCCCGTTTCTGTCAGGTTGTCGCGTTGATGCATTAGGCTGAAACTCTGTTTTTGTTCGCTGATCTTTGTTTCTCACGGGTCAAGATTTCAGTCCAAGTTTCTTCAGGAGCTAGCACATGTTGTTCCTAGTATTCAATTACCCAGAGAAAGTCACATGGAATATATACATCGGTCAAACCCCTCATACAGTACAAACGTCGGATAAGTTCCTGGCATGATGGATTTACTCGGCGAACAATCCAACAAAAAAAATCACCAAATCAAAACGCTAGACGGAAAGGACAAGGTGTGTCCATAGCACGCAAGCCTCACCGGGTCAGCACTCATAAAGAAGAACCAACCGAAGACACACATGAATCAAATCTCGTTTTCCAAGGTAATATTGGAGGGTGCACCACGGACTCCCAAAGAAAATTTCCTTTTTTATGCACAAGAAGACAAGCCAATCTATGCTACACATGGCGTGCAGGAGAGAAGGCAATGCCACCGTTAATTCATATCAAACAATCAAGTATACATTACGTAGACACCTCAATCATGCTGGGCGCTCAAAAACAAGAGGGTTAGTACTACTACTCATTTCCAACAGTACACACCAGATGAAGCCAAAAGCACCACAGTGCATTATCCAGCACTGGCGTCTGCATTCATCTGATAAATATATCAGGTGATATCCATCCAAGTTTATTTTATTAACACATATTGTTTTTATTAAAGAACAATTACTTGGTCTATGATATTTTTTCATAGGACCATTATTCCTTACAAAAAGGTGTCGCAAAAGGGGCGTGAGTAAATATCATTTTTGCACTAGCGCTCGTCCTGCGCAAGTTGCCACCCCCGCTACATCAACACACGCGACTGACTCATTGTCCGTGCCCATGGCCGACTTGCCCGCGTCTGTGCCATTTCCAACGCCGCTGCCGACTCTCCCTGTCTACACCGGCTTACAATGTTGCGGTCGACTTATCTGTCTGCTCCCACAGCTGACTTGGCCGTGATTGATTTTAGCTTCACCATGGTGATCATCAACTCCATGATGGATAATTTTTGGCTTAACATATCAGGTGAAATACATCTAGTATATTTTTATATTATATATTGCTTTCTTTAAAAGAGCAATTACTCTGGCTTGTAAATTCTCCAATGCAGGACAAGTTATATCACTGAGCTGTTGAATGACTCATACCAGCTTATATCATGATCAAATATGGAGAATCTCAAGCCAACTCCTCGAGTCGTCTTAAGACTCGGGGGCTACAATGACATGACTCGGCAGAATTGGCTAGTTTCAGTTAATTCAAGAAGTCCGGGTCATTGAAGGGAAGATAACCCAGTCCTGGAGGCTATTGCTATATTGATGAAAATCTAAAGGCCGTCAGAAAAATTTCCGGCTCAAAATGAAGATTCCGGTTTAAACATGGGTTATCCTGCCTTATGGGCTTATCTTATTATAATCACTTGGGGGCTTCCTGCTCATTGAGCATAGCTATGACTACCCTTTCGATCCGGCTTGTACCCATGTGTAACATCCCAAATTTTCAATTTGGAATGTTATACACTAGATCATCATTGCATATCATATTTTATTGCATTTTGGTTGATCCTAGAAATTCTACGCGACTCAAGGACCATCGGAGAGAGTTGGGGATTTTGTTATTTTCATATTTGAGTTTTCTCAAATTTTGAAAATAGGATCATTTGATTTTATTTATTTTATCTTCAATTATTTCTATTATTAAAATATAAAAGAGGGAATAAAATGACTTTCCCAAAATAAACAAATATTGAGGATTTAATAAAAAATCAAATAAGATTTTATTTTGGTTTTATTTGCTATTTTATTTGAAATTAGGAAAAATGCGCGTTTTTCAAAATTGCATTTGGGCCCCAGATAAATGTTCATCCTGTGCGGCTCGATTTTAGAAGCCGGGGAAAATTTATTTCGGGATTTTTGGAGTCCGTTTAGTTTTCCTTTTGTTTATTTTTCTGAGCGTAACTATTTAAAAAAAACGCAATCGACTTACCACGCCGTGTCCGACCTGGATACTTGGCACGACCGGCTTTAAAAGCCGGGGAGGCCCAGCCGCCACCCCCACCAAACCCTAGCCGCCGCCCTAGCCCGCGCCGCCCGCCGCCGCCCTAGCCCGCGCAGCCCGCCGCCGCCCTAGCCGCCGGAGGTTGACCTCGCCGCCACCGGTTTTTTTGGAAAACCGTTCGGTTTTTCCGTCGATTTTTCGTTCGGTTTTTTTCTAGTTTCGTTTTTTTAATAGATCGGTTTTTTTTTCTGGTTTATTTAAGTAGAAAGCGTTCGCTCGCTCATTCGTTCGTTTTAACAAACGCGTTCATCGTTTAGATCCAGTTAACGAACGTCCGTTCATTAATCTATTCGTTGTTTTCTTTTTCTCGGATTAAATCCATGATTTTTCAGATCGCGATTCCTGATCCGTTTTTCGTTCTAGTATAACGTTTCGCTCGTTTATCGGAATCAAGCGATTCAAGCGCCTGGAGTTTCGTCTCGAAACCCTCTTTCCATTTAACCAACTCAAAAAAGTTTTTTCCACTGTAAAAATTGCCCTAGATCCAGAATGGTAAACGAAGCTTGTTTCTTTTGCCGTTTGTCTTTCATTGGTTCGTTCGATTTGATTCTTTTATCCAACCGGAGTTCTTAAGTTGAACTTTCTGGTTAGATCTCTTATTCGAGTTTTACCTGTGCATTAGTTGATTACTTATTGTATGCTTGTTTGTTTGCGATAGAGTACCCGGAGTGCGCCGCTTGCTACTTCGAATCGCTAGGTTTCATGGATCATCAGCAAGGCAAGTAACACTTTGATCATACCTCCTACTACCCAATTTTTATTGCATTAGATCAATCCTCACACATTTCATGCTTAGGATCTAATTAAATTGTGGGTTTGGGGAGTAGTTGACGTAGTACCTATTACCTGTTTTATTATCAAACCTTTGGGAGTTACTTCTACGTTTGCTTATTATGCCATGCTATGCTAGTAGACGTGGACTGGGTGAGTGAAATCCATGACAGATGTGAGATTGTTAAAGTAAAGGTTTATCTAAGGTGGCAACTTAAATACACATCTGGGTGGATTGAGGCACCTGGGTAATCCAGCAATTGCCTGTTTTCTTTTGGACCGCCACCCAGGCTCAAAGGGATCATGAGATTATTCATGCTAGAAACTTCCGTGTGCAGCCACAAGCTACTATGGGCTCTAGCATAGTTAATTAAGTCGTGTAAACTCTTACAGTGGTAGACTAGCAGATGTAGGGGAAAGTAGGTGTAACGGTCTACCCGATCGTAAGGTGCTAGCGCTTCTGAAAGGCTATGTCTCGGTCATCCGTTTCTCAAACACCATGTAGCGCGAGAAATTCAACGGAGGAGATCGAGTCTTGTGGGGAAAAGTGCGCAAACCTCTGTAGAGTGTATAAACTAATCATGGTTAGCCGTGTCCCCAGTTATGGACATCTTGAGTATCTAGTACCTGGATTATCATGTGAATCTCATCATGTTACTCTAAAATAAATTTTGTTGGGTTTTGTTTAATGATGATGTTTAATTGGGATTGAGAATGCTATCAACCATTCTCAATGTTTAACAACTACCATGATAGTTAAATAAAATTTATTCCTTTGTAGTAGGGAAAAATTGGCTTTACGCAAAACTGTAAGCATAGAGCTTTCCACCAGCCAAATATGCATGTAGTATAGTCTTATTCTTTCACACTCTCTATGTGTTACTTTGCCAGCATATTCCATGTGCTGACCCGTTTCGGGCTGCAACGTTAATGTTGCATAGTTTTCAAACGACGATTAAGGTGCTTTTAGGTCGTGGTTCTATACTCAGTGATGCCGTTGGAGTTGATGGACTCACTTATCTTCCAAGCCTTCCGCTGTTATCGTATTTAGATGGCCTTAAGCCATATTTATTGTAATAAGTTCTCTTTTGAGACTCTCGATGTAATAAGTGTGTGATTGCTACTTTGTTATAAATCCTTCAAGTACTATGTGGTGTCAGCATTACTAATCCAGGGATGACACCTGAGCACAGAGATTGGACCGTTTGAGGTCTGGTCGCTACACCATGATTACAACATACTTGGGGGCTTCCTGCTCATCGAGCATAGCTATGATTACCATTTGATCCGGCTTGAATGCCCTGAATGAAATGTTACTTGGGGGCTCTTTGTTCAACGGACAAGAGTTTTTATGACCCTTGTAATAGGCTTAAAAGCCAGGCTTGGACACCAGGTGTATTCACCTAAAAACCCGGGTTATCCTGCCTTTTTAAGTCTGCCACTCCGCCCAGGTAGTCCTAGAACGAGCCACTGTACTTTTGACATGTCAATCTTATACAGACCCTGAATTTGTCAAAGTTAAAATGACGATTGGTTATGTGAGGTCCGGCTTATAAGGTTTTAATGAAGGTTTAACTCAGTGGATGTGCAGCCTTTGAACGCACTTGATTTTTTAGGCCTGGCCGCCTATGAAAGCCTTGATTTTTTGTTATTTGATTTGAACTGTTTTTGAGGTTCATCTCTTGTGACACGTTAATACATGGTTGAAAACCGGTGAAGGTTATGATGCCTTATTGTTCACATATGAAATTATCCGGTGTTTATTAACCCAGCCTGGCTTTTGACTATAAGTCGCCAGTGTATGATGATCTTATATACATGGAAGCGTTGTGCTCTAATTTTGGGATATTACCCCTTGCTGCATATGGCGTTGTAAGCCGGCGGTATGAATCAATTGAATAGGGCATTGAGCTCTCAATCTCTGGGTTGTAACCCTTCCTGCAGAGGTATGATAAGCCGGCAGTGTGAACCAAATTCACAGGTATATTTTGTACTTGTTATATGAAGATGCGAGGTCTGATAACCCGCCCTTGTAGCGATCCAACCTCAAACAGTCAAATCTATGTGCATACGTGTCATCCCTAGATCGGTAATGCTGACACACACAATACTTGAAGGATTTATTATAGAGTGGCAATCACACACTTATTACATGGAATGTCTCAAAAGAGAACTTATTACAATAAATATGGATTAAGTCCATCTAAATAAGATAACAGCGGAAGGCTTGGAAGATAAAGTGAGTTCATCAACTCCAACGGCATAGCTGAGTGCATGACAACGACCTAGCGCACCTTACTCTTCGTCTGAAAAGTCTGCAATAATGATATGTTGTAGCCCGAAATGGGTCAGCACATGGAATATGCTGGCAAGATAACACAGTAGAGCAATGAAAAAGTTAGGACTATCACTACATGCATATGGGGCTGGTGGAGGCTCTACGGTTTAAATGTTCTTCCAAAAAGCTAATTTTCCCCTACAACCAAGGAATATATTTTATTTAACTATCATGGTAGTTGTAAACATTGAGAACGGTAAATCCCCATCTCAATCCCAATTAAAAAGTAATTAACAACCCAACAGAATTAATTTAGAGTGATGAGATCATAATGATAATCCATGATCCAGATACTCAAGATGTCCATAACCGAGGACACGACTAACCATGATTAGTTTATACACTCTGCAGAGGTTTGCGCAATTTTCCCCACAAGACTCAATCTCCTCCGTTGTATTTCTCGCACTGCATGGTGTTTGAGAAACGGGTGACTGAGACACAATCTTTCAGAAGTACTAACTCTTTACTCCGGGTGGATAGTTACACCTACTTTCCCCTACATCTGCTGGCCCACCACTGAAAGAGGTCATGCAACATACTCAACTATGCTAGATCCCATAATAGCTTGTGGCTACACACGGAAGTTTCTAGCATGAATAATCTTATGATCCCTTTCAGCCTGGGTGGCGAACCAAAAAGGACAACACTGGTATATCCCTAGGTGCCCGCAACCAATCCACCCAGATGTGTATTTAAGTGGCCACCTTAAGTTAACCATTAATTAATAATCTCACATCTGTCATGGTTACACTCAAACCCAATCCACGTCTATGAGCATAGCATGGCGGTATAAGCATAACGTAGGAGTAACTCCCAAGGGTTTGATAATAAAAGAGCAATAGGTTCTACCTCATCATCTACTTCCCAAAACCCACATGTCAAAAGATCCTACTCATGAAATGTTTGAGGATTGTAACTAATGCATAAAAACTAGGCAATAAAGAGTATGATTAAAGTGTTACTTGCCTTACTGATGATACGCAAAACCTAGAGACTCGTAGTAGCACGCTGCGCACTCCGGGAATTCTATTGCAAACAAACAATAGCATACATAAGCACTCAAGCAAAGCTGCATGGGTAAAACTCCAACAAGAATTTCCAAACTGAAAGCTCAACTGAAGAGGTAAGATTTGCAAAAAGAATCGATCAAATCGGAGGTACAGAACTGAAACTATGGTCAAAAGAACTTCGAATACAAATCTGCTTGAAACCAAACTTTAAATTGTCAAAACCTTGTAAAAAGTTGATGAAACAAAAATAGGGGTTCGAGACGAAGATTTTGGCGTTGGTTTAACTGGATTTGGACAAACGGTTAAGAAACGGCGAGCGTTTGAAGATCAGGGGCTAATCTGCGATAAAAATAATCGCGGATAGATCCCTGACCGAAAATAAAATAAAAAGAAAAGACTAACGGACGAACGTTCACTGTCTGAACCTAACTGGCGAACAACGTTCCTTAAAACGAACGAACGGACGAACGTCCGCTAAATAAAATAACCGACAAAAACCGATCTAAGAAATTAAACTAGAAAACTAAAAAAACCGGGGTTAACCGAAGAAAAACCGTCCGGTCAAACGGGCGGGGTCAATGGTGGTGGCTCCGATGAGATCCGGCGCGGCGGCGGCAACATTGATGACGGCGCGGGTGTCGCGGGGCTGCGGGGTGGGGTGGCGGTGGCTCGGCAGCGGCGGCGAGAGGCCAAGCGGGCGGCGGCAGCTTCGGCGGGTCCCAGGGGCCACGGTGGTGGTCGACTCAGCCACGACGGTGCGTCATGCGGGAATCCAGCTCGGGGTCGGCGGCGAGTGAGCTGGGCCGGCTGGGCTTCGGCCTAGTCGGTCCGAAACTTAAAAAAAAAATACAATTCCGCCGTGAGAGAAAAAATCCTAATAAATATTTTTTTTCTAAAAATGCCAAAAACAATTTTCACCATCTAAATAAAAATATTTAGAACAAAGTGAACATTTTCTTGGCCTAAAAATGCAATTTTGAAAAATGCATAGTTTCCTAATTCGTATAAAATAGCAATAAAATCAAAATAAAAGAATTTATTTGATTTTAATAATTTTCGTCCAATATTTCATTTATTTTGGAGAAGTCATATTATCTCCTCTCATATATTTTTAATATTGGAAATATTATTTGGAGAGAAAAATAATTAAAACCAAAGTGATCCCCTTTTCAATATTTGAGAAAAATTCAAATATGAAAATAATAAAATCCCCAACTCTCTCTGTGGGTCCCTGAGTTGCTTAGGATTTTAAGGATCACAAAACCAAAATGCAAATAAAATATGATATGCATATGATGTCCTATGTATAACAATCCAAATTGAAAATTTGGGATGTTACAACCCTGGTTTTGGACATTGAGTCGCGAGTATATTTTGGATTGCGCCATTGGAATCATGTGCTTACAAATCATTGGATTGTTATCTTCACTTGGTATGGTAATGTAAGCTAGCAATATAAATCAATCTTGCAGGTATGTTTTCCTGGTTATATGAATATGCGAGGTTTGATAACCCACCCTGGCTTTTAACTTTAAGTTGCCAATATGTTTAGGCTTGAATGGCCTTAATACTAGTCTTTTCCATAATTGCATAAGACTATAATATGTTTGGGTTGTTACCCGCCCTGGTTTTGGACGTTAAGTCGCCAGGGCATATGTTGTTTAAACTTTGTGCAGAACATGCAGAGCTATGGTTTCCATAAATGATTAAGTTCAAGCCCATCATCAAAAATTGAAATTGGTGTTTCAAAAGGGTTATCCATTCTGGATTTTCTCAAAGGCTATAAGCCGCCAGGTTATAAAAATTCCAGCTTACAATGAATGCACATTAAGTCGCGATGGGCCAAGAGCCATCGAGTATTTAAAGTCCGGATTTACTTGTCAATTGATAAGCCAACATGGCTGGATTTTTATTATGGTTATTAATAACCAGTATTATGATTGAGGTTTCCAAAGTCTCTTTAGCGCAATGGCTATTATTTCTTTATCAATAGATATGATTTATTCTACAATGGAAGGAATAGTCCTGAGTCGCTGCAGGCACACGACTTGGCACTTGGGGGCTACATTATTCAAGTTGAGATTACATCAAATATGCAAGTCCCATGTCACTGCCAGCATGCACCACGGCCCTTGGGGGCTATGCAAGGTCATTTCTTACTTGCCTCGTTGAAGACCCGACTCATCACATTGTAATGAGCCGGCCCTTGGGGGCTACTAATTGCTCCTGTTAAAAATTCAAGGTAGACAAGTTAAATCCATTATATTGAAGGGTGCATTGCTCAGTTGGTAAAGCACAAGGCTCTTAGCCTTGTGGATGTGGGTTCAAGCCCTACGATGGAGGCTACATCATATGATGTTATTTTCAATGAAGTATAAATAAAGTCCCAACTTAGTATTGTCTTGCTGAGCTGGCCCTTGGGGGCTACATGTTGCTGTTCAACTCTACATGATCATATTTATAAAGTCCCTGCTCATTTTTGCATAATGACCCGGCCCTTGGGGGCTACACTGGTTGAAGTTTTTAGGGGAATAAGGCAATTACAAGTCCCAGGTTGCTCGAAGCATGACAACCTGACACTTGGGGCCTAAATATATGGAATATTCAGTTTTTACTAGTGACTAAGATGAACAACAGGGATTTCTTCAAAGTGGTAGTATTTATATTGAAGCAAGTCTTAAGTCATCACTTTGCTCTGCTCAAGACATGGGGGCTACAGGTAATATGGATATAAGGGAGAAATCTATTCAAATTCTTAGTTTTGAGCAAACTAGATTTACCCGGTGTCTGCAACAATCATGACCCGGTATCACCAATAATTATGACCCAGCGTCGGCAACAATTATGACTCGACATCATCTGTTTATAACCAGACAATTTTGGTAATCATAAATTGACAAGATCTACATCTTCAAGCCGGCTGAAAATTAGATGAGTATTTCAAGACTAATATTTTTTTAAGCATTGGGAGCTAAAACAAATGAATTATTCTTCACAATATTTCTGTAAGAAACCAATGACAGCAAAATGATTATGAAGCTGGCCTATTGACCCGGACTTTCTAGAAGAAGGAAATGACAAGGACTTCAGGATGATTAGGTGCGGGCTTACAAGAATTTTTAACCCGGAGAACAACCTATCAAATTTGTTCTTGTGTTTATTTTGTAGGATCAGTTTAACATGGATAAATACAAATTAAATTGGGGGCTAATGTCGGGGATATACCCCGCGGTATGACCCAGCCGGATATATGACCCGGTCGGACTTGGCGGCTCACTAATGACCTGCCCGAATCTCTCCATTCACTGATGACCTGTCAGAGCCAGGTGACTCATTGCTGACCCAGCAGGCGGGTTAGAGGACCAACAAGACCCGGAGGCCCAGAAGGCTCAAGGCCCAGAAGGCCGGCTTATGTTATGGTAGGCCGGCTTAAGATGAAAGGCATAATGAATATTCTCCTACAAAGGAAGCAAGACTAGGACTCCACTTGTAATAGAGTAATCCTAATCCTGCTAGGATTAGTCATGTAAACCGCCCCTTAAACTTATATAAGGAGGGGCAGGGCACCCTAAGAGGGAGAGGTTTTTATAAGTTAGGTTTAGACAGACAACTCAATAGCTCTCGATATAGAGCACCCTTGTAATCGTGATCATCATCATCAGTATCAATGAAGCAGGATGTAGGCTTTTACCTCCACCGTAAGGGGCCGAACCTGGGTAAAACCTCGTGTCTCTCGTCCCACTCAACCCCTCTCAACCTACCACATAGGTGCGTTGGCCTCGCGACTAAGTCCAGACAATAAGGACAGCTGCCGTGACAATTCCACGACACATACATTCTACCTCCATGATGGTTATAATACAACAAACTTTCCTGTTTTTCTCTATAGAGAAGGACCGATTTGGAAACTCAGGATGATGTAACCTATGCTAATACCTCTGCTATCTTCAAGAATGCTTGGTGGCAGTATTAGAATTACCTGAAGAAAACGTACTTCACTGGCAAAGAAACTCATCAAATTCCCTTACGTTCTCCTGAGACACATTTACTGGACGATGACCGGGAACGCCTTGTTCTGTACTGGTCCCGAACCAATAATATGGTAAGGTCTATGAGCTCATTTTTTAAGTATTGTATTCTTGTGTCTTACTGTATTCTGTTCATGAAGAACAAGTGCTTAAACCTGAAGAACAACTGTTCTAATTTAAGATTCCATTGCTTTCGTCCATACTGCTTTGCTCTTGTATCACTGTATTTACTCATACAAACTTATTTTTAAATTGAAGGATCCAATCGAAACTCCAATGGCACAGCAGGTATGTTCATGCATGTTTCTTTAACATGTTTTCTCTTACCAATAGCTCTGTTGATTTCAATTTCAATTGTGTATACAGTTGACTTCTCATATCATGCACATTACTAGAATCACAATAGAGCTAATAGTGTTGTTGTACATGTAGACCCGTCGTCCCCATCTGAAATCTTGTTGTGCCGTGTAGTTTCCCACGCTTTGTATTCTTCCACCGCTGCTTTGTCTTGAACTGATATGATTTGAACCCTGTCTCTATTTTGATTTGGCAAGACAATGTAGTGACCATAGGACATAGATATATGTTTGATTGATGCTTTTATTATGTACTAGTACTTGGCAATAGAAGACTTGGTAGTTTAATCCTGTCCACCTTACTAATGAACTGGTTAACCGAAATGAGTTTCATATACTAGTAGATGATAAACCTGTTATGTGTCTGCTTGTTTCTTCTTTTAGAATGCTGACAGAATATTGGGGAAGAGTGCCTTATTAAGCAATGGTACAGGAAGTAATGCAGATAAGGTTCAGGATAGTGAGATATCCTTGTTGGTCTCCAACAAAGCTGATAAAACAGCTAAGGAATACTATCTTCAAGACAGTGAGACAACCCCAAAGTCCTGTCTTGGTTTAGTGTTCGAGTTACTGGCCACTATCGCTTGCACAAGCTATTCAAACTCACTGTCTGAATCAGTTCGATTTCTTAAGTCTCAACTACAAGCTGAAATACATCGATCAGCTGTGCTGCGACAAGAAGCAGAAGGATTGCGGAAGTCCCTGGAGCATTCAGATGCATACTTTCTGGTGCAACAACAAGCGTTGGAGGATTTTAGCGCCAAATAAGACAAAGCTAATAAGCTTGCTAAGCTTATTGCCAGCATGGTGGATACCCAGGATAACGTTTCTTGAGCTCTTCTGAAGTTGTTTCAGTTATGCTCTTGTTTTGCTACCGTGTTTATTTGCACTGGTGGCCAATTTTGACGACCAGTGTATGTAATATGCTGCTTTGTTCCCTACATTTTCACTGGTGGTGAACTTTGATGCCTAGTGGATGTAATCTGTGTAATAGCTGTAATAGGCTAGCGTTAGTTGCTTGGTTATTTTTTTCCTTATTGTCTTGTTTAGTTGTTTGCTTGTAGTCACTGCAGTTCTTTTTCCGTGTTTTTCTAGTGGCCACAATAACCTATTTTTGGTAACTAGGCCACAATAATCATGGCAACACACAGACTGTTGTGACCATGGGCCTCCTACGGGCCGTGATCCATGGGCCCTCTACGGGCCATATGATCCATGGACTTCCTACGGGCCTTATGATCCATGGGCCCTCTACAGGTCGTAGGATCCATTGGTCTTCTACGGGCCGTAGGATCCATGGGCCTTCTATGGGGCGTATAATCATTTCGCCAAACATGGGTCGTACTATTCATGGACCATAACGGGCCATTAATAGGCCGTATTTGATAATTCTATGAAAACAACCCAATGGGTTAACGGGCCACAAACGGGCCGAATGTAAGCATGGGCTGAATTTGGCCCACAAACGGAACAGGCCAGTAACGGACTGTAACTAACCAAATTCTAGAAATGAACCCAAGAATAAATGGGCCCTTAGAAGGCCGAAAGTTAGCACGGTCTGGAAACAGCTGATGGAATAATGGGCCATTAATGGGTATAAAGCGATACACTGTTCATTATGGGTCAGTTTCATCTCAGGCCTTTATTGGGCCTAGAGTTACGATGGGCCTCATATGGGCCGAAAGACATCATGGGCCATACATGGGCCGGAAGTAACAATGGGATGCAATACATGGGCCATACATGAAGCTACTGGGCTAAATTCCGATAGGCCGTAACGGGCCGGGAGTTAGCCGGCCGTAAATGGGCGATATACGAACATGCCGTTAACAGGCTTTCCGTGGGCTGGCCCGTTACCTTTTGACCAAGTCAAACGGACCGGCCTTTTCACCGGAATGGGCCTCTATTGGGCCATGCCACGTGTCGACGTATCATGGGCACCTCTTGTCCAATGAGTGGATGACATCTATCCCAACGGTGAGCCAACACATGTTTCCTCTGGCCAATGAGAATTTTACACGTGTAAAATCCCCCATTGGTCTAGGCTGTTAACTGGTTATCATATCCAAAACCGGACCTGATAGCTTAACGGGGACATGTTATGGTGGATGCCACGTGTCAGTCACCCTTGATGAAAACACTTCTATGATGCGCCATTTATCATCATGGAAGTGGACACTTCCGTGATGATAATTTTGGTAATGTCATGGAACACTTCTACGACAGCACAGGTATGACTATCTTGATTCTGTCATAAAATTGTCATGGATGTACATGCATGACAGAAAACATGAACTATTGTGACAAACACGTATCATCATGGAAGTGTATTTTTTTGTAGTGCTTCTAGTCGTCATGATGAAGCCGACATCCTTTCTTCAGGATCTCCATCGTACTTACGAATAGGAAAGGGGTAGCTCGACAACGGTATAATGCTATTAGGGGTAATCGTCGGGGGTTATCCCTTGAACGAAATGAACACACGAGCATCTCTTGAGTTGAACGGCACGTTGAGAGTAATGTAATAAAGTACAATAAGAAGTCTCAAATGGATAGACGATCATTCAATGACTAAAACAACGTTTGAAAGGGCTCTAGAGCAACGAGAATAAGTATTGCATCTGATACCAGAATAGATCACTAGCAAGGTGGCTCGTGAACTACATACAAGGCCAAGCGCTAGAAATAACTTTGAAAACAATGATGTACAGGAGATTCTGGTTTTGATCCTGTGGAACTGTGGGTTATGGGTCCAACATGTGGGTTAAAAGTAGGGAGGACGTTGAAAACTTGCACAGTCATGATAACAAGGCATCTCAGAGAATAAAATGCCAGTTATGTCGGTAGCAACGTTGGTACCAAGGGCGAGGGACGAAGAGAACCATTTTCCTGCTCGTTGCACTGAGGCATACCAATAAGCAAAGTTCTCATCCATCGGTGGTTACCAGAATGTCGTCAACAAAAACAACAGGGTCTTACCGACACAGTTGTACACCAAGATGTTTACATAAGTAGAAGAATATTACTGCTTAGATCATATAGATTATAATCACCGGAAAGGTTAAACAAAACAATGGAAAGGAAAAGGTGATCATCAGATTAAACAGAACAATGGAAAGGAAAATGTGTTTAAACACATATTTCAGGGTTATATCCTTTCAAAGGGCAAGCAGAGCATGATGTCCATGACAGGATAGAAGGTAGAAAACCATTTAGGTAATGGGAGAGGAATTTCATGACATTACCCATACAATGGCGTTTAGATAATTGATAAAGAAAATTTAGCATTTGTGCTTCAAATGTTCTTATTGAAGATCGGAGTACCACAAACATGCTTCAAGATGTTATAACCTCATGGTCATTAGGTAAAGATCAGACTTTGGATACACAAATGATCCATCAGGAACGACTTATAGAATAAGTCTTACAATTTCCTCATGGAAGAATGGATAACCTCGCAGAAAAGGAAAATATAACAATAGGTCCTCCGGCCAGGTGTGCTAGGCATGACATCGCCGTACCGGGTCATGTAAAGATGTTATAACTCCTAGAAATATGTTCCAACCATCATATCTGGCTGAGATTTAGATTTGATTGGTGTCAGGATACCTCAGACTTAGGATGTCTGAGAAGAAAAGGTGCAACACAAATTGACGGGATGAAATTGTAAGATTCTCAAGAAATGAACTATTGAAGCAAATTCCAAAACAAGAGTTCATCATTAAACCAAGGAGAGGATGAGGAGGTGGCTGATGGACTCAGCGACAATTCGTGGAGATTAACAAAAGATGGATTTCCACAGTTATGTGAACAAGGTGGTAACGCTTGTCAGATCAAATGATCTAATAATGTATGCCCGAGGAAAACATACACAATTAAACATTGGTTGAAAGGTGCACCCGAAATATGGGCTTATGTAGCATGATAAATGTTAGAATGACGATTCAATAACCAATAGTTTGAGGATGAACTGACGGCCATTAACTTCAACAATAGGGTTACTTGAATTACAGAATCCAAGCAGCATCATTCACTTGTTGATATTCCCGGTTAGTCAATACGGGGACCAAGAAAGAATGGTGCTTGTGAGAAGTATCACTATACCAAGAATTCTTAAGAGGTGGAGCAATCCTTGAAACATCCTTGACATAAAGGACAACAATACTTCAAGGTAGAACATAATACAAACTGGATAGCAAGTTGCATCCATAACATGAACAAGTTCGTGATGAAAGGAAGGTAAAGATGTTGTCGATGGTATCTCAAATTACCAAGAACGGGGATGGCACTTACCATCATGAATTCAATTGATATCCTAGAAGGAGTCAAAATGTTGATGATGATCACATCAAATTTTGTCGAGAGGCTCTACAAAGATGTAATCGTCGGCGATGACATCAAGTCAAAGGAATGATGAAGCGAAAGGTTAATGGAACCAAGGGTACGACACAAACTCCAAACCAAGCTTGATGTTCAAAGAGAAATGATATGATGAGGAAGATCGACGTAAGCTGAGCTCATCATCAAAATTGTGCTCCAGGAAGAAGGACCAGGTAGCACAGTTAAAATTTAGCACGATAATGATATAGCTGATGAGGCTAGGAATGACTTGAAGGGTTATTAAACTCGTAAGCAATGAAAATTACTTAGAGTTATAGGATCAGAGTGCGTAATCGATTCACTTACCAGCATTCTTGAGTGACTGATAATTCAGAACCCATGAAAAATTGGAATTAGTGAGAAATAATAGCTCATGAAAAACTCATAAGATGCAACACAGTTCTTAGATATTCTTGAGATACCAGAGGGTCATACTCGACGGTAGATCAAAGCCGAGGTTGGACTGGTGTATTGACTTGCAAAAGACAAGTTCTTTAACTTGTCCGAGAAATGGGATCAAAGAAGAACAATCATGGTCAGAACCACGGTTGCAAAATACTAGATCCCAGGTATAAGATGAACTTATCCTAAGGGAATAATTAATTTAAGAGAAGTTTTCATGATAAGATCTACATCGTGTCCATGGGCATGAACACAAAGTCCAAGCTCGACTCCCACTTCTCCAATGCATGACCATTCATTCACTGCTCTATTAAAATGAGTTGAGTGTGAAAACCTACCTGGTGAATTACCAGAGGAGTATGACCCATGAAAACTTTCGGTTTCACATAGAATAAGGAAGGCATAGGTTCAACCCATCGGGGCATCTTAGAAACATATACCACAAGCTTCAAGAGTAAATATCACTAGCCCGAAAGCAGAGCATGGTTAGCCAATTCAGAGAATAAGAATTACCAATGGCATTATGTATCAGGGAAAGAACTTCTAAAGTGACTGAATATGAAGGACGCTGTCGGATAAAATCCAACAAAGGATCCGATTATCCTCAAGGAATCTGATGTGAGCATCGATACACAACCAGAGGAAGAAAGAATGTAAGGAGATCATATTGTAGAAACAACTAACTAATTCAAAGCTCAAATGCAAAAGAATTGTGATTTCCAAATCAAGGGGTCAGAAGCAAACACTCTGATTAAGGATGCATAAGTTGGGCCGGCTTAGGGGTACAATCGATGGAAATTGATTTTTGAGATGCAGCCCATGTTTAAAAAAATGTCTGAGCCAAAAAGATGAATTCTAGGATCCAATTGAGGATTGCGAGCATTCACAACATATTGAATGAAAGGACTCAAAATGATAATGACAACGGATGCAAATAAGATCACCAGACTTGTGGGATTATCATAATGCAAGCAAGCAAGAATTTCAAGAGCAATAGGTTGTCAAGGATTTTAGGAAGATCGAATGGTATTTTGAAGACTTTGTGAAATACATGAATCAACTGGGGATGAGCAGATACTCGATAAGTGTGAGGGATTATCCGTAGGGGTATTAATGCGGAAAAGAGCTACAAAGTGGTAGGCACAAAGGATTCTTGGAATATCGAAGAATTTTTCAGGGTATCAAGTAATAACATGGGCAACTGGGAACGAAAGTATGAAAGACAAGTGTAAGTAGTTATCCATAAGGGTTTATCGGTGGCTAGGAATAGCAAAAGCGGTGGGCACAAAGTCTCGAGAGAATGTCGGAGAGTATCTTCAGGATCTTCGGGTGCACCAAGTAATCATCTGGAGTAAGGGGCCCTCCGGGAGAAAGTGTTTTCAAGAACCTAAAGTTATATTTTAGAAAATCTTTTAACCCGAATAGAAGAGAGAGCAGAATCACAGAGTATAGACGAGGAATAAAAGATCCTAATACCACCCAATGGCGACGTGGGCCCGTAAGCCACACAGCCATGTTAGTAAAACAATTTTCACTAACTAGACTCAACTTCGGCCAAGGAGTTTGGAAGGGGGATTCCTACAGGCAGTCGGCTCTGATACCAACTTGCGACGCCCTCGATTTAATCATACACTAATCATACATGCAAATGTGTATGATCAAGGTCAAGGACTTACGGGAAGATATCACAACACAACTCTAGACACAAATAAAATAATACAAGCTTTATATTACAAGCCAGGTGCCTCGAAGGCTCGAATACAAATGCTCGAAGACACAAAAGTCAGCGGAAGCAATAATATCTAAGTACAGACATAAGTTAAACAAGTTGTCATAAGATGGCTAGCACAAACTGGGATACAGATCGAAAGAAGCGTCGGCCTCCTGCCTGGGTTCCTCCTAAACTACTCCTGGCTGTCGGCAGCCTGCATGTAATAGTAGGCACCCTCGTGTAGTAGGAGTCATCGAAGGTGGTGTCTGGCTCCGGGGCTCCAGCATCTGGTTGCGGCATCCGAGAAGAAAGGAGAAGGGGGGAAAGGGGGAGCAAAGCAACCGTGAGTAGTCATCCAAAGTACTCGCAAGTAAGGATCTACACTACATATGCAATGGTATCAATGAAATGGGTAGTATCTGTGGACTGAACTACAGAATGCCAGAATAAGAGGGGGAAAGCTAGTCCTAGCGAAGACTACGCTTCTGGCAGCCTCCATCTTGAAGCATATATGATGATACTTGGTGAGCATATAAAATTATATGATGATTTCAAACTTGCTGGTGAAAAGAGGTTATTTGATGTTAGCTCATTCGATGAATGGAGAACCCAAGCTTATGAAAATGCAAAATTATTCAAAGAAAAAGTTAAAAGATGGCATGACAAAAGAATCCAAAAACGTGAGTTTAAAGTCGGAGAATATGTTGTTTTGTACAACAGTCATTTCAGATTCTTTGCAGGAAATATCCTCTTAAAATGGGAAGTCCCGACGTTAACGAGGAGGTTTATCGGTCTGGAGTCATCAAAATAAATAATGCCGAATTTACTAACCCGAAGGTTGTCAATGGGCAACGAAGAAAACATTATATCTCACGCACGCCCATTAGTGTTGAAAGTAATATTATCAAAACTATGACACCGGAAGAACACATAATAGAGTCCTTCCGGAACACTCCAGAATTGTGAAAATAAGGAGGTACGTGATACGGTAAGTAAACGGACTCCGAAAAATCCGCAAAAATATTTTTTGTCAATTTTGGAATATTTAGAAAAATAGGAAAAATAAGGAACTATCGAGAAGCGTACCCTGGTGGGCACACGACACCAGGGCATGCCAGGCTTGCTTGGTGCACCCAGGTGGATTGTGCCCACCTGGGACACCTTCCGGACTCCGTTTTTCTTCTGTTTGCTTGTCCACCAAGATAAAAAAACCTATATATACTTCCCGAACCTGTTGATCATTGTATCGCGAAGCAATCCTATGTTTTCTTTTCTTGTTGTTTTCGGTTAGATCTGTTCAGTCAGGCATCATGTCTTCCTCACCCTCCAACAATGGAGAAGAAGACATAGAGGTATTTCAGGTGGATCTAAGGAGAGAGGAAGCTGAAGAAGTTGCTATGGAGGAAGAGGAGGGAAATCCTTTCGGAGTTCACTCTCCAGCTTCCGAGAGAGGGACATTGGCTAGCATCTCCACTCATCTGAATCCTCAATAAGCTATGATACAGTCAAATAATCAAGAGAGCCTCGAAGTTAAAGAAGAAATCCCACCAAGAATGCTTTTACACAGGTTACATCGTAACAATTTTCGCAATTTGATTCATAACTATGGGTTCGAGAATGCTCCTCGTAGGCACATACCGTCCAATTGGGACATATCTCGCCCAAGAGAAAATAGTGCAGGAATAAACCCTCGGGGCCTAGAGAATAAACACATAATGGCAAAAGTGAAGAAAAACAGTGAACTAATTCATCAAGCCCTTAGGGAGATCCAAGGCTTGAAGGATCTACTCATGGTTATATTGGAAACTACTACTTCACCACCACCACCTTCTTCTTCATCACCAAAGGAGAATTGAGTATCGGGTATGGGCACTCCCCTTGGCTTCCACCAAGCTTGGCGGAGATGCCCCGGTATTGTATCATCCTACTATCTTTTTGCCTTTACTTATTTTAGTTCGATCCTTTGCTTTAAATGAATAAAAGTTTAGGTCGATCCTTTCTTTTCAAGAGTTTGCTTAGTGATCTATCCTTGTAGTCGTGTGTGAGATATATAATAAAGTTTAGTTTGAGTTTTTGCTTTATTTACTTTCATGTTGAAAATAAAAGTAAAAGAGAAAGGAAATAAATCAAAAATATCATATACTAATCCTATAGTAGGTGATGACACCACAAATGGAAAAGTATAAGTAGAAAATTTTATTAGAGATTGACAAACATAGCATTAGTCAATGGTGCAACTCATGAAAGAATTAATAAGGGAAGAGAAAATTCACACATAAATATACTATCCTAGAAATATTTTGTGATTGTGAGCCCTCATCAAAATATAATATGCCAAAATTGTTGACATTGTACAAGGAAGACAACTTAATGGTTTATGTTTGTTTATATTCATGTAGAAGTCATATTGTCATGGATCCTTTAACATGTGGTGCGTGCCCCTATCTTTGCTAGCCAAAAATTCCTCACTAAGTAGAGATATACTTGTGCATCCAAAAACCCTTAAACCCAAATCTTGTTTTCAAGTGTCCACCATACCTACCTAGAGATTGAGCAAGATCCCTCAAGTAAGTTGTCACTGGTGCAAAAAGGCAATAAAAATTGCTTCTAAAAGTGTGAGATCATTTAGTGTAAGAGAAAATTGAGCATTGCACGAACTTGTGATGGTGAAGAATAAAAGCGACATACTGCATAATAAAGGTCGCTATCACAAGGGGCAATGCAGCATGATGTTCTTTTGCACTAAGGGGTTAAGCATACAAACAAATAAGCGCATGGCAACCTCTGCTTCCCTCTACGAAGGGCTTATCCTTTACTTTTATGTATTTACTATTATGCAAAGAGTCAAAGTTTTCCTTCTATTCCTTTTTATTTTTCTCCTTTGGCAGGCATCATGTGGTGAGGAAAGATCTAGGCACATATGTCCAGTTGAATTTAGATAGCATGAGTTATTATTGTTGACATCACCCTTTAGGTGAATACGTTGGGAGGCGAAACTATAACCACCTCTCTTTCTATGTGTCCGGTTGAAACATTTTGCTCATGTGTACGCGGTGAGTGTTAGCAATCATAGAAGACTGTATGATGGTTGAGTTTGTGGACTTGCCTAAAGGCTCCGATACGTGACCCTTCCTGAAAAGATGATGAATTGTAGTTGCAAAGTTGACTGAGAACATAGTTTGTTGGTTTTTAATAGAGTTTTTTGCTTTATACTTCAATAGTGTGATGAATTGTCACTTATTCATGAGAAGTCTATGATAAAAGTTTTATGTTTAAGTGTGTTGCTGTTATGATAATGAACATGATGCTTCTATGTCCATATTTTGTTTTTATCGACACCTCTCTCTCTAAGCATGTGGACATGTTTTTCGGTTTCAGTTTTCCCTTGAGGACAAGCGAGGTCTAAACTTGGGGGAGTTGATACGTCCATTTTGCATCATGTTTTCTTACTGTTATTTATGATGTTTTTATCCGTAATAATGCTTTTTGGAGCAACTGTAAGGCCTTCTCTCTCATAATTTGCAAGGTATACACAAATAGGGAGAATTCCGGCAGCAAGAAATCTCGACCTGGAAAAGCTACGCCAGGCCACCTATTCTGCACAACTTCAAACAAGTTGAAACTTCGCTGAGATTTCTTATCAAATATATGAAGAATATTGGAACAAATAACTACCAGAGGGGGCCCACCAGGTGGGCACAACCGACCTGGGCGCGCCAGGGAGCCGAGGCGCACCCTAGTGGGTTGTGCTCACCCAGGCCCACCTCCGGTGCCCATCTTCTGGTATATAAGTCAGTTTGACCTAGAAAAATAAGGAGTGGACTTTCGGGACGGAGCGCCGCCATCTCGACGCGGAACTTAGGCAGGAGCACTTTTGCCCTCCGGCAGAGCGATTCTGCCACGGGAACTTCCCTCCCATAGGGGGAAATCATCATCATCATCACCAACAACTCTCCCATCTCGGGGAGGGCAATATCCATCAACATCTTTAACAGAACCATCTCATCTCAAACCCTAGTTCATATCTTGTGTTCAATCTTGTTACCGAAACTATAGATTGGTGCTTGTGGGTGACTAGTAGTGTTGATTACATCTTGTAGTTGATTACTATATGGTTTATTTGGTGGAAGATTATATGTTCATATCCAATATGCTATTTAATACCCCTCTAATCTTGAGCATGATTATCATTTGTGAGTAGTTACTTTTGTTCTTGAGGTCACGGGAGAAATCATGTTGCAAGTAATCATGTGAACTTGATATGTGTTCGATATTTTGATAGCATGTATGTTGTGATTCCCTTAGTGGTGTCATGTGATCGTCGACTACATGACACTTAGCCATGTTTGGGCCTAAGGGATGCATTGTGGAGTAGCAATTAGATGATGGGTTGCGAGAGTGACAGAAGCTTAAACCCCAGTTTATGCGCTATTCCGTAAGGGACCGATTCGATCCAAAAGTTTAATGCTATGGTTAGAATTTATTCTTAATACTTTTCTTGTAGTTGCGGATGCTTGCGGGAGGGTTAATCATAAGTAGGAGGTTTGTTCAAGTAAGAACATCACCTAAGCACCGGTCCACCCACATATCAAATTATCAAAGTACCAAACACGAATTAGGCCAACATGATGAAAGTGACTAGATGAAAATCCCGTGTACCCTTAAGAACGCTTTGCTTGTCATAAGAAACCGTTTTGGCCTATTCTTTGCCTCAAAAGGATTGGGCTACCTTGCTGCACTTTTGTTACTACTATCATTACTTGCTCGTTACAAAATATCTTGCTATCAAACTACTCTCCTACTTAAAATTTCAGCACTTGCAGACAATACCTTGCTGAAAACCACTTGTCATTTCCTTCTGCTCCTTGTTGGGTTCGACACTCTTACTTATCGAAAAGAGCTACAATTGATACCCTATACTTGTGGATCATCACTTGCTGGATCAACAAGGCGAGGACGTCATCGAGTTGAACGTGTGCTGAACGCGGAGGTGTCTTACGTTCGGTACTTGATCAGGCGGATCATGAAGGTGTGCGACTACATCAACCGCGGTGATAAACGCTTTCGCTTAACGTTCTACAAGGGTACGTAGACACACTCTCCTCTCTTGTAGCCATGCATCTCCATGGATAGATCTTGCATGTGCGTAGAATTTTTTTTGTTTTCCATGCAACGTTCCCCAACAGTGGCATCAAGAGCCAGGTCTATGCGTAGATGATATGTATGGGTAGAAAACAAAGAAGTTTTAGGCGGTGATGGTCATACTACTTACCACCAACGTCTTATTTTGATTCAGTGGTATTGTGGGATGAAGCGGCCCAGACCAACCTTACATGTCCACACACATGAGACCGGTTCCACCGACTGACATGCAACATGTTTTGCATAAAGGTGGCTAGCGGGTGTCTGTTTCTCCTACTTTAGTGAATCGAATTTGACAATGGCCAGTCCTTGAAGAAGGTTAAAAATACAAACTTGATATTCGTCGTTGTGGTTTTGCGTTGTTAAGAATGGTTCTTGCTAGTTGCCCATAGTAGCCACGTAAAACTTGCAACAACAATGTCGAGGACGTCTAACTTGTTTTTGCAGGGTATGTTGTGATGTGATATGGTCAAGACGTGATATGATATACGTTGTTGTATGAGATGATCATGTTTGTAATATCGACAATCGACACGAGCCTTAGGGTTGTCTCTTAATTATTGTATGAAATGCAAGCGCCATGTAATTTCTTTACTTTATCGCTATGCTTAACAATAGTTATAGAAGCAATAGTTGGTTAGACGACCCCGACGCAACGATGGAGATCAAGTTGTCGAGCCGATGATGATGGAGATCAAGCCGATGCTTTGGAGATAGAGATCAAAAGCACAAGATGATGATGGCCATATCATGTCACATATTTTGATTGCATGTGATGTTTATCCTTTATGCATCTTATTTTGCTTAGACTGACGGTAGCATTATAAGATGATCCCTTCACTTAATTTCAAGATAAAAGTGTTCTCCCTGAGTATGCACCATTGCTAAAGTTCGTCATTTCGAAGAACCTCGTGATGATCGGGTGTGATAGACTCTATGTTCACATACAATGGGTGTAAGCCAGTTTTACACATGCAGAATACTTGGGTTAAACTGACGATCCTAGCATGTACAGATATGGTCTCGGAACATTGGAGACCGAAAGGTAGAACATGAGTCATATAGTAGATATGATTGAAGGAAATATGCCCTAGAGGCAATAATAAAGTTGTTATTTATATTTACTTATATCATGATAAATGTTTATTATTCATGCTAGAATTGTATTAACCGGAAACTTAGTACATGTGTGAATACATAGACAAACAGAATGTCAGTAGTATGCCTCTACTTGACTAGCTCATTGAATCAATGATGGTTATGTTTCCTAACCATAGACATGAGTTGTCATTTGATTAATGGGATCACATCATTAGAGAATGATGTGATTGACTTGACCCATCCATTAGACTAGCACGCTGATCGTTTAGTTTATTTTATTGCTTTCTCCATAACTTATACATGTCCATATGACTATGAGATCATGCAACTCCCGAATACCGGAGGAACACTTTGTGTGCTACCAAACGTCACAATGTAACTGGGTGATTATAAAGGTGCTCTACACGTGTCTCCGATGGTGTTTGTTGAGTTGTCATAGATCAAGATTAGGATTTGTCACTCCGATTGTTAGAGAGGTATCTCTGGGCCCTCTCAGTAATGCACATCAATATAAGCCTTGCAAGCAATGTGACTAATGAGTTACTTGCGGGATAATGCATTACGGAACGAGTAAAGAGACTTGCCAGTAACGAGATTGAACTAGGTATTGAGATACCGACGATCAAATCTCGGTCAAGTAACATACCGATGACAAAGGGAACAACATATATCATTATGCGATTTGACCGATAAAGATCTTCGTTGAATATGTGGGAGCCAATATGAACATCCAGGTTCACCTATTGGTTATTGACCGGAGACATGTCTCGGTCATGTCTACATAGTTCTCGAACCCGTAGGTCCGCACGCTTAATGTTCGGTGACGATCGGTATTATGAGTTTATGTGTTTTGATGTACCGAAGGTAGTTTGGAGTCCTGGATTTGATCACGGACATGACGAGGAGTCTCTAAATGGTCGAGACATAAAGATTGATATATTGGAAGCCTATGTTTGGACATCGGAATGGTTCCGGATGAGTTCGGGCATTTTCCGGTGTACCGGGAGGTTACCGAAACCCCCCGGGGAGTATATGGGCCTTATTGGGCCTTAATGGAATAGAGGAGAGGAAGGGAAAAGGTTGTAGGCATGCCCCCTAGCCCAATCCGAATTGGGTGGGCCCCCCTTTCCTTTCCCCTCTCCCCTTCGTTCTCTCCTACTCCTACTACTTGGAAGGGGGGAATCCTACTCCCGGTGGGAGTAGGACTCCCCTAGGGTGCGCCATAGAGGGCAGGCCCTCCCCCCTCCTCCACTCCTTTATATACGGGGGAGGAGAGCACCCCATAGACACACAAGTTGATCATTGATCCCTTATCCATGTGCGGTTCCCCCCTCCACCATAATCCACCTTGATCATATCATCGTAGTGCTTAGGCGAAGCCCTGTGACGGTAGCATCATCATCACCGTCATCACGCCATTGTGCTCACGAAGCTCTCCCTCGACACTCAGCTGGATCGAGAGTTCATGGACGTCACTGAGCTGAACATGTGCAGATCACGGAGGTGCCATACTGTCGATACTAGGATCGGTCGATCGTGAAGACGTACGACTACATCAACCGCATTGTCATAACGCTTCCGCTTAAGGTCTATGAGGGTACATAGACAACACTCTTCCCCTCTCGTTGCTATGCATCACCATGATCTTGCATGTGCATAGGAATTTTTTTGAAATTACTACGTTCCCCAACAGTGGCATCCGAGCCAGGTTTATGCGTAGATGTTATATGCATGAGTAGAACACAAAGGAGTTGTGGGTGTGGGTATATACATATTGCTTGCCATCACTAGTTGATTCTTGATTCAGCAGTATTGTTGGATGAAGTGGCCCAGACCGACATTACGCGTACGCTTGCGCGAGACTGGTTCTACCGACGTGCTTCGCACACAGGTGGCTGGTGGGTGTCAGTTTCTCCAACTTTAGTTGAATAAGATTCAATGAACATGGTTCTTTCTGAAGATCAAAAAGCAATCACTATACCGTGTTGTGGTTTTTGATGCCTAGGTAAGAACGGTTCTTGCTCAACCTGTTGCAGCCACGTAAAACTTGCAACAACAAAGTAGAGGACGTCTAACTTGTTTTTGCAGGGCATGTTGTGATGTATATGGTCAAGACATGATGCTAAATTTTATTGTATGATATGATCATGTTTTGTAACACAGTTATCGGCAACTAACACGAGCCATATGGTTGTCGCTTTATTGTATGAAATGCAATCGCCATGTAATTGCTTTACTTTATCACTAAGTGGTAGCGATAGTCACAGAAGCAATAGTTGGCAAGACGACAACGATGCTTCGATGGAGATCAAGGTGTCAAGCCGGTGACGATGGTGATCATGACGATGCTTTGGATATGGAGATCAAAGGCACAAGATGATGATGGCCATATCATATCACTTATATTGATTGCATGTGATGTTTATCCTTTATGCATCCTATTTTGCTTAGTTCGACGGTAGCATTATAAGGTGATCTCTCACTAAATTTCAAGGTATAAGTGTTCTCCCTGAGTATGCATCATTGCTACAGTTCGTCGTGCCGAGACACCACGTGATGGTCGGGTGTGATAATCTCTACGTTCACATACAACGGGTGCAAGCCAGTTTTGCACATGCAGAATACTCAGGTTAAACTTGACGGGCCTAGCATATACATATATGGCCTCGGGACACTGAGACCGAAAGGTCGAGCGTGAATCATATAGTAGATATGATCAACATAGTGATGTTCACCATTGAAAACTACTCCATCTCACATGATGATCGGACATGGTTTAGTTGATATGGATCAGGTGATCACTTAGAAGATTAGAGAGATGTCTATCTAAGTGGGAGTTCTTAAGTAATTTGATTAATTGAACTTTAATTTATCATGAACTTAGTACCTGATAGTACCTTAGAGAGATAGCTATTGTTCCGTTGAATTTTAATGCGTTCCTAGAGAATGCTAAGTTGAAACATGATGGTAGAAACTACACAGACTGGGTCTGTAACTTGAGGATTATCCTCATTGCTGCACAAAAGAATTACATCCTGGAAGCACCGCTAGGTGACAAACCCACTGCAGGAGCAACGTGAGATGTTGTGAACACCTGGCAGAGCAAAGGTGATGACTACTCAATAGTTCAGTGTGCCATGCTTTACGGCTTAGAACCGGTACTTCAACGACATTTTGAACATCATGGAGCATATGAGATGTTCCAGGAGTTGAAGTTAATATTTCAAGCAAATGCCCGGATTGAGAGATATGAAGTCTCGAATAAGTTCTACAGCTGCAAAATGGAGGAGAATAGTTCTGTCAGTGAACATATACTCAAAATGTCTGGGTATAACAATCACTTGATTCAACTGGGAGTTAATCTTCTGAATGATAGTGTCATTGACAGAATTCTTCAATCACTGCCACCAAGCTACAAGAGCTTCGTGATGAACTATAATATGCAAGGGATGGATAAGACAATTCCCGAGCTCTTCGCAATGCTAAAGGCTACGGAGGTAGAAATCAAGGAGTATCAAGTGTTGATGGTCAACAAGACCACCAGTTTCAAGAAAAAGGGTAAAGGGAAGAAGAAGGGGAACTTCAAGAACAATGGCAAACAAGTTGCTGCTCAGGAGAAGAAACCCAAGTCTGGACCTAAGCTTGAGACTGAGTGCTTCTACTGCAAACAAATTGGTCACTAAAAGCGGAACTGCCCCAAGTATTTGGTAGAGAAGAGTGAAAGGTATATTTGATATACATGTTATTGATGTGTACCTTACTAATGCTCGCAGTAGTGCCTGGGTATTTGATACTGGTTTAGTTGCTAACATTTGCAACTCGAAACATGGGCTACAAATTAAGCGAAGATTGGTTAAGGACGAGGTGATGATGCGCGTGGGAAATGGTTCCAAAGTCGATGTGATCGCCTTCGGCACGGTACCTCTACATCTACCTTCGGGATTAGTTTTAGACCTAAATAATTGTTATTTGGTGCTAGCGTTGAGCATGAACATTATATCTGGATCTTGTTTGCAGCGAGATGGTTATTCATTTAAATAAGAGAATAATGGTTGTTCTATTTATATGAGTAATATCTTTTATGGTCATGCGCCCTTGATGAGTGGTCTATTTTTACTAAATCTTGATAGTAGTGATACACATTTTCATAGTATTGAAGACAAAAGATGCAGAGTTGATAATGATAGTGCAACTTATTTTTGGCATTGCCGTTTAGGTCATATTGGTGTAAAGCGCATGAAGAAACTCCATTCTGATGGACTTCTGGAATCACTTGATTATGAATCACTTGGTACTTGTGAACCATGCATCATGGGTAAGATGACTAAAACTCCGTTCTCCGGAACAATGGAGCGAGCAACAGAGTTATTAGAAATCATACATACTGATGTATGTGGTCCAATGAACGTTGAAGCTCATGGCGGATATCGTTATTTTCTCACCTTCACAGATGATTTGATCAGATATGGGTATATCTACTTAATGAAACATAAGTCTGAAACATTTGAAAAGTTCAAAGAATTTCAGAGTGAAGTGGAAAATCATCGGAACAAGAAAATCAAGTTTCTACAATCTGATCATGGAGGTGAATATTTGAGTTATGAGTTTGGACTTCATTTGAAACAATGGGAATAGTTTCGCAACTCACGCCACCTAGAACAACACAACGTAATGTTGTGTCCGAACGTCGTATCCACACTTTATTAGATATGGTGCGATCTATGATGTCTCTCACTGATTTACCGCTATCGTTTTGGGGTTATGCTTTAGAGACGGTTGCATTCACGTTAAATAGGGCACCATCTAAATCCATTGAGACGACACCTTATGAACTGTGGTTTGGCAAGAAACCCAAGTGGTCGTTTCTTAAACTTTGGGGCTGCGATGCTTATGTGAAAAGCTTCAACCTGATAAGCTCGAACCCAAATCGGAGAAATGTATCTTCATAGGATACCCAAAGGAGACTGTTGGGTACACCTTCTATCACAGATCCGAAGACAAGATATTCATTGCTCAAAATGGATCCTTTCTAGAGAACGAGTTTCTCTCGAAAGAAGTGAGTGGGAGGAAAGTAGAACTTGATGAGGTAATTGTACCTTCTCCCTTATTGGAAATAAGTTCATCACTGAAATCAGTTCCAGTGATTCCTACACCAGTAAGTGAGGAAGCTAATGATGATGATCATGAAACTTATGATCCAGTTACTATCGAACCTCGTAGGTCAAACAGAGTAAGATCCGCGCCAGAGTGGTGTGGTAATCCTGTTCTAGAAGTCGTGTTACTTGACCATGATGAACCTACAAACTATGAGGAAGCGATGATGAGCCCAGATTCCGCAAAATTGCTTGAGGCCATGAAATCTGAGATGGGATCCGTGTATGAGAACAAAGTGTGGACTTTGGTTGACTTTCCCTATGATCGGTAGGCCATAGAGAATAAATGGATCTTCGAGAAGAAGGCTGACGCTGACGGTAATATTACTGTCTACAAAGCTCGACTTGTTGCAAAAGGTTTTCGACAAGTTCAAGGAGTTGACTACGATGAGACCTTCTCACCTGTAGCGATGCTTAAGTCCGTCCGAATTATGTTAGCAATTGCCGCATTTTATGATTATGAAATTGGCAAATGGATGTCAAAACTGCATTCCTTAATGGATATCTTAAATAAGAGTTGTATATGATGCAACTAGAAGGTTTTGTCAGTCCAAAAGGTGCTAACAAAGTGTGCAAGCTCCAGGGATCCATTTATGGACTGGTGCATGCCTCTCGGAGTTGGAATATACGCTTTGATAGTGTGATCAAAGCATATGGTTTTATACAGACTTTTGGAGAAGTCTTTATTTATAAGAAAGTGAGTGGGAGCTCTGTAGCATTTCTGATATTATATGTAGATGACATATTGTTGATCGGAAATGATACTAAATTTTTGAATAGCATAAAAGGATACATGAATATGAATTTTTCAATGAAAGACCTCGGTCAAGCTGCTTATATATTAGGCATCAAGATCAATAGAGATAGATCAAGGCGCTTAATTGGACTTTCACAAAGCACATACCTTGATAAAGTTTTGAAGAAGTTCAAAATGGATGAAGCAAAGAAAGGGTTCTTGCCTATGTTACAAGGTGTGAAGTTGAGTCAGACTCAATGCCCGACCACTACAGAAGATAGAGAGAAAATGAAAGGTGTTCCCTATGCTTCAGCCATAGGCTCTATCATGTATCCAATGCTATGTACCAGACCTGATGTGTGCCTTGCTATCAGTTTAGCAGGGAGGTACCGAAGTAATCCAGGAGTGGATCACTGGACAGCGGTCAAGAATATCCTGACATACCTGAAAAGGACTAAGGATATGTTTCTCGTATATGGAGGTGACAAAGAGCTTGTTGTAAATGGTTACGTCGATGCAAACTTTGACACTGGTCCGGATGATTGTAAGTCACAAACCGGATACATGTTTTTATTAAATGGTGGAGCTATTAGTTGGTGCAGTTCCAAGTAGAGCGTCGTGGAGGGATCTACATGTGAAGTGGAGTACATTGCTGCTTCGGAAGCAGCAAATGAAGGAGTCTGGAAGAAGGAGTTCATATCCGATCTAGGTGTCATACCTAGTGCATAGGGTCCAATGAAAATCTTCTGTGACAATACTGGTGCAATTGCCTCGGCAAAGGAATCCAGATTTCACAAGAGAACCAAGCACATCAAGAGATGCTTCAATTCAATCTGTGATCAAGTCAAGGAGGGAGACATAGAGATTTGCAAGATACATATGGATCTGAATGTTGCAGACCCGTTGACTAAGCCTCTCTCACGAGCAAAACATGATCAGCACCAAGACTCCATGGGTGTTAGAATCATTACAATGTAATCTAGATTATTGACTCTAGTGCAAGTGGGAGACTGAAGGAAATATGCCCTAGAGGCAATAATAAAGTTGTTATTTATATTTTCTTTATATCATGATAAATGTTTATTATTCATGCTAGAATTGTATTAACCAGAAATTTAGTACATGTGTGAATACATAGACAAACAGAATGTCACTAGTATGCCTCTACTTGACTAGCTCGTTGTATCAATGATGGTTATGTTTCCTAACCATAGACATGAGTTGTCATTTGATTAATGGGATCAGATCATTAGAGAATGATGTGATTGACTTCACCCATCCATTAGCTTAGCACGATGATCGTTTATTTTGTTGCTATTGCTTTCTCCATAACTTCTACATGTTCCTATGACTATGAGATCATGCAACTCCCGAATACCAAAGGAACACTTTTTGTGCTACCAAACGTCACAACATAACTGGATGATTATAAAGGTACTCTACAGGTGTCTGTTGAGTTGGCATAGATTGAGATTAGGATTTGTCACTCCGATTGTCGGAGAGGTATCTTTGGGCCCTCTCGGTAATGCACATCAATATAAGCCTTGCAAGCAATGTGACTAATGAGTTAGTTACGGGATGATGCATTACAGAACAAGTAAAGAGACTTGTCGGTAACGAGATTGAACTAGGTATTGAGATACCGACGATCAAATCTCGGGCAAGTAACATACCGATGACAAAGGGAACAACATATATCGTCATGCGGCTTGACCGATAAAGATCTTCGTAGAATATGTGTCGGGACCCCGATTCTAGGTCACACTGATCTAGCATGTAACACCTCATAACACTTTGCGGCCTCACGCACGGTATCCCCACGGGTGTCGCCTTACCATGGTCCGGGACCGTTTGCGCCTTTTTGGCTCACGTATATGATAGTGTCGCTAGCATCCATATGACAGAGAACCCGGGCCGACATGGCTAGTCGTGAACCAAAGAGGCACTAACCTATGGGGACAGGCATACATGATTCACATCGAGCATGTCGGTCAGCAGCGTGTGAATCCGGGCTGTAGCACTGGGCTAACAGGACTCCGGGGAACCCGGGCTGTAGCAGGCTAGGCAGGACTCCGGATGTCACCGCGTGACATTTCCCCGAAGGGACAGACACAGGAACGAAGTGAAACACATGCCGGCCAGTCAAGTGTTCTGAGCAGTAGTGCTGGGCTAGCAGGACTCCGGTGAACCGGGCTGTAGCGGACTACTATGGCTCAAGGAAGCACTAGACTACATTTCCCCATAAGAGAAGCTGCCAAGGATAAACAACTAGATTGTCGGATCCCACACATAGCAATACACGTCACACGTACGCATAACATGCAAGTATGTGTTGTACCACATGGCATCACAACATAACGCAAACTCATATAAATAAAGTCTCAGAAGAGCCACATAGCATTAATACAAACAGGGTCACATGACCCATCATTCAGAGCATATAAGCAACGGAAGCATTACATGTCTGAGTACAGACAACTACAAAAGGAAAAAGGCTCAGAAGCCTGACTATCTACAAGACCCTCCCAAGGGTACAAGATCGTAGCTGAGGTAACAAGCTACTCGTCGAAGTCCAAGCGGTACTACTAGTGAGACAATTGTCTCACCTGCAAAACATAAATAAAGCAAACGTGAGTACAAAGGTACTCAGCAAGAGTTACATCAGATCCTATCATACATGCATTTGTATCAAGAAGGTAATGTGGGGTTTAGTTGCAGCAAGCCAGCTTTGACTCAGTGGCTATCCTGTTCTATGACAACGAGAAACTTCTTTGAGATGAGGCAGCGCACACGAGTCCACTAATCACCACATCAATACACTACTATGGATTCATCCTCGTCTCCTTACGAGAAGGCCATCCATAGCACTCACACTTGTCTTGAGCATTTTAGAGTATCCACTTAAAGTTGTCTATGTACCACGTAAGCATCCAAGAAGTCCATAACCGAGGACACGGCTATTCGAATAGATCATGATAACCCTGCAGGGGTGTACTTCTTCACACACGCTCTCACCACTTATCACCATATACACGTCATGTATCTCAGCAACCTTCAAGCGGAAGCCTGGCGAGGGTGTCGGCCACGACCTGACTAACCACACAAGACTCTAGTCTAGGTTTATCGCCTATTTGGGTTCCATCTGCAAGGAGATCCGGCCGGGGTTTCGCTCACGGCCCAAACGATGTGTATAGGGTTCCCGAGCCCACCATCCGGGTGCCACTCGGTACACCGGGCCACGTGTGCCTAGTCTGTCCCAAGTCCACCCTGCTGGGTGCCACTCAGTAGAAAAATAGCACTACCTATAAACACCAGAAACTATTTGCAACTCCTGAACAGAGATGAAGGCGGTTAATAAGTCGAGAGAGCTTGGAGCGCCCGGAGCCCAATGTGTGGTATTAGCTAGTCATTCGATAACTTACACAGAACTCAGTTCTTAGGGACGGTTCCAGTGAGACAACCCACCATGTACTCCTACATGGCCTCTCACCGCTACCTTTACCAAATCGTGTTCACATGCTTAACTCTCAACATCAGAACATAGCACTGTACTCTAATTCATTCCCAATGAATCAGACCTGACATACTCTAAGCAATAGCAGGCATGGCATGGCAAGAACACAACAAGGCCCAAGCAACTCCTACACATGCTAGTGGGTTTCAACTATTTACTGTGGCAATGACAGGTCATGCAAAGGAATGGGTTCAACTACCGCATCATAAAGTAGCAGTTGAATCGTTGTTGTCCTAATGCAATAAATGAGAGCAGGAGCGAGAGAGTAGGATTGTATCAGAATGAACAAGGGGGTTTGCTTGCCTGGTAGTTCAACAGGGGGGCACTACTCCTCAAACAGGTACTCTAGAACACTCTCCGGAGCAGGACCTATCGAGAAGGAACGGTGTCGGAAATCAAACACAAGCATATGCAACATTATGATGCATGAACATGGCATGAGTAGGTGATGTTTCTTTGAGTTAATGCAAGTAGCATTTATTTGGTAGAAGTCCATTTGAACCAAGGGTTCAAATACAACTCCAAATT
The DNA here is from genome assembly GCF_018294505.1 of Triticum aestivum. NCBI lineage: Eukaryota > Viridiplantae > Streptophyta > Magnoliopsida > Poales > Poaceae > Triticum > Triticum aestivum. The sequence continues at coordinate 199,835,154 of NC_057806.1, forward strand.
AAGCTCTTAAATATGCCATAAGTGTGTTTTCATATATACAGCATGTATAGATGGTTTGTCATGCATGAAAATGGTACAAATGGATAGATTGAATTTTTCTAATAATTTTTCATATATAAATTATTTCAATCTGAGCTACGGTTGAATTTCTATGAATTTTTGAAGTTTAGGCAATTTTCTGGAATTTCCTGTAAAAGAATAAATCCAGAAAAGAGTTATTGCATCAGCATGATGTCACTATGATGTCTGCAGTCAACGGCGCAGTCCAGGTCAAACCTGACCAGTGGGACCCACTGGTCAGTGACAGAGTTAGTTAACAGGGGGTTATTATACTAATCTAATTGAAATTAGTGGCGTTGGGCCCACTGTCAGTGTCAGGGGGTTAGCAAATGGTGATTAGCCTTAAGCTAATCACCTGGCAGGTCGGGCCCGCACATCAGGCCGGCGAGGTCGTCGCCGGCGACCTCTGGATGCAGTGGCGTCCACGCTGCAGGGCACGGGGGCGGCGGCTGGGAGCACCGGGGCGTAGCCTGTGCTCTCCCGCATCTAGTGGGGTAGGTAGGAGGAGGAGGGGTGGACGAAGCTCGCCGGAGTGAGGCTCGGGGCGGCGGCCGGAGCACGGCCAAGTGCGGGCGAGGGCTGTGGTGCATGGGTAAGCGAGCGGAGAGGCTCTACGGCCTCCTGGCATCACCAGGAGCAGGGTGACGTGCTCGGCTGCGGGCTGCGGTGGCCAGGGCGACGGCGGCGACATGGACGGCGGCGGGGCGCTTCGGCCATCTATGAAACGACGGCTACGGCGAGCGGCAAGCTACGGGGTTAGGGGGAAAAGGATCATGGCCTCAGAGCGGTTGCAGGGGCCGTAGAAGCGGGCTCGGGAAAGCTCGGACGGCGGCAAATCGACGGTGGAAATCCGCGGTGGCCGACGAGGAAGACGAAGATGATGGCGTCGTTTCAGGCGTCCCATGGGCGCGTGCTTCGTCTTGGTGCTTCACGGCGTCGAGGAAGACCCGTTGGACAGGGGCTACGGTGGTGCGGTGGTGCTCGGAGGCACGCTGCGCTCCGCTCGGGTGCGAGGTGGAGGGGGACCAGAGAAGGGGGGAACAAGGGGGAAAGTGAGAGAGGTTCGGGGAAGTGCGTGGCGTCGTCGGGTGCCTCCAGCGGCGAGCAGGGAAGCAGGAGGTGGCCGGCGTGTGCTCGCGTGCGGCGAGCGCGTGCCCCTGTCCTCCTGGCGCGAGGAAGGGGACGACTGGCAGTGCCAGTCGGCTAGGGCGGCCTGCTGGGCCGCTGGGCCAGGCCGGCTGCACAGTGCCAGGCCGCAGGTAAGCACAGGTAGGCTTTCCTTTTTTGTTTTCTTTTCTATTTTCTGACATTTGTTTGGTTTAAATAAAATACTAAACCATTTTAATTAATTCTGTCAAATTTTGCAGGGACCTAAGGAATTAATCCAAAGCCCCTCACCAAAATTCAGAATTATTGGACAATATTTTGTATATATAAAAATATATATCCAACGCAAATAATTACTGGATTCCAAATGTCCAAAATAAATATTTATGAGCTCCTAAAAATATTGGTTTCGTTTTTTACCTCTGACCAATATTTTCATAGAGTAACATGAACATTTTCTTGGACCTTTTTGGAGAAATTTTTATCTGGATTATTTCCAGAAATGATTCTGAGGGTTTTACAAATCCCCATTTCAAATTTAAATGGAATTTAAACATGATGCAAACATGAAGGTCTAGCCTAGGTCATACCAGAACTAGGGATGTGACAACTCGCCCCCACTCGGAAGAATCTCGTCCCGAGATTCAGGAGTTGGCGGAAAGAAAGTGGGGTACTCGAGTCGAAGACGATCTTCACGCTCCCAAGTAGCTTCTCTCTCGGAATGATGAGACCACTGAACCTTGAGAAACTTGATGTTATGACGTCGAGTGACACGCTCTGCTTGATCAAGGATGCGAACAGGGTACTCTCGATAGGTGAGGTTATCTTGAAGATCAAGCGCTTCGTGGTCCACTCCGCGGATGGGATCCGAGAAGCAACGCCTGAGTTGAGAGACGTGGAAGACATCATGAACTCGAGAAAGAGGTGGGGGTAGTTCCAACTGGTAGGCAACCTCTCCTCGTTTAGCGAGAATGAGAAAGGGACCAATGTAACGAGGAGCCAACTTGCCCTTGATACCGAATCGATGGGTACCCTTCAAAGGGGTAACCCGAAGGTAAGCCTTGTCGCCAACTTCATAAGCCACTTCCTTATGACGACGGTCATACTGGCTCTTTTGACGAGATTGGGCTGTTTTCAAATTCTCACGAATGATGCGAACTTGCTCTTCTGCCTCCTGGATCATATCCGGTCCAAAGAATTGTCTTTCACCGGTTTCTGACCAGTTCAAAGGTGTTCGACATCTTCGTCCATACAGAACCTCAAAAGGAGCTTTCTTGAGGCTGGATTGGTAGCTATTGTTATAAGCAAACTCGGCGAAGGGAAGACACTTCTCCCAATCCATACCGAATGAGATAACACAAGCTCTAAGCATGTCTTCGAGAATCTGGTTGACCCTTTCCACCTGACCACTTGATTGAGGGTGGAAAGCGGTACTGAAGGAAAGATGGGTGCCCATGGCAGTTTGGAAACTCTCCCAGAAATGAGAAGTGAAAAGACTACCACGGTCTGAATTGATCTCTAGTGGAACACCATGAAGTGACACTATTCGAGAAATATATAAGTCAGCGAGCTGACTAGCAGTGATACTCTCCCGAACAGGTAGGAAGTGAGCCACTTTGGAAAGACGATCAATGACTACGAAGATAGCATTATTCCCTTCCTTGGTCCTGGGAAAACCGGTGATGAAGTCCATACCAACTTTATCCCATTTCCACTCAGGAATAGCTAAAGGTTGAAGGGTGCCAACAGGCCTTTCATGCTCTGCCTTAACGCGAGGACAAACGTCGCAGTTAGCAATAAACTTAGCAATTTCTCTCTTCATCCTAGTCCACCAGAACCTCTGGCGTAGGTCCTGATACATCTTAGTACTACCGGGATGAATCGTGAGAGGAGATTCATGCGCCTCCTTAAGGATTAATTGTCGAATATGTTGATTCTTGGGAACCACCAAGCGACTCTCAAAGAAAACAACACCACGATCATCTATAGAGAAACTACCACCAACTCCTTTGTTAATGTTTCTCTTGATCCGGGAAATTCCCGTATCCTGCTTCTGGTCTTCTATTATATGATCCACAAGAGTAGGTTTCGCCACCAAGGTAGAAAGGAATCCATGAGGAGCGATGTGAAGGTTTAGCTTGCAGAATTCCTCATGAAGAAGTGGTTGGCCCTGTTGCAACATGAGATTGTTGCAATAGGACTTACGACTTAGCGCATCAACCATAACATTTCCCTTGCCTGGGGTGTAGGTAATCCCTAAGTCGTAATCTGAGATCAACTCCAACCAACGTCTTTGCCTAAGGTTCAAATCTGGTTGGGTGAAGATATACTTGAGACTCTGGTGATCGGTGTAAATCTCGCAACGCTTACCAAGAAGGTAATGTCGCCAGGTCTTAAGTGCATAGACTACGGCTGCAAGCTCTAAATAATGTGTAGGATAATTCTCCTCATGTGGATGCAACTGTCGAGATGCATAGGCAATCACATGGCGATCTTGCATAAGAATGCAACCTAGTCCCTGTCGTGAGGCGTCACAATAGATAACAAAGTCCTTAGTGAAATCCGGTGGCACAAGTATGGGAGCAGAAGTCAGGCGTCTTTTCAGTTCCTGAAAACTGTGCTCACACTGTGGGGACCACTCAAACTTTTTTATCTTTCTTGAGAAGTTCTGTGAGAGGTTTGGCCACTTTGGAGAAGTTCTCAACGAAGCAGCGACAATAACTGGCTAGACCAAGGAAACTCCTAACTTGCTTAACTGTTTCAGGTGGAGTCCAATCAAGAACGGCCTGAACTCTCTCGGGATTGACGGCAATGCCCTTACCAGAGATTACGTGGCTGAGATAGGTCACTTCTGGTAAACCAAATTCGCACTTGGAGAACTTGGCATAAAGGCGGTGCTCTCTGAGTTTTTCTAGCACAAGTCTAAGATGTTCGGCATGCTCTTCCTCGTTCTTCAAGTAAATAAGGATATCATCGAGGTAAACCACGACGAACTTATCTAAGTACTCCATGAAGATCGAGTTCATCAAGCAGGAGAATGTAGCTGGAGCATTGGTTAGACCGAAGGACATGATGGTGTACTCGTACTGGCCATAACGAGTGATGAAAGCCGTCTTAGGAATGTCCCCATTTTTGATCTTGATTTGGTGGTAGCCTAACCTCAATTCCATCTTGGACAAGATTGAGGATCCAGCGAGCTGATCATATAGGTCGTTGATCCTGGGGAGCGGGTACTTGTTCTTTATCGTGACCAAATTAACGGGACGATAATCTACAACCATCCGGTCCGTACCATCCTTCTTCTTGATGGAGAGGACAGGGCAAGCCCAGGGAGAAGAACTAGGACGAATGAAACCCTTTTGCAAGGATTCATCGAGTTGTTTCTTAAGCTCAGCTAGTTCTAAGGGTGCCATCTTGTAAGGTCTCCTAGAGATTAGAGCGGTTCCTGGGATAAGATCTATGACAAACTCTACATCTTTGTCAGGTGGAATACCTGGCAGTTCCTCTGGAAAGACATCCGGAAAGTCACGGACTACCGGAATATCTTCAAAGTCTGGAAGAGGGCTGGCATTAAGAGAATAGAGCTGACGCTTTGCAACTCTAGTGGAGACAGTGACTATCTTGCCAGATGGGTGTGTAAGCTGAGCAGACCTAGTGTAACAATCGATCTTGGCATAATGAGCTTTCATCCAGTCCATACCCAAGATGATGTTAATAACTGTAGACTTGAGGGCTATAAGTGACGCAAGGAATACAAGTCTGTCAACAAGGATTTCATTACCATGGCTTATTCTGGTAGTTTGCCATCTAGACCCTGGAGTTTGGATTTCAAGTCGAGTTGGCATATCACAAAATGACATGTCGTGCAAACGAGCATAGCCTTCAGAGATGAAGGAGTGAGATGCTCCGGTATCGAACAGAACCGAAGCTGGATGACAGTTGACAAGGAGTGTACCAAGAACGACATTTGGATCATCATGAGCGTCTTTAGCTGAGACGTGATGCACACATCCATGTTCAGTGGGAGCTGACTTGACACTAATCATCTTGTGTGATGGCTTACCACGGCCAACAGACTTCTCAGGTTGGGGTGGAGCATAGTTGGTTTGAGAGCAGTCACGTGCATAGTGTCCTGGCTCTCCGCATGTGAAACAAGTCCCTGAAGTAGGACGTGGACCCGCTTTGACAAGTGGTCTACCAACAGGCTTGGGTGGAGTACGTAACTGAACTGGGTGAGGCGCCACATAAGAGGTCCTCGGTGAGTAACCGGGTGGAAGAGCGGAGTTCGGAACCCAAATCCGGCGCTTCTGCGAAGTAGAACCAGAAGAAGAACCCAAATCACGGATGTGCTTACAAGACTCCTCGTAAGTGAGTTGAGCTGTCTCTGCATTAATGGCCTTGTTTACAAGAGCCAGGAATGTATTGCAATGATGCAAGTGGAGATCACGATGCAACTTGGGGTTGAGACCCTTCCGGAACCTAGCCCGCTTCTTGGCGTTCGTGGACACCTCTTCTGTAGCATAGCGGGCAAGGTTCTCAAACTCTCTACTGTAAGCATCAACAGCCATCTTACTCTGGATGAAACTACAGAACTCTTCTCTCTTGCGGTCAATGAGAGCCTGAGGAATGTAATGCTCACGAAAAGCCTCAGTGAAATCTCTCCAGGTAGGTATCTGGCCAGCTGGAAGCATAGCCTCATAGTTCTGCCACCAAAGACTAGCAGGACCTTCTAGATGATAAGCAGCGTAGGTGACCTTGTCACGTTCAGCTACGTTCGCAGAACGCAGCTTGTGTGTGATACTACGGAGCCAGTCATCTGCACCGAGTGGTTCAATGGAATGATGGAAGGTAGGTGGTTTCAGACCAATGAAATCATAGATGGACGCTGACTCTTTGTGCTGATGGGAGGTGTTCTCCTCGATACGTGCCAACAAGCGGTTAGACTCTCGCTTGTTCTTCTCCATCTCTAACATGAACTCTGCCAACGAAGGCTGGTCGGGAGGATCCTCATCCCTACCATCTCCGTGGTTCCGGCTACGAGCAATAGAACTTCGGTTAACTGACGACATCCTGAAGAACCAACCAAGGAAACAAGGATGGATTCAGCATCATCATAAGGATGTAGAATATAGTACGAGGACAATTCCGGCAGCATAACGGCAGTAAAATGCTCAAAATGAGACATCCTGCAAACGATGGGGTAGTACCATACTCAACATCATCACTCAAGGTTCTGAGATATTACTAAACAGGCTACACCAGAGGTACTCGAACTGGGATATGACTCAGATCAACCAAACCTAAGAGACTATGGAGTAGTAACATGTGATCCTGATAGACGGAAGAGAAAGCCTAGTTCCTTAACCCCATAGGAAAGATAGGACGACTCAGATGAGAAGGGCATGAGGTATAAGGAGTAAAAAGAGCCTTATGTTCCCTTCCACAATCAATTCCCTTATATAACTAAAGAATTTCTAGACTCAACTTCGACCAGGTTGGCTTGGAAATCCTACAGGCAGTCAGGCTCTGATACCAAAGCTGTCGGGACCCTGATTCTAGGTCACACCGATCTAGCATGTAACACCTCATATCACTTTGCGGCCTCACACATGGTATCCCCACGGGTCTCGCCTTACCATGGCCCGGGACCATTTGTGCCTTTTTGGCTCACGTATATGATAGTGTCGCTAGCATCCATATGACAGAGAACCCGGGCCGACATGGCTAGTCGTGAACCAAAGCGGCATTAACCTATGGGGACAGGCATACATGATTCACATCGAGCATGTCGGTCAGCAGCGTGTGAATCCGGGCTGTAGCACTGGCCTAACAGGACTCCGGGGAACCCGGGCTGTAGTAGGCTAGGCAGGTCTCCGGATGTCACTGCGTGACATTTCCCCGAAGGGACAGACACAGGAACGAAGTGAAACACATGTCGGCCAGTCAAGTGTTCTGAGCAGTAGTGCTGGGCTAGCAGGACTCAAGTGAACCGGGCTGTAGCGGACTACTATGGCTCAAGGAAGCACTAGACTACATTTCCCCATAAGAGAAGCTGCCAAGGATAAACAACTAGATTGTCGGATCCCACACATAGCAATACACATCACACGTACGCATAACATGCGAGTATGTGATGTACAACATGGCATCACAACATAACACAAACTCATATAGATAAAGGCTTAGAAGAGCCACATAGCAATAATACAAACAGGGGTCACATGACCCATCATTCAGAGCATACAAGCAACGGAAGCATTACATGTCTGAGTACAGACAACTACAAAAGGAAAAAGGCTCAGAAGCCTGACTATCTACAAGACCCTCCCAAGGGTACAAGATCGTAGATGAGGTAACAAGCTACTCGTCGAAGTCCAAGCGGTACTACTAGTGAGACAGATGTCTCACCTGCAAAACATAAATAAAGCAAACGTGAGTACAAAGGTACTCAGCAAGACTTACATCAGATCCTATCATACATGCATTTGTATCAAGAAGGTAATGTGGGGTTTAGTTGCAGCAAGCCAGCTTTGACTCAGTGGCTGTCCTGCTGTATGACAACGAGAAACTTCTTTGAGATGAGGCAGCGCACACGAGTCCACTAATCACCACATCAATACACTACTATGGATTCATCCTCGTCTGCTTACGAGAAGGCCATCCATAGCACTCACACTTGTCTTGAGCATTTTAGAGTATCCACTTAAAGTTGTCTATGTACCACGTAAGCATCCAAGAAGTCCATAACCGAGGACACGACTATTCGAATAGATCATGATAACGATGTGTACAGGGTTCCCGAGCCCACCATCCGGGTGCCACTCGGTACACCGGGCCACGTGTGCCTAGTCTGTCCCAAGTCCACCCTGCCGGGTGCCACTCTATAGAAAAATAGCACTACCTATAAACACCAGAAACTATTTGTAACTCCTGGACAGAGATCAAGGTGGTTAATAAGTCGAGAGAGCTTGGAGCGCCCGGAGCCCAATGTGTGGTAGTAGCTAGTCAATGGACAACTTACATAGAACTTAGTTCTTAGGGACGGTTCTAGTGAGATAACCCACCATGTACTCCTACATGGCCTCTCACCGCTACCTTTACCAAATCGTGTTCACATGCTTAACTCTCAACATCAGAACATAGCACTATACTCTAATTCATTCCCAATGAATCAGACCTGACATACTCTAAGCAATAGCAGGCATGGCATGGCAAGAACACAACATGGCCCAAGCAACTCCTACACATGCTAGTCGGTTTCAACTATTTACTGTGGCAATGACAGGTCATGCAGAGGAATGGGTTCAACTACCGCAGCATAAAGTAGCAGTTGAATCATTGTTGTCCTAATGCAATAAATGAGAACAGGAGCGAGAGAGTAGGATTGTATCGGAATGAACAAGGGGGTTTGCTTGCTTGGTAGATCAACAGGGGGCACTGCTCCTCAGACAGGTACTCTAGAACACTCTCCGGAGCAGGACATATCGAGAAGGAATGGTGTCGGAAATCAAACACAAACATATGCAACATTATGATGCATGAACATGGCATGAGTAGGTGATGTTTGTTTGAGTCAATGCAACTAGCATTTATTTGGTTGAAGTCCATTTGAACCAAGGGTTCAAATACAACTCCAAATTAAGCTCTTAAATATGCCATAAGTGTGTTTTCATATATACAGCATGTATAGATGGTTTGTCATGCATGAAAATGGTACAGATGGATAGATTGAATTTTTTTGATAATTTTTCATATATAAATTATTTCAATCTGAGCTACGGTTGAATTTCTATGAATTTTTGAAGTGTAGGCAATTTTCTGGAATTTCCTGTAAAAGAATAAATCCAGAAAAGAGTTATTGCATCAGCATGATGTCACTATGATGTCAGTAGTCAACGGCGCGGTCCAGGTCAAACCTGACCAGTGGAACCCACTAGTCAGTGACACAGTTAGTTAACATGGGGTTATTATACTAATCTAATTGAAATTAGTGGCGTTGGGCCCAGTGTCAGTGTCAGGGGGTTAGAAAATGGTGATTGGCCTTAAGCTAATCACCTGGCAGGTCGGGCCCGCACATCAGGCCGGCGAGGTCGTCGCCGGCGACCTCTGGACGCGGCGGCGTCCACGCTGCAGGGCACGGGGGCGGCGGCTGGGAGCACCAGGGCGTAGCCCGTGCTCTCTCGCATCTACTGGGGTAGGTAGGAGGAGGACGGGTGGCCGGAGCTCGCCGGAGCGAGGCTCGGGGCGGCGGCCGGAGCACGGCCAAGTGCGGGCGAGGGCTGCGGTGCATGGGGAAGCGAGCGGAGAGGCTCTACGGCCTCCTGGCGTCACCAGGAGCAGGGTGACGCGCTCGGCTGCGGGCTGCGGTGGCCAGGGCGACGGCAGCGACATGGACGGCGGCGGGGCGCTTCGGCCATCTATGAAACGACGGCAACAGCGAGCGGCAAGCCACATGGTTAGGGGAAAAGGATAGTGGGCTCACAGCGGTTGCAGGGGCCGTAGAAGCGGGCTCGGGGAAGCTCGGACGGCGGCAAATTGACGGTGGAAATCCGCGGTGGCCGACGAGGAAGACGAAGACAATGGCGTCGTTTCAGGCGTCCCGTGGGCGTGTGCTTCGTTTTGGTGCTTCACGGCCTCGAGGACGACCCGCTGGACAGGGCAGAGGGGCAAGGGGAGCACGGTGGCTGTGGTGGTGCTCAGCGGCGCGCTGCGCTCCGGTCGGGTGCGAGGTGGAGGGGGACCAGAGAAGGGGGGAAGCATGGAGGGAGAGTGAGAGAGGTTTGGGGGAGTGCGTGGCGTCGTCGGGTGCCTTCAGCAGCGAGCGGGGAAGCAGGAGGTGGCCGACGTGTGCTTGCGTGCGGCGAGCGCATGCCCCTGTCCTCCTGGCGCGAGGAAGGGGACGACTGGCAGTGCCAGTCGGCTAGGGCGGCCTGCTGGGCCGCTGGGCCAGGCCGGCTGCACAGTGCCAGGCCGCAGGTAAGCACAGGTAGGCTTTTCCTTTTTTGTTTTCTTTTCTATTTTTCTGACATTTGTTTGGTTTAAATAAAATACTAAACCATTTTAATTAATTCTGTCAAATTTTGCAGGGACCTAAGGAATTAATCCAAAGCCCCTCACCAAAATTCAGAATTATTGGACAATATTTTGTATATATAAAAATATTTATCCAACGCAAATAATTACTGGATTAACTCCAAATGTCCAAAAAATATATTTATGAGCTCCTAAAAATATTTGTTTGGTTTTTTACCTCTGACCAATATTTTCAGAGAGTAAGATGAACATTTTCTTGGACCTTTTTGGAGAAATTTTTATCTGGATTATTTCCATAAATGATTTTGAGGGTTTCACAAATCCCCATTTCAAATTTAAATGGAATTTAAACATGATGCAAACATGAAGGGCTAGCCTAGGTCATACCAGAACTAGGGATGTGACAATATGTGGGAGCAAATATGAACATCCAGGTTCCGCTATTGGTTATTGACCGAAGACATGTCTTGGTCATGCCTACATACTTCTCAAACCCGTAGGGTCCGCATGCTTAACATTAAGTGATGATCGGTATTATGAGTTTATGAGTTTCAATGTACCGAAGGTAGTTCGGAGTCCCGGATTTGATCACCGACATGACGAGGAGTCTCAAAATGATCGAGACGTAAAGATCGATATATTGGAAGCCTATGTTTGCACATCGGAATGGTTCCGGATGAGTTCAGGCATTTTCCGGAGTATCGGAAGGTTACCAGAACCCCTCGGGGAGTATATTGGCCTTAGTGGAATAGAGGAGAGGAAGGGAAAAGGTGGGAGGCGCGCCCCCCTAGCCCAATCAGAATTGGTGGGGGCCGCCCGCTGATACGTCTCCAATGTATCTATAATTTTTTATTGTTCCATGCTATATTATATCTTGTTTTGGACATTATTGGGCTTTATTATACACTTTCATATTATTTTTGGGAGTAACCTATTAACCGGAGGCCCAGCCCAGAATTGTTGTTTTTTTGCCTATTTTAGAGTTTCGTAGAAACAAAATATCAGACGGAGTCCAAACGAAATGAAACCTTCGGGAACGTGATTTTTGGAACGAACATGATCCAGAGGACTTGGACCCTACGTCAAGCAATCAACGAGGAAGGAACGAGGTAGGGGCGCCTACCCCCCCAGGCGCGCCCTCCACTCTCGTGGGTCCCACGTTCCTCCACCGACGTACTCCTTCCTCCTATATATACCTACGTACCCCCAAACTACCAGATACGGAGCCAAAACCCTAATTCCACCGCCGTAACTTTCTGTATCCACGAGATCCCATCTTGGGGCCTTTTTCGGAGCTCCGTCGGAGGGGGTATCGATCACGGAGGGCTTCTACATCGACACCATAGCCTCTCCGATGAAGTGTGAGTAGTTTACTTCAGACCTACGGGTCCATAGTTATTAGCTAGATGGCTTCTTCTCTCTTTTTGGATCTCAATACAAAGTTCTCCCCCTCTCTTGTGGAGATCTATTCGATGTAATCTTCTTTTGCGGTGTGTTTGTTGAGACCGATGAATTGTGGGTTTATGATCAAGTTTATCTATGAACAATATTTGAATCTTCTCTGAATTCTTTTATGTATGATTGGTTATCTCTGCAAGTCTCTTCGAATTATCAGTTTGGTTTGGCCTACTAGACTGATCTTTCTTGCAATGGGAGAAGTTCTTAGCTTTGGGTTCAATCTTGCGGTGTCCTTTCCCAGTGACAGTAGGGGCAGCAAGGCACGTATTGTGTTGTTGCCATCGAGGATAACAAGATGGGGTTTATATCATATTGCATGAGTTTATCCCTCTACATCATGTCATCTTGCTTAAAACGTTACTCTGTCCTCTTGAACTTAATACTCTAGATGCATGTTGGATAGCTGTTGATGTGTGGAGTAATAGTAGTAGATGCAGGCAGGAGTCGGTCTACTTGTCTCGGACATGATGCCTATATACATGATCATACCTAGATATTCTTATAACTATGCTCAATTCTGTCAATTTCTCAACAGTAATTTGTTCACCCACCGTAATACTTATGGTCTCGAGAGAATCCTCTAGTGAAACCTATGGCCCCGGGTCTATTTTCCATCATATTATTCTTCCAATACTTAGTTATTGCCTTTGCCATTTATTTTACTTTCATCTTTATTTCTCTTTGTCATAAAAATACCAAAAATATTACCTTATCATATCTATCAGATCTCACTCTCGTAGGTGACCATGAAGGGATTGACAGCCCCTTTATCGCGTTGGTTGCGAGGATTTTATTTGTTTGTGTAGGTGCGATGGACTCGTGTGTGGCCTCCTACTGGATTGATACCTTGGTTCTCAAAAACTGAGGGAAATACTTACGTTGCTCTACTACATCACCCTTTCCTCTTCACGGGAAAACCAACACAGTGCTCAAGAGGTAGCAAGAAGGATTTCTGGCGCCGTTGCCGGGGAGTCTACGCAAAAGTCAACATACCAAGTACCATCACAAACCCTTATCTCCCGCATTACATTATTTGCCATTTGCCTCTCATTTTCCTCTCCCCCACTTCACCCTTGCGTTTTATTCACCCTCTCTCTCTCCATCCTCCCTCTCTTTCTCAATTCGCCACTTTTTGCCCGTTTCTTGTTTGCTTGTGTGTCGGATTGCTTGCTTGTCACGATGGCTCAAGATAATACCAAATTGTGTGACTTTACTAATACCAACAACAATGATTTTATTAGCACTCCGATCGCTCCTCTTACCGATGCTTAATCTTGTGAAATTAATGTTGCTTTGCTGAATCTTATCATGAAAGATCCGTTTTTCGGCCTTCCTAGTGAAGATGTCGCTACCCATCTAAACAACTTCGTTGATTTGTGTGATATGCAAAAGAAGAAAGATGTGGACAATGATATTGTTAAACTGAATCTATTTCCTTTTTCTCTTAGAGATCGTGCTAAAGCTTGGTTTTCGTCTTTGCCTAAAAATAGTATTGATTCATGGAATAAATGCAAAGATGCTTTTATCTCTAAGTATTTTCCTCCCGCTAAGATCACCTCTCTTAGAAACGATATTATGAATTTTAAGAAACTTGATCATGAACATGTTGCACAAGCTTGGGAGAGGATGAAATTAATGATACGTAATTGCTCTAGACATGGTTTGAATTTGTGGATGATTATACAAAAAATTTATGCCGGATTGAATTTTGCTTCTAGAAATCTTTTAGACTCGGCTGCGGGAGGCACTTTTATGGAAATCACTTTAGGAGAAGCTACTAAACTCCGATAATATTATGGTTAATTATTCTCAATGGCACACTAAAAGATCTACTAATAAGAAAGTGCATGCAATAGAAGAAATTAATGTTTTGAGTGGTAAGATGGATGAACTTATGAAATTATTTGCTAATAAAAGTGTTTATTCTGATACTAATGATATGCCTTTGTCTTCTTTGATTGAGAATAATAATGAATCTTTGGATGTGAATTTTGTTGGTGGGAATAATTTTGGTCACAACGCGTATAGAGGAAACTTTAATCCTAGGCTGTATCCTAGTAATTCCTCTAATAATTATGGTAAATCCTACAACAATTCTTATGGAAATTTTAATAAGATACTCTCTGATTTTGAATCTAGTAGTAAATAATTTATTACCTCGCAAAAGAATTTCAATGCTTTGATTGAAGAAAAATTGCTTAAGATTGATGAGTTGGCTAGGAACGTTGATAGAATTTCTCTTGATGTTGATTCTTTGAAACTTAGATCTATTCCTCCTAAGATGATATCAATGAGTCTCTCAAAGCCATGAGAATTTCCATTGATGAGTGCAAAGAAAGAACCGCTAGGATGCGTGCTAAGAAAGATTGCTTTATAAAAGCATGTTCTTCTAGTTTTCATGATAATAAATATGAAGATCTAAAAGTTATTGATGTGTCCCCTATTAAATCTTTGTTTTGTAATATGAATCTTGATAATGATGGGACTGAATATGATCCACCTTTACCTAGAAGGCGTTCCAAAAATTCGGAGTCTTTAGATCTTGATGCTAAAATTGTTAAAAGTGGGATTGAAGAAGTCAAAACTTTAAATATTAATGAACCCACTATTTTGGATTTCAAGGAATTTAATTATGATAATTTCTCTTTTATAGATTGTATTTCCTTGTTGCAATCCGTGCTAAATTCTCCTCATGCTTATAGTCAAAATAAAGCCTTTACCAAACATATCATTGATGCTTTGATGCAATCTTATGAAGAAAAACTTGAGTTGGAAGTTTCTATCCCTAGAAAACTTTATGATGAGTGGGAACCTACTATTAAAATTAATATTAAAGATCATGAATGCTATGCTTTGTGTGATTTGGGTACTAGTGTTTCCACAATTCCAAAGACTTTGTGTGATTTGCTAGGTTTCCGTGATTTTGATGATTGATCTTTAAACTTGCACCTTGCAGATTCGAGTATTAAGAAACCTATGGTAAGAATTAATGATGTTCTTATTGTTTAAAATAGGAATTATGTGCCGGTGGATTTTATTGTTCTTGACATAGATTGCAATCCTTCATGTCCTATTATTCTTGGTAGACCTATCCTTAGAACGATTGGTGCAATTATTGATATGAAGGAAGGGAATATTATATTCCAATTTCCATTAAGGGAAGGCGTGGAACACTTCCCTAGAAAGAAAATTAAATTACCTTATGTATCTATTATGAGAGCCACTTACGGATTGCCTTCCAAAGATGGCAATACCTAGATCTATCTTTGCTTTCATGCCTAGCTAGGGGCGTTAAACGATAGCGCTTGTTGGCAGGCAACCCAATTTTATTTTTATTCCTTGATTTTTGCTCCTGTTTAGTAATAAATAATTTATATATCCTCTGTTTTGGTTATGTTTTTTGTGTTTAATTAGTGTTTGTGCCAAGTAGAACTGTTGGGAAGACTTGGGGAAAGTCTTTTTAATCTTGCTGTAAAAACAGAAACTTTAGCGCTCACGAGAACTGCTGCCATTTTTATTTGGAAAGTGATATTTAGTTAATTATTTTTGAAGATGATTAATAGATAAATTCCTCACGTCCATCAATTTATTTTAGAATTTTTGGGGTTCCAGATCTTGCGTTAGCTACATATTACTACAGACCGTTCTGTTTTTGACAGATTCTGTTTTTCGTGTGTTGTTTGCTTATTTTGATGAATCTATGGCTAGTAAAATAGTTTATAAACCATAGAGAAGTTGGAATACAGTAGGTTTAACATCAATATAATAAATAATGAGTTCATTACAGTACCTCGAAGTGGTGTTTTGTTTTCTTTCGCTAACGGAGCTCACGAGATTTTCTACTTTAAGTTTTGTGTTGTGAAGTTTTCAAGTTTTGGATAAAGATTTGATGGATTATGGAACAAGGAGTGGCAAGAGCCTAAGCTTTGGGATTCCCATGGCACCCCCAAGATAATCTAAGGACACCTAAAATCCAAATCTTGGGGATGCCCCAGAAGGCATCCCCTCTTTCGTCTACTTCTATCGGTAACTTTACTTGGAGCTATATTTTTATTTACCACATGATATGTGTTTTTCTTGGAGCGTCTTGTATTATTTGAGTCTTTATTTGTTAGTTTTCCACAATCATCCTTTCTGCACACACCTTTTTGAGAGAGACACTCATGATTCGGAAATTGTTAGAATACTCTATGTTCTTCACTTATATCTTTTGAGTTATATAGTTTTTGCTCTAGTGCTTCACTTATATCTTTTAGAGCACGTTCGTGGATTTGTTTTATAGAAACCATTGTTCTCTCATGATTCACTTACATTATTTTGAGAGTCCTACAAAACAACATGGTAATTTTCTTTAATTATGTTAGGCATTCAAGATTAATAATAAAATTTTCTTATGAGTGTGTTGAATACTATGAGAAGTTTGAAACTTGATAATTGTTTTGAGATATGGAGATGGTGATATTAGAGTCATGCTAGTTGAGTAGTTGTGAATTTGAGAAATAATTGTGTTAAAGTTTGTGATTCCCGTAGCATACACGTATGGTGAGCCGTTATGTTAAGAAGTCGGAGCATGATGTATTTATTGATTGTCCTCCTCATGAGTGGCGGTCGGGATGAGCGATGGTCTTTTCCTACCAATCTATCCCCCTAGGAGCATGCACGTAATACTTTTCTTTGATAACTTGTAGATTTTTGCAATAAGTATATGAGTTCTTTATGACTAATGTTGAGTACATGGATTATACGCACACTCACCCTTCCACCATTGCTAGCCTCTCTAATACCGCGTGCCTTTCGCCGGTATCATACACCCACCATATACCTTCCTCAAAACAGCCACCATACCTACCTATCATGGCATTTCCATAGCCATTCCGAGATATAATGCCATGCAACTTTCCACCGTTTCATTTACTATGACACGCTCCATCATTGTCATATTGCTTCGCATGATCATGTAGTTGACATTGTATTCGTGGCAAAGCCACCGTTCATAATTCTTTCATACACGTCACTCTTGATTCATTGCATATCCCGGTACACCGCTGGAGGCATTCACATAGAGTCATATTTTAGTCTAAGTATCGACTTGTAATTGTTGAGTTGTCAGTAAATAAAAAAGTTTTATGATCATCATTTTTAGAGCATTGTCCCAAGTGAGGAAAGGATGATGGAGACTATGATTCTCCCACAAGTCGAGATGAGACTCCGGCTTAAAACAAGAGGCCATAAAAAAGAAGAGAAAAGGCCCAAATAAAAAATGAGAGAAAAAGAGAGAAGGGGCAATGCTACTATCCTTTTACCACACTTGTGCTTCAAAGTAGCACCAAGATCTTCATAGAAAGTCTCCTATGTTATCACTTTCATATACTAGTGGGAATTTTTCATTATAGAACTTGGCTTGTATATTCCAGTGATGGGCTTCCTCAAAATGCCCTAGGTCTTCCTGAGCAAGCAAGTTGGATGCACACCCACTTAGTTTCTTTTTGATTGAGCTTTCATATACTTATATCTCTAGTGCATCCATTGCATGGCAATCCCTACTCCCTCACATTGATATCTATTGATGGGCATCTCCATAGCCCGTTGATACGCCTAGTTGATGTGAGACTATCTTCTCCCTTTTTGTCTTCTCCACAACCACCATTCTATTCCACCTATAGTGTTATGTCCATGGCTCATGCTCATGTATTGCGTGAAGATTGAAAAAGTTTGAGAACACCAAAAGTATGAAACAATTGCTTGGCTTGTCATCGGGGTTGTGCATGATTTGAATACTTTGTGTGGTGAAGATGGAGCATAGCCAGACTATATGATTTTGTAGGGATAACTTTCTTTGGCCATGTTATTTTGAAGAGACATAATTGCTTAGTTAGTATGCTTGAAGTATTATTATTTCTATGTCAATATTAAACTTTTGTCTTGAATCTTTCGGATCTGAATATAAATAACACAATTAATAGAATTGCATTGAAATTATGCCAAGTAGCATTCCACGTCAAAAATTCTGTTTTTATCATTTACCTACTCGAGGACGAGCAGGAATTAAGCTTGGGGATGCTTGATACGTCTCCAACGTATCTATAATTTTTTATTGTTCCATGCTATATTATATCTTGTTTTGGACATTATTGGGCTTTATTATACACTTTTATATTATTTTTGGGACTAACCTATTAACCGGAGGCCCAACCCAGAATTGCTGTTTTTTGCCTATTTTAGGGTTTCACAGAAAAAGAATATCAAACGGAGTCCAAACGGAATGAAACCTTCGGGAACGTGATTTTCGGAACGAACATGATCCAGAGGACTTGGACCCTACGTCAAGCAATCAACGAGGAAGGCACGAGGTAGGGGCGCGCCTACGCCCCCCAGGCACTCCCTCCACCCTCGTGGGGCCCACGTTGCTCCACCGACGTACTCCTTCCTCCTATATATACCTATGTACCCCCAAAGTACAAGGTACAGAGCCAAAACCCTAATTCCACCGCCGTAACTTTCTGTATCCACGAGATCCCATCTTGGGGCCTTTTCCGGAGCTCCGCTGGAGGGGGTATTGAGGCTTCTACATCAACACCATAGCCTCTCTGATGAAGTGTGAGTAGTTTACTTCAGACCTACGGGTCCATAGTTATTAGCTAGATGGTTTCTTCTCTCTTTTTGGATCTCAATACAAAGTTCTCCCCCTCTCTTGTGGACATCTATTCGATGTAATCTTCTTTTGTGGTGTGTTTGTTGAGACCGATGAATTGTGGGTTCATGATCAAGTTTATCTATGAACAATATTTGAATCTTCTCTGAATTCTTTTATGTATGATTGGTTATCTCTGCAAGTCTCTTCGAATTATCAGTTTGGTTTGGCCTACTAGACTGATCTTTCTTGCAATGGGAGAAGTTCTTAGCTTTGGGTTCAATCTTGCGGTGTCCTTTCCCAGTGACAGTAGGGGCAGCAAGGCACGTATTGTGTTGTTGCCATCGAGGATAACAAGATGGGGTTTATATCATATTGCATGAGTTTATCCCTCTACATCATGTCATCTTGCTTAAAACGTTACTCTGTTCTCTTGAACTTAATACTCTAGATGCATGCTGGATAGCGGTTGATGTGTGGAGTAATAGTAGTAGATGCAGGCAGGAGTCGGTCTACTTGTCTCGGACGTGATGTCTACATACATGATCATACCTAGATATTCTCATAGCTATGCTCAATTCTGTCAATTGCTCAGCAGTAATTTGTTCACCCGCTGTAATACTTATGCTCTCGAGAGAAGCCTCTAGTGAAACCTATGGCCCTCGGGTCTATTTTCCATCATATTAATCTTCCAATAGTTAGTTATTTCCTTTGACATTTATTTTACTTGCATATTTATTTCTGTTTATCATAAAAATACCAAAAATATTATCTTATCATATCTATCAGATCTCACTCTCGTAGGTGACCGTGAAGGGATTGACAACCCCTTTATCGCGTTGGTTGCGAGGAGTTTATTTGTTTGTGTAGGTGCGAGGGACTCGTGCGTGGCCTCCTACTGGATTGATACCTTGGTTCTCAAAAACTGAGGGAAATACTTACGCTACTCTACTGCATCACCCTTTCCTCTTCAAGGGAAAACCAACGCAGTGCTCAAGAGGTAGAACCCCCTTTCCTTTCCCCTCTCCTCCCCTTCCTTCTCTCCTACTCCTACTACTTGGAAGGGGGAATCCTACTCTCGGTGGGTGTAGGACTCCCCTAGGGTGCGCCATAAAGGGTCGGCCCTCCCCCCTCCTCCACTCCTTTATATACGGGGGAGGGGAGCACCCCATAGACACACAAGTTGATCATTTATCCCTTAGCCGTGTGCAGTGCCCCCCT
The DNA here is from genome assembly GCF_018294505.1 of Triticum aestivum. Lineage (NCBI taxonomy): Eukaryota > Viridiplantae > Streptophyta > Magnoliopsida > Poales > Poaceae > Triticum > Triticum aestivum. Next base: position 199,854,664 of record NC_057806.1, read on the forward strand.
CCACCATAATCCACCTCGGTCATATCAGCGTAGTGCTTAGGCGAAGCCCTGCGACAGTAGCATCATCATCACCATCATCACGCTGTCGTGCTGACAAAGCTCTCCGTCGACACTCAGCTGGATCGAGAGTTCGTGGGACGTCACCGAGCTGAATGTGTGCAGATCACGGAGGTGCGGTACTTTCGGTACTAGGATCAGTCGATCGTGAAGACATATGACTACATCAACCGCATTGTCATAACGCTTCCGCTTATAGTCTACGAGGGTATGTGGACAACACTCTTCCCCTCTCATTGCTATGCATCACCATTATCTTGCATGTGCATAGGATTTTTTTTTGAAATTACTACGTTCCCCAACAATGATCAACATAGAGATGTTCACCATTGATGGCTACCCCATCTCACGTGCTGATCGGACATGGGTTAGTTGATTTGGATCGTGCATCGCTTAGATAACTTGAGGGATGTTAATTTAAGTGGGAGTTAATTAGTAATTTGATCAATTGAACTTAATTTATCATGAACTTAGTCTTGATAGTATTTGCATATCTATGTTGTAGATCAATGGCCCGCGTTACTGTTTCCTTGTATTTTTAATGCATTCCTAGAGAAAACTAAGTTGAAAGGCGATGGTACCAATAATGCGGACTGGGTCCATGATCTGAGGATTATCCTTATTGTTGCATAGAAGAATTATGTCCTTGATGCACCGCTAGCTGACATACCTACTGCATGAACTGATATATAGACGTTATGAACGTTTGACATGCTCGATCTGATGACTACTTGATAGTTTAGTGTGTCATGCTTTACGGCTTAGAACCGGGGCTCCAAAGACGTTTTGAATGCCATGGAACATATGAGATGTTCCAAGAGATGAAATTGGTATTTCAGGCTCATGCCCGTGTTGAGAGGTATGGGACCTCTTACAAGTACTATGCCTACAAGATGGAGGAGAATAGCTCAGCCAGTGAGCATGTGCTCAGAATGTCTGGGTACTACAGTCGCTTGAATCAAGTGTGAGTTAATCTTCCAGATAAGATAGTGATTGACATGATTCTCTAGTCACTATCACCAAGCTACTAGAGCTTTGTGCACTGGTACAACGAGGTGCTATAGACACGGTTTTTAACCCCTCTTCGGGACGGCATTTGGAACCGTCACCAAGTGAGTGTGGGCGATAGGGGGGTCCTTCCCACATGACCCAGAAACCGTCGGGGATAGGCCCTCCTGGCACACAGGCTGGGGCAAAATGAGCTCGTGTGCGATCAGGCGAGGCATCAAAACCCAATCGTTTCCATTTGTATGTACATCCCACACGGTGAATCCAAGAAAAACATTTCCGTTCGTATGTATATCACACACAGTCAATCCAAGGAATACGTTTATGTTCTTATGTACATCCCATACAGTCAATCCAGGGAAAACGTTTCCGTTCATATGTACATCCCACACAGTCAATCCAGGGAAAACGTTTTTGTTCGTATGTACATCCCACACAGGATTTTGTATAGGCTCATGTGTGACAGGTGTAACTATCACACACGCTCTGCCTTGGTTAACCGTTTGCTTTTATCAACTACATCACACACGATTCGATGAACAAAAATGTGTGGCATTGGGCTATCCATCACAAGCGCTTTTACCGCTAGAACTATTTGCAAAGTTCCATGACCCATTTAGCAGTTTTATTAGTATACAATTAATAATTCTAGTATTACGCAAATTCACATTTCATATCGAAAAACTGTTTGCCAATTTCATATCAGGCACATAAATATATTTTAACATCATATTACGATAGCTACGTGAAAACATCACAATACATCATATAGCTAGTTCAACTTCATAAGAATAATATTAGAACAATATATTCATTTCCCTAATCGAGATCATCCAGGCTCGTATTATCCACCTCTGCTTTCAGTTCAGTAAGAACCTGTTTTGCACTGGCCAACTGGGAAAGTGCCTCCTCCTTCGCCAACCCCATCTTTGCAAAGTCTGGTTTAAAAAAATTTGAGCTCATTCTCCACCTTCCTCTTTTTATCCTGCATCTTCAAATATTCTTCACCGTTGACAACACTTTCTCCAAGGCTACCTCTATTCTCTTCCCCATACATGCTCCAGAGCTTTGCTAGGCACATCTTCAAAGACTGTGGCCACTCTTGATCAACCCACTCCAAGTAAGAACACTTCCGTTCATCCTGTAATATTTAAAACTATATCAAGAACAATTGTAGGGGAAATGGGTTTATAGCAACATAGAAAATCACCAATACTTATTTTGAAAAACTGAAGAAACAAGTTAATTATGACATATCTTCTCAAAAAGATCAATGTGCAAATGAATTAATTGCTACTGAGACAACAACCAAATTCTAAAACATTAGAAGCTATAATTAACTGCAACAACGCTACAAGTTCTTACTCATGTACTATAAATAACAAATTGAACATTTTATGAGGAAGGTAAATATAAGTACAACAGCATAGCGACAATGTTTGGATGACAACAAATTGATACTAACAGGTGTGTACAAGCACAAATTTAGTAACATAGAATTAATAGCACTAAGGCCATCCACTATGTATGCCAAAACCGGTGTAAAGACAACTGTTGCTACATCTCACACCAGTGCCCTGCACTAGCGAGCCGATGCAGCGGAGAAAAATCAGGGACCCGGTCTCCGAAGCACCAAGTTGCTCTGATGCCTAGTTCCTTCGTGCCATAAAGATTTAGTATTTTACTGCTTGGCTGCTCGGATGTGTGAACCAAAGTTGGTTGCACAAACTACTAAAGTGGTGCCAAATAATTTTCTAATGGCACCACTGATGAGATGACAACATTTTTAGATACTAGGTACAAACTGTGACACTGTCTTAGGATGTGTTTGGTTGAAGGTGTGGTATGAATGGGTTGAGACCATGACAGTGTCTGAATCACATCTAACAAATGATTTGCAACAACAAAAGAGGGTCTAACCTTCTCTACACATGCCAGAAACTTCCTCCCACTGTCCACAGATTCGAACGCAACTAGCTTCATGCATGTAGATTGATGGTGACAACGAGCAGACAGATCTTCAGCCACCCCGCTCCATTCATTGCAACTGATGGTCCTAGGGAGCTACAGGAGGAAGAAATGACTCAAATCCACCGCAAGGTTAAAATCCTTCATTCCAAGTAATAGCCCGAGAGAGAGAAGAGAGGCATACCCAGGTGGTGAAGGAATCGTCGTCAGAGGAGGAACCACTCGAGAGGTCATTGAAGAATACCATGGCGACCCTGGCGGTAGGATGCGAGACGACGAGAGCGAGGAAGCGGCTATAGCTTAGGAAGGAGGAAGGAAGGAGGAAACGAGGGAAATGTGACTTGTGGTCGGGGAGAAAAGGGGGTGGTGAAGCGGGGTGGATATTTTGGTGGTAGGCCAAAATTTTGGAAATGTGGAGGGAAACTTTGCGTGTGGTGCCGCCGGACCATTCACTTTGAACGATTGTGTGCATCACAAACGATTCTTCTTCTTTACGCGCATGGGATGAGTTTGATAATTCAAATTTTGGTGGAAATTTCCCTGGGTACACCATTGCATAATTTAACATCGCTTGCTAATTTGCGCAAACAAAAGAGCATACAGCACACAGACCACACTTACTGAATCGTGCAATTTTAGTAATTAAATAGAGCCAGATGACCTAAACTTTGCCCTAACAAAAGACCAGCATTAAAAACAAAGCCTAAGTACACATAATTTTAACAAATCCGTCGCCGTGCCGGCCTATGCATGGCCAGTGTGAGATGAGACGTCGATGACTTGTCCTGGCGACATGCCGCCGTTGGTGGACTCCGCGCCCCCCTTCTGAACTCCACTGCGTACTCATCCTTGTCATCGGCGCCGCCCTCAAGGTTGTAGTACTCATAGTAGTGGTTGCCGCAAGAGCTCGCATTGGTACTCCACCACCGATTCCTTAACGGACAAACTCTTCTCTACCTCGACCTTGGCCATGCGCAACTCCTCCTCCCGGTGCTCCTTGATCTCTGCTGCCTCCTGCATCTCCAGCTCCAAATCGGCAATCTCATGAGGAAGAAAGTGCTCCATGGCCATCGCCGCCTTTTCATACATGGGTTGCATGCTGGATTCTGAGGTGGCCTGGAATATCTTGGCGTGTGCGTCCTCGATCTTGGCGTGGATGGCCTCGACTGGGGCCGGGGCGACATCGGCGGCACGGACGGTAGCTCGAGCACTCTCGACATGTGCAGCCGCCGTCACAGTAGCAGCTATAGCCATCTCAGCTGCTGCAGCTGCCCAGTCGACTTCCGCATACACCCTCTCGGCGGATGCGGCCGCGCTCAATGCAGATGCGGCGGCACTCTCGGCATAGGCGGCCACGCTCTCGGCATAGGCGGCCGCGCTCGGGGAGGACGCAGACATCGTACAGGCCTTCATGAAGCGTTTCTACAGTGTTATCTTTGCAAGAAGGGGGTGCAGGAATGGGGATCGGGATTCGGGGGTTGCCGGCACTGGAGTAGACAAGTCGACGAATCTTAAGGAGGAAGACTTAAATAGACCCAGAAATTTTTCATCACAAACGGTTCCTATAAAAAACTATGTGTGATGTTGTTGATATTTTTTATTAGCTGGGATAGACGAATTTGGAGTAAAGTGGCAACGGATAGTGTTTTAAATGTACGAGGAAATTTGTAGTACTAAGACAATTGTCATGTCAAATTTTGGAAAATTCCAGGGGTCATTTGACCTTTTAAGACATTTAAGTGATTTTCTAGCCATTTAGTGACCGTAATTCAAATTTGAACTACATGTACATGCAACAGCTAACCATAACGGTTTGAAAAGTCATATTTTGTGTACTTATGTGCGATTTAATTCCATGTGCAGTAAGTTGGAAGGAATTTTCAAACATATTGGTCTAACGACTATGACACAATTAAGCATGGAGTGCCATGGCATTTAAATTCCAAAAAATTAAAAAAAAAAGATAAGAAACACATGAAACCTTGCTTGATGTAATGTCATCCTGCCAAGATGATGTGAAAAAAACTTTGGCATATTTGATGAAAGTTTGGACACACACCCCTCACAAACCGAAGCAACTCACTAGAAGTCTTGTGGTTCCGAGAGGGAACAATGCATGTTTGACGATAAACGGGAGATAGCTTCCCCTTACGACCTTCAAATATTTTCAACATTTAACATGCACTAATACAACTGTCATGTGAAATTTTGGAAAATTTTAGGGGTCATTTGACCTTTTAAAGACATTTAAGAGATTTTCTAGCCATTTAATGACCGTAATTCAAATTTGAACTACATGTACATGCAACAGCTAACCATAACAGTTTGAAAAATCATATTTGTGTATTTGTGTGCGAGCTAATTCCATGTGCAGTAAATTAGAAGGAATTTTCAAACATATTGGTCTCAGGGCATGGACACATATGCATGAAGTGCCATGACATTTTAATTCCAAAAAATAAAAAAATGATTAGAAAAACATGAAACCTTGCTTGATGTAATGTCATGCCACCAAGATGACGTGGTAAAAAAATTGGCTTGTTTGAAGAAAGTATGGACACACACCCCTCACAAACCGGAGCAACTCACTAGAAGGCTCGTGGTTCCGAGAGGGAACAATGCATGTTTGATGACGAACCGGAGATAGCTTCCTCTTACGGGCTTGAAATTTTTTTCTATGTTTAACGTGCCCTAATACAACTGTCATGTGAAAAATTGGAGAATTCTAGGGGTCATTTGAACTTTTAAAGACATTTAAGTGATTTTCTAGCCATTTAATGACCGTAATTCAAATTTGAACTACATCTTCATGCAACAGCTAACCATAACGGTTTGAAAAATCATATTTGTGTACTTGTGTGGGAGTTAATTCCATGTGCAGTAAATTAGAAGGAATTTTCAAACATATTGGTCTCATGGCATGGACACATATGCATGGAGTGCCATGGCATTTTAATTCCAAAAAAATAATAAATGATCAGAAAAACATGAAACCTTGCTTGATGTAATATCATGCCACAAAGATGATGTGGTAAAAAATTGGCCTGTTTGACAAAAGTTTGGGCACACACCCCGCACAAACCGGAGCAACTCACTAGAAGGCTCATGGTTCCGAGAGGGAACAATGCATGTTAGATGACGAACAGGAGATAAATTCCTCTTACGGCCTTCAATTTCTTTTCTACGTTTAACGTGCACTAATACAACTAACATGTGAAAATTTGGAAAATTTCAGTGGTCATTTGACCTTTTAAATACCTTTAAGTGATTTTCTAGCCATTTAATGACCGTAATTCAAATTTGAACTACATATACATGCAACGGCTAACCATAACGGTTTCAAAAATCATGTTTGTGTACTTGTGTGTGAGTTAATTCTGTGTGCAGTAAATTAGAAGGAATTTTAAAACGTATTAGCCTCACGGAAGGGACACATGCATGGAGTTCCATGGCATTTTAATTCCGAAAAATTAAAAAATGATGAGAAAAACATGAAACCTTGCTTGATGTAATGTCATGCCACCAAGATGATGTGGTAAAAAAATTGGCATGTTTGACGAAAGTTTGGACACACACCCCTCACAAACCAGAGCAACTCACTAGAAGGCTCGTGGCTCCGAGAGGGAACAATGCATGTTTGATGAAGAACAGGAGATAACTTCCTCTTACGGCCTTCAAATTTTTTTCTACGTTTAACGTGCACTAATACAACTACCATGTGAAAAATGGAGAATTCTAGGGGTCATTTGAACTTTTAAAGACATTTAAGTGATTTTCTAGTCATTTAATGACCATAATTCAAATTTGAACTACATCTTCATGCAAAAGCTAACCATAACAGTTTGAAAAAAAATTATATTTGTATACTTGTGTGCGAGTTAATTCCATGTGTAGTAAATTAGAAGGAATTTTCAAACATATTGGTCTCACTGCATGGACACATATGCATGGAGTGCCATGGCATTTTAATTCCAAAAAATGAAAAAATGATCAGAAAAACATGAAACCTTGCTTGATGTAATGTCATGCCACCAAGATGATGTGTTAAAAGAATTGGCCTGTTTGACGAAAGTTTGGACACGCACCCTCACAAACCGGAGCAACTCACTAGAAGGCTCGTGGTTCCTAGAGAGAACAATGCATTGATACGTCTCCGTCGTATCTACATTTCCAAACACCGTTGCCCTTGTTTTGGACTCTAACTCTTACATGATTTGAATGGAACTAACCCGAAATGATGTTGTTTTCAGCAGAATTGCCATGGTGTTATTTTTGTGCAGAAATAAAAGTTCTTGGAATGACCTGAAAATCACCAAAGATTATTTTTGGAATATATAAAAAATATTGGCGAAAGAATCAAGGCCAGGGGGCCCACACCCTGTCCATGAGGTTGGGGGCGCGCCTCCCCCTGGGCGCGCCCCCTGCCTCGTGGGCCCCCTGGTGCCCCACCGACCTCAACTCGAACTCCATATATTCGTCTTCGGGGAGAAAAAAATCAGAGAGAAGGATTCATTGCGTTTTACGATACGGAGCCGCCGCCAAGCCCTAAACTCTCTCGAGAGGGCTGATCTGGAGTCTGTTCGGGGCTCCGGAGAGGGGATTCCGTCGCCATCGTCATCATCAACCTTCCTCCATCACCAATTTCATGATGCTCACCACTGTGCATGAGTAATTTCATCGTAGGCTTGCTGGACGGTGATGGGTTGGATGAGATTTATCTTGTAATCGAGTTAGTTTTGTTATGGTTTGATCCCTATTATCCATTGTGTTCTAAGATTGATGTTGCTATGAGTTTGCTATGCTTAATGCTTGTCACTGGGGCCCGAGTGCCATGATTTTAGATTTGAACCTATTATGTTTTCATGAATATATGTGAGTTCTTGATCCTACATTGCAAGTCTATAGTCACCTATTATGTGTTATGATCCGTTAACCCCGAAGTGACAATAATCAGGATACTTACCGGTGATGACCGTAGTTTGAGGAGTTCATGTATTCACTATGTGTTATTGCTTTGGTCCGGTACTCTATTAAAAGGAGGCCTAAATATCCCTTAGTTTCCGATAGGACCCCGCTGCCACGGGAGGGTAGGACAAAAGATGTCATGCAAGTTTTTTTCCATAAGCACGTATGACTATATTCGGAATACATGCCTACATTACATTGATGAAATGGAGCTAGTTCTGTGTCACCCTAGGTTATAACTATTGCACGAGGAATCGCATCCGACATAATTATCCATCATTGATCCATTGCCTACGAGCTTTTCATATGTTCTTCGCTTATTTACTTTTCCGTTGGTACTGTTACAATCACTATAAAACCAAAAATATTACTTTTGCTACCTTTACCACTACTATCATATTACTTTGCTACTAAATACTTTGTTGTAGATATTAAGTTTCCAGGTGTGGTTGAATTGACAACTCGGCTGCTAATACTTGAGAATATTCTTTGGCTCCCCTTGTGTCGAATCAATAAATTTGGGTTGAATACTTTACCCTCGAAAAATGTTATGGTCCCCTATACTTGCGGGTTATCAAGACTATTTTCTTGCGTCGTTGCCAGGGAGCATGGCTCTATTCTTTGAGTCACTTGGGATTTATATCTGCTGGTCACTATGAAGAACTTGAAATATCAAAGAACCAAGATTTTTCCCTCAACTACAAGGGGAGGTAAGGAACTGGCATCTAGCTCTGCACTTGATTCACCTTCTGCTTTGAGTGACACCTACACATGCTATTGATTCTGATAGGTCGCATGTTATTGATGATGCCACTTCTACTTTGCATGATATTTATGATGAAACTACTTCTATGCTTGATAATACTATGCCACTAGGTGAATTTCTTGATGAACAACTTGCTAGGGCTAGAGAGAATGAAATTATTGAAATTGATAATATTGATGAAAGTGATGATGAAGATTCTCCTCCTAGATATGAATTGCCTTTTGTGCCTGAGGGTTATGTTATGGATGAAGAAACTACTAGAGATTTTTAGCTTGGAATGATAGATCTTATCTTATGAAATTATAAGCTAAGCTTAAAGAAAAGTCTTTGAATGCTAGAATGAAATATGACCCTGCTTTTGCTACTTCACCTATCTTTATTACAGATAAGGATTATGATTTCTCTATCGATACTGAGTTAATTACCTTGGTTGAATCTGATCCTTTTTATGGCTATGAATCTGAAACTGTTGTGGCACATCTTACTAAATTAAATGATATAGCCACCCTGTTTCCTCATGATGAGAAAACTCGTTGTTACTTTATCCTTAAGTTGATTTCGTTCTCATTAAAGGGTGATGCTAAAACATGGTTTAATTCTCTTGATCCTGGTTGTGTGCGTAGTCCCCGGGATATGATCTATTACTTCTCTGCTAAATATTTCCCTGCTCATGAGAAACAAGCTGCCTTAAGGGAAATATATAAATTTGTGCAAATTGAAGAAGAGAGTCTCCCACAAGCTTGGGGGAGGCTTCTCCAATTACTTAATGCTTTGCATGATCATCCTCTCAAAAAATGAAATACTTGATATCTTTTATAATGGACTAACCGATGCTTCTAGAGACTACCTGGATAGTTGTGCTGGTTGTGTTTTCAGGGAAAGAACTGTTGATCAAGCTAAATTGCTATTGAATAATATGTTGAGTAATGAAAATGATTGGACACTTTCTGAACCAACTCCTAAGCCAACTCCAAAGAGAAGGGGTATTCTACTTCTCAGTCCTGAAGATATGTAGGCAAAGAAATCTATGAAAGAAAAAGGTATTAAAGCTGAAGAAGTTAAGAATTTACCACCTATGGAAGAAATACATGGTCTTGATAACCCGACACAGGTAGTAAAGGTAAATTCTCTCTATAAATTTGATGAAGGTGATATTCCTTGTTATAAGTCTACTAGCCAATGCTTAGATGAGTTTGATAATTTTATTGTTAAACAAGAAAACTTCAATGCTTATGTTGGTAGACAATTGAAACGCAATGCTGATATGCTTGAACACTTGAGTGATTATGTGGCCAGTGTTAAAGGTGAACTTAAACTTATTAGTAGACATGCTTCTATGGTTACCACTCAAGTATAACAAGTGCTTAAAGCTCAGAATGATTTGCTCAATGAATTAAATAATAAGAAGAATGATAATGTTCTTAGAGTTATGACTGGAGGAGGTAAAATGACTCAGGAACCTTTGTATCTTGAGGACCAACCTAAGAGAATTGAGCAAGATTCTCAGAGAACTAATGTTGATGCACCCAGTTCTTCTCAAAATAATAAGAAGACAAATGATAGGACTTTGCATGCTTCTAGTGAACCTGTTGTAGACACACCTGAGAATCCCAATGATATTTCTATTTCTGATGCTGAAACACAATCTGGTAATGAACATGAACCTAGTGATAATGTTAATAATGTTGTTCATGTTGATGCTCAACCTAGCAATGATAATGATGTAGAGATTGAACCTGTTGTTATCTTGATAACCCACAATCAAATAATCAACTTTATGATAAGAGATACTTTGTTGCTAGGAAGCATGGTAAAGAAAGAGAACCATGGGTTCAAAAACCCATGCCATTTTCCTCCTAAACCATCCAAGAGAAAGGATGATGAGGATTTTGAATGCTTTGCTGAAATGATTAGACCTATCTTTTTGCGTATGCGTTTGACTGATATGCTTAAAATGAACCCTTATGCTAAGTACATGAAGGATATTGTTACTAATAAAAGAAAGATACCGGAAGCTGAAATTTCCACCATGCTTGCTAATTATACTTTTAAGGGTGGAATACCAAAGAAACTTGGAGATCCAGGAGTACCAACTATACCATGCTCCATTAAAAGAAACTACGTTAAAACTGCTTTATGTGATCTTGGAGCCGGTGTTAGTGTTATGCCTCTCTCTTTATCGACTTGATTTGAATAAGTTGACACCTACTGAAATATCTTTGCAAATGGCTAATAAATCAACTGCTATATCTTTCGGTATTTGTGATGATGTGCCTGTTGTGGTTGCAAACGTTATTATTTTAACGGACTTTGTTATTCTTGATATTCCCGAAGACGATAGTATGTCGATTATCCTTAGTAGACCCTTTTTGAATACTACAGGGGCTGTTATTGATTGCAACAAAGGCAATGTCACTTTTCATGTTAATGGTAATGAGCATATGGTACACTTTCCGAGGAAACAACCTCAAGTCCATAGTATCAATTCTATTGTAAAATTTTCAACGATTATTATTGGAGGTTTTGAATTACTCTTCCTACCGTCAAGAAGAAATATGATATTCTTATTGTTGGGGACGTGCATATCCCCATTGAGGTAACCTAGTGTTATTCGAAATTTCTCCGGTTTTGTGCGATTCGGAATGAGTTTGTTAACAAGACTTGATCAACCTTGTTAGTGGATTCCTTTTGACGAGCATGAGATGGATGAAGTTAGAAAGCACAACTTTTTGTACCCTCTTTTTACTTTCTGTTATTTATATTAAATAAAGCAAAAATAGTATTTTCTGTCTGTTTTCTGAATTATCCATGCAATAGAAAAAATACCCCGAAAATAAAAGTTCTCCAAATGCCCTGAAAATTTAATATGATTTTTTCTAGAATATTTGAGAATATCTGGCACTGAGAACACAGCAGGGGGATCCACCACGTGCCCACGAGGGTGGAGGGCGCGGCCTACCCCCCTGGGCGCGCCCTCTGCCTCATGGACCCCACGTGGGTCCCCTCCACTTATTCTTGCACCCACACACTTCGTCTTGCTCCAGAAAAAATCATCCACCAGCTCAAACCCGAGTTCTTGCTCATCTTGCTGCCATTTTCGATCTCCTTGCTCAAACCTCCAATCACAAAACTGCTTTGGGGGATTGTTCTTTGGTATGTGACTCCTCCAATGGTCCAATTAGTTTTTGTTCTAGTGCTTTATTTATTGCAAATTTTTGCTGCTTAGGTGACCCTGTTCTCGAGCTTGCATGTCAAATTTATGTGGTCAAAAGTAGTTTTAATGCATGATATAGCCTGTAGGCACTTGTAGGAGTAGTTGCTATCAATCTTGTTGAGTTTGGTTCACTTTTATTTTGAGTTACTAAAAAATTTGGAAATTTTTCAAAGGAATAAATATGTTTAGGAAAATGTACCAAGGTGGTTCCTCAAGGAAGCAAGGACCCAGGCCCGCGATACGCGAGCCAGACCATGAACTACCAAGAGAAGCTCAAGTGCGGCCTTGTGAATGGCTCTCAGAAAATTTCATGGTTCATGTAGGAATTAAGGAGGAATTTGAAGCGTATGTGTGTAACGCTGAACTGGAGGGCTTCGTGGAAGATAAGTGCCCTCAGTACTACTACCTAACTGATTCCTTTGTGATAAGATTTAAATTTACATCATCATGCAATTCTCAAACTGTCCTGTTTGATCTTTATGATAAATGTTATACCATGGACTTAGAAGATTTTAATGCTGCTTGTAAACTCCCGCAGTGGGGTAGTGCTAGTGAACCTCGCAAATCTGAATATAAAGACTTTCTTGCTAGTATAACTGTGGGGGAATCTAGGGAAATCACGCAAGGTACCATAGGGAGCATTCATTTTCCTGCTATACATTATTTTGCTCTCTTTATAGGTAGATGCATAAATGGTAAGGATGAGGCATGTCACATGCGTGTTCCAGATCTTAGTGTTCTCAAGAGTGCTGTATTAGGAGATAGACAATATAACTTGGGGGCCATTGTTGCACGTAGGTTGCATAATAATAATATTAATGGAGATCTCTTTGGTGGAATTTATGCAACCCGTTTAGCTAATTTTCTTGAGATACCCATGCATGGAGATGATATTGAGTTGCCTCCTACTTATTTAGATTATAATGCTATGGTTCATCATCAGTTTGTTGAGAGGAATGATCAGTCCCTCCAGTACCGACAAATCTTTTACAGACGACGTACCTATCATGTCGCTCTCCCTACTGCTCCTTTCTTTGACTTTCAGGCAAAAGGGAGATATTTTACAACCAGGGAGGAGGCGAACGTGTATGAGAGGAGGACGGAGGCAGCCTGCCTCCAAGCTGCAGCCCTTCAGGCAGTAGTTGATGCATCTCAGTACGACCCCAGCTTCAACTTCGGATATCCACCAGGCCATCCATGGGCATAGACCAACTTGGGCCAAAAGCCTAAGCTTGGGGGAGTACGTATTTCTCACTGACATTACATTCATGTTCACACACTCATGCCAGTTGTCGGTGCTCATACTTTTTCATTATATCATCCATGCTGGTTTATTTTCTTTTTAAGCTTTCTTCTTGTGCGTTTGAAAAACCTTAAGAAAAACCCAAAAAATAGTTGTAGCTTTTAGCTAGTTTACTTTTCATGCATCTAGTAGTAGTAATTAAAAAGAAACCCAAAAATATTTCTCATTCTTCTTCTGCTTGTTGGGAGCTTTCCCATGTAAATAGTTTTGTTCCTTTCTTTTCTTTAGGGGGTTGAGAGGAGAAGACCACGATGAAAATGTTGAGTGGCTCTCATATGCATTATTGTTGATCTAACAAAGAGTCCATATTACCTGGTCTTGTCCCTTGTATTGAATGCTTGCAGATTCCAGCTTAGTCCAATGCACGTAAACTATTATTATTATCCACATTGTTCGGTCGTGCAAGTGAAAGGCAATAATGATGATATATGATGAACTGATTGAGATGAAAAAGCTGGTATGAACTCGACCTCTCTTGTTTTTGTAAATATGATTAGTTCATCATTCCTGATTCAGCCTATTATGAATAAAACATGTTTGCAATGATAGTTAGAGATTACAGTTGCTTATGCCATGCTTAATTAGCTAGGAGTTTATAATGGTTTACCTTGCGTGCCAACATGCTTTTAAAATGGTTGTGATGTGGTATGATGGGGTGGTATCCTCCTTTGAATGATTCGAGTGGCTTGACTTGGCACATGTTCACGCATGTAGTTGAAACAAAATCAAAATAGCCTCTACGATATTTATGTTCATGGTAAATTATATCCTACTCATGCTTGCATTCGGTGTTGATTAATTTTAATGCATGTTCATGATTGTTGTCGCTCTCTAGCTGGTCGCTTCCGAGTCTCTTTCTAGCTTTCAATTGTACTAAGCGGGAATACTGCTTGTGCATCCAATTCCATAAACCCCAAAGTTATTCCATATGAGTCCACCATACCTTCCTATATACGGTATCTACCTGCCGTTGCAAGTAAATTTGTATGTGCCAAACTCTAAACCTTCAAATAAACATTTTGTTTTGTATGCTCGAATAGCTCATGTATCAACTAGGGCTGTCTATATCCTCCATGCTAGGCGGGTTATTCTCAAGAGGAGTGGACTCCGTTCCTCACTCGCGAGAAAATGGCTGGTCACCGGGATGCCCAGTCCCATGCTCAAATCAAATCAAAATAATAGCAAACAAAACTCTCCCAGGATTGTTGTTAGTTGGAGGCACCCGTTGTTTCGGGCCAGCCATGGATTGATGCTTGTTGGTGGTAGGGGAGTATAAACTTTACCATTCTGCTTGGGAACTGCCTATAATGTGTGTAGCATGTAAGATATCGAGATCTCTCGGTTGTTATGTTGAAAATGAAAGTATGCCGCTCAAAATTTTATTCATCTCTATTTCAAAACCGAGCTCTGGCACCTCTACAAATCCCTGCTTCCCTCTATGAAGGGCCTATCCATTTACTTTTATGTTGAGTCATCACCCTCTTATTAAAAAGCACCAGTTGGTGAGCACCACTGTTATTTGCATGTATTATTGTTAGTTTAGATTGAGTATGACTTGACTGGATCTCTTTTACCATAAATTACAATTTCCAGTCAGCCCTTGATCTTCAGGGGTTCTCTGCATTTATGTTTTGTGGTCTCGGAACAGGCTAGTGAGATACCATCTTGTTATATCATATTATGATTGTTTTGAGAAAGTGTTTGTCCAGGGACTGATCCACGAACACCTATGGGACCGGCGGGCCGAGTCCCTTTCGATTCGGTGAGGGCAGAGGTTGTGCAAAGAGCGGATCGAGGCGAAGCACGCGAGCAGTTTACCCAGGTTCGGGCCGCACGGATGCGTAAAACCCTACTCCTGCTTTGTGGTTTGTATTGAATTCTTTCTCGGGAGCGCGGAGTGCTACAGTACACACCAGCGGCTAGCCAGACCGAGCATGAGTGTCTTCTGAACTGGCTAACTAGCTCACCCGCTAACAAGCCAACCTCCTCTACGTTGCGCATGGACCTCCTTTTATATGCTCAAGGGGTCACCGACAGGTGGCAACGTAGACAAGGGTAAAAATGTAAAGGTGCTGCGGTAGGTACAGCTACCTGCTACAGTGTATCATACCTAACCCTGACGGCAGGGGACAAGGGCATTAAATGCCCGTCTGTGTCGCCTAAACAGTGCAAAAGGGACCGCCAGGGACGCCACCGCTTGCCACGATGGCAATCTTGTCAGCGCCGCTTGCCACCGCGCACCCCTGGCTGCACAGCCTCCCGCCACGTACGCCTGGAAGGGTCCCAGAGCGACACGTTGGTGGATGTGCTGGAGCGCGAGCGCGGAGTGGTGGCTTGCCGCGGCAAGCGCCTTGCCGCGGTCGTTGTCTTGTCGCGTCCGGGAGCTTGTCGCTCACCGGGCCTTGCCGGGGCGCGAGGTGCGCCGCGGCAAGTTCCTTGAGATGCCTTGGGTGGCCTTCCCGGCAAGCTCCTCTTGCCGGGGTCTTGTCTCCTTAAGCGCCTTGCCTTGGTTGGCCTTCCCGGCAAGCTCCTCTTGCCGGGGTCTTGTCTCCTTGGCTTGGATACTTTGTTCTTGAATGGCTCCAAAGGAACCACGGAGGACCTTGGCGGTCACCCGGCAAGCCTTGCCGCGGGACGCTACGACTGCCCGTGCACAAGTTCGGGATACTAGGGTACCCCTACTCTAGTACACCGACAGGAGCCCCCGGGCCTGGGCCATACACGGTGCCGAGCGCTGTTGGGCCAGGCCCAAAACAGGGCACGGGCACGCGCGGCCTAGGTTACGCCGTATCTCTCTCCGTATCCACCGCGCCCTCCCCGAACGGCACGCGTTGAATGCGGCGTCGTGGGAGAGATCGTGGGTGGTTTCTTTATTCAGAAATGCGAAACGTCCGCCCCCTCCCTCTTTATAAGCAGAGGAAACAGGGGAAGTTCGCCCATTCGCCTGTTGCTGCTTCCAATCTCAGAAATCTCTGCCGCTCCCATGCCTTCCCAAAGCTGAGAGAGAGAGAGCAGCGCTCCGCCCCCATCGCCACCAGTACCACCAACGCCGTCGACCTCCTCCACCACTTCCGCCATGGCTCCAAAAGCCGACAAGGGGAAGGTCGTGAAGTCGACCGAGGCGCAGCGGCTTGCGGCGCTACGGAAGGAGCGGGCCGTCTTCCCCCCCAAGCTTGCCGCGAAGGAGCTGAGGGAGAACTACTACCTCTTCTGGTCGACAGAGACGCGTGCGCATCCGCGCATGAAGGTACTCCCCGCTGCCGCTTGGAAGAAGGCCCCAAACGGATACCCCTTCTTCGCATTGTTCTTCTACTGCGGGCTCTGCCCGCCCTTCTCTGAGTTCTTCTGCGACATCATGAATACCTACGGATTCCACCTCCTTGACTTCACCCCCAATGCCGTTCTGACCATGGCAGTTTTCGCACATCTCTGCGAAAACTTTGTCGGAGTCCATCCCAACGTAGCCCTCTTTCGCCACTTCTTCATACCCCGAGTAGAGAGAGGAGAGCCCCTATCCGGCGGAATCGCCTGGATCTCAAGGGCCGGCAAGAAGGAAACGTATCTGGAGGGAGAATTCCGCGGCAAGTGGGAGGAGTGGAGAGCAGACTGGTGCTGGATTGACGAGGAGAACCCGCAGCCATTCACCACCCGGCGCAAAACCCCAGTAGCACGCGGCAGCGATTGGAGTGACGTGGCCCCGGAAGACGACAGGCTGAAGATTGCTGTCACCCGGATCCTACGCCTCAGGCTTGCCGGGCTTACTGTAGGCGCTGTTGGCGCAGACTTTCTTCGCCGCCGCATCGCCCCCCTGCAGGAACGAGGGAGGCCCACTTGGGAGTTCAAGAATGCGGCAGATATCATGAGGCTGCGGCCGGGCCTCAACTACAACTTCACTGTCCTGGAGCTCCACGCGATGCTGCAGGAGCTGTTCAAGTATGACCCCCAACATCCCGAGGTCTTCAGGTTGCCGGGGGGCGTCGTTCCGCTGTGCAACAATTCCTCGCTCGACCGCATCCGTGCAATGATGCCGGAGTGCGACTCGCACGGAATTGTGCCAACTTGGCAGGAGCCCGCAGACGACGTCGTGCAGCAGTTCTTCGATGACTTGGTGGAAGTGCCGATCCGCTCCGACGAGAAGGATGGCCTCACCCGCGACACCACCGATGCGGAGTTTGCACTCATCGCCACTAGGGTGGAAGAGGCGGCGGCAGCCGCAGCCGCGGGTGTCTTTGGATTCACCGTGGAGGAGGCCGATGCAGCAGAGGCGGCAAGCCGTGCCGAGCGAGGGGAGCCCGCCGGCAAGAAGGAGCTTGCCGGGCGTGACGCCGAGCCAAGCGAGCCCGCCAAGGATACGAGCGGCTCGCTGGACATCAACTCTTCTTCCTCCTCATCTTCAGGCAGCTCGCCGCAAGCAGAGCCTCCATCCCCACCAAGAAGGCGTCTCCGCAAGGCCGGTGACGTGGCGGAGCGGCAAGCGGGTCAACAGTCGCCACGCCGCGTGACGCGCTCCACCGCGGCAACCACCGTTGCCGCGGGAGCGCCTCATGCGGCGACGGCAACTGGAGCGGAGTCTAGCCGGACCACCGCTTCAGTTCCTGCCGCTGCTCACGCCGCGCCGGCAGCCGGAGCGGGGTCGTCTCAGACCACCGCCACTGCTCCCGCCAAGCGGCCAAGGGAAGCTTCTCCTCCGCCTCCTCGCGCCGGGCGCGCGCCGGACTTCGACTTCTCCGCGTTCAGCTCCGACGAGGAAGAAGAAGAAGAGTAAGCTTCTCTTGCTGTACTTGCGTTTCTTCAATTCTTGTTGTTTGTCTTGTTTCTCACTTGCTTTTCTCTGAACTTGTTCCTCTTTAGGACTCTGGCCCAGAGAGCAGCAAAGAGGGCCAAGGTCCCGGTGATCGTCATCGAGGACGAACCCACCGCGACGGCGGGGGGCGCGCCCGAGACAACCTTGCCGGACCCGGCAACCCTTCTCCAGAGCAGCCCCCAGCGTAAGTATATGGTTTACTTTCCGCTGCGAGGCGCGCATGGGTACTTGTCTTTGCTGATATCTGCTTGTTGATTTGTGTAGGAGCAGAGCAGCCTCACCAGGAGCCAAGGGAGGATCCCCCGACAAGGGAGAACTCTCCGGCAAGGGAGGGCTTCTCGGTAAGGGAGAAGTCTCCGGCAAGGGAGGGTTCTCCGGCAAGGGATAGTACCAGCGGCCCCCCGACGGCGGAGACCACGACCGCAGAACCTGGTGCAGGTACTCCTCTTGCTTCAAAACTTCCCTTGGGTTCTTCTTCTCTTGATCTTCTTTTTATTGGATTTTTGCTTGACTCTTCTCCCCTTTCCGGCTGTCAGATCCATCTGCTACGGAGCCGATGGAGACCGAGGTTGCCGCCGAAGAAGCAGCCGGCGCTGGCGATCCCGCCGGCGCAGAGGCGGCCAAGGCTGCCGCCGCAGCAGCTGGCGAGGGGTCTGGCGATCGCACTGACGGCCCTGAGGCCGCAGGAGCGCCAGGCGCTACACCGACCGCCGACCCGTCCGCCGCTGCCGCAGCGCCCGGCTCCGAAGAGCCCCAGCCTGGCGTCTACTTGAAGGCCGGCGACGACGTCTTCATCAACCTCCCCTGGGCGTCAAGCTCCAGGGCGCCGGTTGAGGGAGAGATCTTCGACGGGGAAGTGCTCGCCTCCGCTGGGTTGACAGTGGTTGACGCGCCAAGCAGCAGAAGCAATGAGCCTGAGGAGGAGCGGCTGCTGCGGAAGCTGGTGTCGCTCTACCGCGCGCGGCAAGCCAAGCTGGAGTCCCGTGAGGCGCTTGTCGCGAAGGCGGGAGCAGACATTGAGAAGCGCGCGGAGGAGCTTCGGGGCTTCCATCAGCAAGCTCGTCGGTCCTTGGCGGAGGAGCGGGAGCAACTCGACGAGGCGCAGAAGGCCTTCCTCCTCGAGAAGGCTGAAGTCGAAGAGCAACAGCGGCTTGCCGCTGTGAAGCTATCCGCGGAGGAGGGCGAGCTGGCGCAGCGGAAGGTTAATCTTGACGCCCACGAGGAGGAGCTTGCCGCGCGCGGGGAAAGACTTGGCGGAGCCCTCAAGCAAGCGGAGGATGTTGCCGCCGCCGAGGCCGCCAAGAAGGAGTTGGAGACGAGGGTGGCGCAGCTGGAGGCCGCTCTCGCTGAGAAGAGCAAAGAGCTCAGCACCGCCAAGGACTCCAACACGGGTCTTGAGTTGAAGCTGACCGCTTTGACCAAGACGTTGGACAACGCAAAGAAGCAGGAGGCGGCCTTGAGGGAGGAGATCAAGGCCGACAAGGCGCTGCTAGAGTGTGTTGCCGCCACCCAAAACGCCTTCAGGGAAACTATGGAGCACTGGACGGAGAGTCTGGTGAATGTTGCCACGGATATCGACAGGGAGCTGGCGCAGCTGGGGATGGCGGATCTCGGGTATCCCTCCGACGAGAGCCTCCAGCCCAGCGCCAAGCTCACCCTGTTCTTCAAAGGCGTGGCGACGGCCCTCCAACGACTCCGGGAGAGGATCCCAAAGCAGCTGGCCGACGAGTCGCGCAAGATCTGCGCGGGAGCCCTTCAGAAGGTGTTGATGAAGGTGGCCTTCCGCAACCCGGGCCTCCGCCTCACCAATGTCCTCAGGACCTTGCCGCCGGATGCCGATCTAGAGGAGCTCAAGGCCCTTGTCGCACCCATTGTGGACAAGGTGAGCGGGATCAAGAGGATTGAGGGCGATCGCGCAGACTAGGCCGCCCGTTTCCTCCTTTTTCTTGTCGCTGTTGATCAAGTTATGAAAACGATCTGTTAGAGCTGCGACAAGCTATTTTGTAATATAACTTTATTTTGGGTAGCCATTGCAATGTTATTCCCTTTACTTGACTCCTTGCTTTGTATGCTTTTACCCTACGCTTTTGGGGAACTTGCCGGCGCGGGCACCTTAGCCGTGAGCGCTGAGTGCGGGACGTCAGCAGCCTGCTGGCGGTGCCGCTGCTGACAAGAAACCTTGTCGCAACTAGTCGCAGCTCACTTAAGTTGTTGAGCGCACTCGAAACAAATTAAGGGCACGACAACTAGTCGCAGCTCACTTAAGTTGTTGAGCGGACTCGAAACAAAGTAAGGGCGCCACTAGCTACGAGCTGGTTCCTCCGCGCACAGGTTTTCCATACAAAGCACGGTCATTCAAGGAAGATAACTTAAAAATTTAAAAAATCTGACTGCTCAAACTTTGGAAACTTATCTTTTCTGTTGTTTGCTTCCCGGCAAGGCAAGACTTTCTTGGGCGACGCCTGGTCCATACCATTATCTTCTCCTTTCCCCCCGACAAACTTGTGGGCAGGGGAACCTTCCTTTCCTTGAGAAAAAAGAAAGAAGAGAAAATAAAGATACGGAGCCTTACGGCTCGTTATTGCTTACCGTGGAGTAAGTGCTGCACAAAGTGTCAGATAACACATGCAAAAAATAGAAAGCATGGAATTGACAAAATGTGCGGAGCACATGATCTTTACTCATGCACGGGGTCTGCGCCCGGCTTTGTACAAAGGATTACATGCAACAGCGGCAAGACTTGTACAAAAGGTGGTTGCCGGGACAGGTTCCGGCAACCGCGCCTTACGGGTAAAACTTACGAAGATGCTCAATGTTCCAGGAGTTGCTCACCGGAATGCCATCTTCGGTCTCAAGGCGGACAGCGCCAGGCCTAGTGACTCGTTTCACTCGGTAAGGGCCTTCCCACTTCGGCGTCAACTTGTTGGAATTCTTGGCGGACTGAACGCGCCGAAGAACAAGGTCGCCTTCCTCGAGACTTCTGGCATTAACTTTGCGGCTATGGTAGTGGCGCAAAGCTTGCTGGTAGCGAGCAGCTCGCCCAGCAGCCTGAAGACGGTCTTCCTCAAGGAGCAGCGCGTCATCTTGTCGCAGCTGCTCTTGCTCGAGCTCATCATAAGCGAGCACTCGAGGTGACCCGTATACGAGTTCCGTGGGGATAACTGCCTCTGCTCCATAGACTAGAGCGAAAGGTGTCTGGCCAGTGGCTCGATTTGGCGTCGTCCTGATCGACCAAAGAACCACCGGCAGCTCCTCGATCCAGTTTCTTCCGCACTTGTGCAGCCTGTCGAAAGTTCTGGTCTTGAGCCCGCGCAGCACTTCAGCATTTGCCCTCTCCGCTTGACCGTTGCTTCTCAGGTGAGCAACAGAAGCGAAGCAGACCTTGGCGCCAAGATCTTGGACGTACTGCATGAAGGTGCGGCTCGTGAATTGTGTACCGTTGTCGGTGATTATCCTGTTAGGGATCCCGAAGCGGCAAACAATTGACCTGAAGAACTTGACTGCTGACTGTGCTGTCACCTTCCTCACTGGTTCCACTTCCGGCCACTTTGTGAACTTGTCGATTGCAACGTACAAGTACTCAAAGCCCCCGACTGCTCGGGGAAAGGGGCCGAGGATGTCGAGCCCCCAGACCGAAAATGGCCAGGATAAAGGGATCGTCTGGAGAGCTTGAGCTGGTTGGTGTATCTGCTTGGAATGGAACTGGCACGCTTCACACTTGGTTACTTGTGCAGTTGCATCCTGGAGGGCTGTCGGCCAAAAGAAACCTTGCCGGAATGCTTTGCCGACAAGTGCTCTTGCGCCAATGTGGTGTCCACATATGCCTCCATGTATCTCTGCCAACAGCTTTTGTCCGTCTTCCCGGTGAATACACTTCAATTTCACACCGTTGAGTCTTCTTCTGTACAGTGCCTTGTCGACAAACTGGTACATACTTGACTGTCGGGCTACTCTTTCCGCTTCTTCTTGCTCTTTGGGAAGTTCTCCTGTCTGAAGGAAACAGACAATTTGCTGTGCCCATGCTGGAGCTTGTGGCTCGACAACAAGGACTAAAGGCAAATCTGCTGCTGCGGGAACATCCGCTTCTACGGCGAGAATCTGCGGCTCTGCCGGAGCTTGACGTTCCCCGGCAAGCTTGCTGGAGCAAAACTTGTCGGGAGCTTCTTCTTCAACGGAACAAACCCTAGGGCTTGCCGGAGCAGATTGCTCCTTAGCGCAAGGCAAATCTGTTGCTGCGGGAAAGTCTGCTTCTGCGGCAAGAATCTGCGGTACTGCCGAAGCTTGACGTTCCCCGGCAAGTTTGCCGGAGCAAAACTTGTCGGGAGCTTCTGCTTCAATGGAACAAACCGTAGGGCTTGCCGGAGCAGACTGCTCCTCAGCGCTCTTGGCGTTGATCTTGGGGACCTTCTTGGCAGCGGCTTCGGGGAGCTCTGCCGGCAAATAGTCACCAGAAATCAACTTCCTCTTCTTGCTCTGTCCAGTTGATGGCGTTACAGACGGTTGTGTCAACTTGAGCACAAAAATCCCTGGTTCCATAGGTAACTTAAGTGCGGCGCACTTTGACAGGCCATCAGCAATGGCGTTCTGAGCTCTTGGAACATGCTCCATCTGTAGGCCGTCAAAGTGCTCTTCTAGCTTTCTCACTTCGTCGATGTAGGCTTCCATCAACGGACTCTGATAATTCTTGTTTACTTGACGGACGACAAGCTGTGAGTCACCCCTGACAATGAGCTTCTTGATCCCAAGGTCTGCCGCGATCCTGAGACCGGCAAGCAAGCCTTCATACTCTGCAGTATTGTTTGTTGCTTGCTCCTTGGGAAAATGCATCTGGACTACGTACTTGAGGTGCTCTCCGGTGGGTGCGACAAGCAGCACGCCAGCGCCGGCGCCTTGCAGCGAAAAGGCACCATCAAAGTACATTAGCCACTCTTTGCTTGCTTCCTTGACGGGGATGCTCGTTTCTGGAATTTCTTCATCTGGTGTTGGCGTCCATTCTGCTATGAATTCTGCCAATGCTCTGCTTTGGATAGTTGAAGTACTTTCAAACTTCAGGCCAAAGCATGACAGTTCCAGTGCCCACTCAACAATCCTGCCTGTCGCTTTTGGATTCTGTAGTATCCTCTTCAGCGGAAAGCGAGTGACAACTGTGATATCATGTGCTTGGAAGTAATGACGCAGCTTTCTCGAGGCCATGAGAAGACCGAAAAGCAATTTCTGCACGCCAGAGTACCTTGACCTAGCCCCCTGCAGAAGGGAGCTGACAAAGTAAACTGGGCGCTGCACCATTTTCTTTTGTATTTCCTCGTGCATCTGCGCAGATCCATCCTTGTCGGGACCAGAACTTGTCTGGGAAGCCCCCTGCTTGTCGCTGGATGCGCCTGCCGTGGTTGCTGGCCGTCATCTGCCTCCCTCTCCGCTACTAACGCAGCACTAACCACTTGATTGGTTGCCGCTATGTACAGCAGCAACTTCTCTTCTGGCTTAGGTGCGACAAGTATTGGAGGGGAGGACATGTATCTCTTCAAGTCTTGCAGCGCAGCCTCCGCTTCCGGAGTCCATTTCATTGGACCTGCCTTTTTCAATAATTTGAAAAATGGCAGGGCGCGCTCAGCAGACCTAGAGATAAACCTGTTGAGAGCAGCCACGCAACCGGCAAGTCTTTGTACATCCTTGACGCGCTTTGGTGCTTCAATCTGCTCAATGGCCTTGATCTTGTCGGGATTGGCTTCAATTCCCCGCTGAGACACGAAGAACCCGAGAAGCTTGCTGGAGGGGACTGCAAACACACACTTCTCTGGGTTGAGCTTGAGGCTGATCTTGCACAGATTTGCAAAGGTCTCGTCTAAATCTTGAATCAGGGTTGCTCTGTCCTTGCTCTTGACCACTATATCATCCATGTAGGCTTCCACATTTCTGTGTATTTGTGGCTCAAGAGCAACATGGACTACTCTTGCAAATGTTGAACCAGCATTTTTTAATCCGAAAGGCATGCGTACGAAACAGTACGTGCCACATGGAGTAATAAATGCGGTCTTCTCCTCATCCTCTTCTGCCATGAAGATCTGATGATATCCTGAGTATGCGTCATGAAATGAAAGCAAATCACATCCGGCTGTGGAGTCAACAATCTGGTCAATGCGTGGCAAAGGAAATGGGTCTTTGGGACAAGCTTTGTTAACATCGGTAAAGTCGATACAAAGTCTCCATTTCCCGTTTGCCTTGCGCACGACTACAGGATTGGCCAACCACGTAGGATGGAGCACTCCTCTGACAAGGCCAGCTGCTTCCAATTTCTTGATCTCTTCTGCGATGAATTCTTGGCGCTCCACTGCTTGCTTCCTGACCTTCTGCTTGACGGGCCGCGCATGAGGACAAACGGCGAGGTGGTGCTCAATTACTTTCCTGGGAACACCGGGGATGTCAGACGGTTGCCACACAAACACGTTGACATTCGCCCGCAGGAAAGCAATGAGCGCGCTTTCCTATTTAGGGTCGAGAGTGGAACTGATGGTGAAGGTACCACCAGTGCCGTCCTCCTTTGCGGACACCTTTTTCGTCTCTGGCGGAGCTGCCATCGTCTTCTTATAATTGCCGGTGGAGCTCGATGGTGCCTCCTCGACGGCAGCACAGCACTCCAAAGAGGTGCGCTTGCCAGAGTGGGCATCAGAACTCTTGCCGGACTTGGTCTTCTTCCCCCCGGGAGCTTCAGCGGCAAGTGACTTGCGGTCTGTTGCGGCTGCCGCTTCCCGGTAGATCTTGTCGGTGCAGATAAGGGCATCCTTCTTGTCGCCGGGGACAGAGATGACGCTTATCGGGCCTGGCATCTTCAGCATGTTGTATGCGTAGTGAGAGGCTGCCATGAATTTGGCGAGTGCTGGATGGTCAAGTATCCCATTGTAAGGTAATGGAATACCGGCAACGTCAAAAGTGACTCTCTCAGTCCTGAAGTTCAGCTCGCTGCCAAATGTTACTGGCAACGTGACCTTCCCCTTCGGCTTGCTCCTTCCCAGGTTGATTCCTTGGAATGTGCCGGTCTCTTCGAGCTCGCTGTCAGGGATTTGGAGTTTCTGGAGTACAGCAGAGGAGATCAGGTTCAAGCCGGCCCCGCCGTCAACTAACATCTTAGTGACCTTGAGGTTGCGGATAGTTGGTGAAACCAACATCGGCAAGCACCCGACCGCGGTTGTGCGATCAGGGTGGTCCTCAATATCAAAGATGATAGGCGTGCTGGACCATTTCAGAAGCTTGCGTGACTCGACAGGTGGTTCCGCCGCATTGACTTCCCGCACCCACTACTTGAGTTGATGGTGTGAAGTATGCAGAGATGCACCGCCATCAACGCACAAGACCTCTGTGGCTTTCTGCAACTCCTACTCACTGGTCTCGACATCCTCCATGTCTTCGTCGTCGTCGTCATCTTCATCCTTGTCGCGGCCGCGGGGAGGTCTGTCTCCTTGCCGCTGCTTGGCCTTGCCGCGGCGTCCTCCCCGGCCGGCGCGTTTCTTGCCGGATTCTCCATCGCCACCTTGGGCCCTCTCTTTGTCGCGTCGCTCATACTCAGCCTTTTGTTGCTGGACAAGCTGCTCGACCTTCTTGTAGCTCTGGAGGTCATGGCCCTTGGTGCGGTGGATCTTGCAGTACTGCTTGTCGGAGCCGTCCTGCTTGTCGGCGACCGCCATAGCCTGGCAGTTGGTGCATGCGGCAATCTCCTTGCCGGAGCTACCAACTTTGGCTTTATTGGCGCCACCTTCGTCGCCGGACTGCTCAACAACTAGCACATCTTTGCCTTTCTTCTTCCTGTTCCGCCGCCGGTTTTTCTTTGCCGGGGCAGCATCCTCACTGTCAGATCCTCCTGCCCCTATATTCTCTCCGGGCAGTCTCCTCCCTTCCTCAGCACGTGCACACTTGTCGGCCAGGGCATATAGCTCACTGACATCTCTGATCTTGCACATCGCCATCTCCTCCCGCATCCTGCGGTTACGCACATTCTGATGGAATGCGCTGATGACCGCGGCAGGGTGGACATCTAGGATGTTGTGCTGTACACGGATGAATCTCTGAATGTATTTGCGCAGAGGATCTCCTTCCTTCTGGGCGAGCAGATGAAGGTCGCTTTCTTGGCCATGAGGTTTGTGGCCGCCTGTAAAGGCGCCGATAAACTGATGGCAAAGGTCTGCCCAGGAGGATATGGAGTTGTCCGGCAAATGCATGAGCCAGGATCTGACGTTGGGCTTGAGCACCAGCGGGAAGTAGTTGGCAAGGATCTTGTCGTCCCGTCCCCCGGCAGCCTGCACCGAGATGGTGTAGATGCTGAGGAACTCCGACGGATGCGACTTGCCGTTGTACTTCTCTGGTACGTCTGTTTTGAAGTTCTTCATGCTGGGCCACTGGACTTGCCGCAGCTCACGAGTAAACACAGGGCAACCTACCGTGTACGGCAAGTCGCCTGGTTCCCCTGGCGCATGCATGTCGACAGAGGGCCCAGCGCGCTGGTCTAATTGACGTCGCGCTTCTCTTCGGCGCTCGATGCGAGTACGAGCGTCTTCTTGCTGTCGTTCGTGAAGAACTTGGCGCTGATCGCGACGAGCTCGTGGATCTGATGACGTGGTGGAGTCGCTGTCGAGGTAGATCCCACGAGTCGACGATCTTGGCCTTCGGGGCGGAGAGTGCACAGTGGTTGCACCCCCACTGGTCTTGTCGCCACCGGCTTATGCCTGGCTGACTTGCCGCGGCTGCGACATGCTTGGCTGCCGTTGGGCGTCGCCGTTGGCGAAGCCGATGAGACTCCGAATGGTGGCCCTCCAGTCGTCGATCTTGTCCGGTGCTGGAGGGTAGTCCAGGAGCAGTTGAGCTCGCGCCAAAGCTTCTGCGGCAGTGGCGGGTGGCGGTGGCGAACGGTGCGAGGAGCGAGATATGCTGGGACTTCTAACTATGTTAGAAGGAGCAGTATCTCGTCCAGGCGACCGTGCCTCGCTCGTGCCAGCATGCTGGCGTGCAAGCTGGTCTTGAGCACTCCAAGATCTGCCAGCTCGATCTTGGTCCAGCAAACGCACGGTACCATGAGTACCATGACGCTGCCGGTCCCGCGCCTCCTGAGTTGGGCGCGGTGCATGCACGGACGCCGAGGTCTTGCAGTGCGCCCGGTCATTGTGGGAGCCAGCCACGCCGCCGATGGGCAGCGCAGCCTTGTCCCTGGACCTGGCAGCACCGCAAGCTCCCTCGTCAACGCCCGTTCTTCCGCCGGCGTCCGCCCCTCAAGCCATTTGCTCCGGCGGTGGTGGGTTCGGCGCAGACAGAGCAGCTGCCTCCGAAACCTTCTTCTTTGGCGGCATGTTGATGGAGATGATGAAGATCTAGCTCGCGTGAACGCCGGATCTAGTTCACACAACCTCGATCCCCCTACCTGGCGCGCCAAAGATGTCGGGGGACTGATCCACGAACACCTATGGGACCGGCGGGCCGAGTCCCTTTCGATTCGGTGAGGGCGGAGGTTGCGTAAAGAGCGGATCGAGGCGAAGCACGCGAGCAGTTTACCCAGGTTTGGGCCGCACAGATGCGTCAAACCCTACTCCTGCTTTGTGGTTTGTATTGAGTTCTTGCTCGGGAGCGCGAAGTGCTACAGTACACACCAGCGGCTAGCCAGACCGAGCGTGAGTGTCTTCTGAACTGGCTAACTAGCTCACCCGCTAACCAGCAAACCTCCTCTACGTTGCGCATGGACCTCCTTTTATATGCTCAAGGGGTCACCGACAGGTGGCAACGTAGACAAGGGTAAAAATGTAAAGGTGTTGCGGTAGGTACAGCTACCTGCTACAGTGTATCATACCTAACCCTGACGGCAGGGGACAAGGGCATTAAATGCCCGTCTGTGTCGCCTAAACAGTGCAAAAGGGACCGCCAGGGACGCCACCGCTTGCCACGATGGCAATCTTGTCAGCGCCGCTTGCCACCGCGCACCCCTGGCTGCACAGCCTCCCGCCACGTACGCCTGGAAGGGTCCCAGAGTGACACGTTGGTGGATGTGCTGGAGCGCGAGCGTGGAGTGGTGGCTTGCCGCGGCAAGTGCCTTGCCGCGGTCGTTATCTTGTCGCGTCCGGGAGCTTGTCGCTCACCGGGCCTTGCCGGGGCGCGAGGTGCGCCGCGGCAAGTTCCCTGAGATGCCTTGGGTGGCCTTCCCGGCAAGCTCCTCTTGCCGGGGTCTTGTCTCCTTAAGCGCCTTGCCTTGGTTGGCCTTCCCGGCAAGCTCCTCTTGCCGGGGTCTTGTCTCCTTGGGTTGGATACTTTGTTCTTGAATGGCTCCAAAGGAACCACGGAGGACCTTGGCGGTCACCCGGCAAGCCTTGCCGCGGGACGCTGCGACTGCCCGTGCACAAGTTCGGGATACTAGGGTACCCCTACTCTAGTACACCGACAGTTTTGTCATCCAAGATTTATTATTATTGCTCGCCAGTTGACTATGTCATTGATATGAGTAAACTTGAGACCTAAATGTTATTGTGAATATGGTTAGTTCATAATCTTTGCTGAAAACTTGAATCCTGGCTTTACATATTTACAACAACAAGAGCAAATAGAGTTTGTAAAAGTTTTTCTTTATCACTTTCAGTTTATCAACAAAATTTCTTGAGGACAAGCAAAGGTTTAAACTTGGGGGAGTTGATACGTCTCCATCGTATCTACTTTTCCAAACACTTTTGCCCTTGTTTTGGACTCTAACTTGCATGATTTGAATGGAACTAACCCGGACTGACGTTGTTTTCAGCAGAATTGCCATGGTGTTATTTTTGTTCAAAAACAAAAGTTCTTGGAATGACCTGAAAATTAACGGAGATTATTTTTGGAATATATAAAAAATACTAGCGAAAGAATCAGAGACCCCCCTGGGCGCGCCACCTGCCTCGTGGGCCCCCTGGTGCTCCACCGACCTCAACTCCAACTCCATATATTCGTGTTCGGGGAGAAAAAAATCAGAGAGAATGATTCATCGCGTTTTACGATACAGAGCCGCAGCCAAGCCCTAAACTCTCTCGGG
This sequence comes from Triticum aestivum, assembly GCF_018294505.1. Lineage (NCBI taxonomy): Eukaryota > Viridiplantae > Streptophyta > Magnoliopsida > Poales > Poaceae > Triticum > Triticum aestivum. The sequence continues at coordinate 199,883,781 of NC_057806.1, forward strand.
AGGGCTGATTTAGAGTCCGTTCGGGGCTTCGGAGAGGGGAATCCGTCGCCATCGTCATCATCAACCTTCCTCCATCACCAATTTCATGATGCTCACTGCCGTGCATGAGTAATTCCATCGTAGGCTTGTTGGACGGTGATGGGTTGGATGAGATTTATCATGTAATCGAGTTAGTTTTGTTAGGTTTTGATCCCTAGTATCCATTATGTTCTGAGATTGATGTTGCTATGACTTTGCTATGCTTAATGCTTGTCACTAGGGCCCGAGTGCCATGATTTCAGATCTGAACCTATTATGTTTTCATGAATATATGTAAGTTCTTGATCCTATATTGCAAGTCTATAGTCACCTATTATGTGTTATGATCCATTAACCCCGAAGTGACAATAATCGGGATACTTACCGGTGATGACCGTAGTTTGAGGAGTCATGTATTCACTATGTGTTAATGCTTTGGTCTGGTACTCTATTAAAAGGAGGCATTAATATCCCTTAGTTTTCGATAGGATCCCGCTGCCACGGGAGGGTAGGACAAAAGATGTCCTGCAAGTTCTTTTCCATAAGCATGTATGACTATATTCGGAATACATGCCTACATTACATTGATGAACTGGAGCTAGTTCTGTGTCACCCTAGGTTATAACTATTGCATGAGGTATCACATTTGACATAATTATCCATCACTGATCCATTGCCTACGAGCTTTTCATATATTGTTCTTCGCTTATTTACTTTTCCGTTGGTACTGTTACAATCACTATAAAACCAAAAATATTACTTTTGCTACTGTTACCACTACTATCATATTACTTTGCTACTAAATACTTTGCTGCAGATATTAAGTTTCCAGGTGTGGTTGAATTGACAACTCAGCTACTAATACTTGAGAATATTCTTTTCCTCCCCTTGTGTCGAATCAATAAATTTGGGTTGAATACTCTACCCTCGAAACTGTTGCGATCCCCTATACTTGCGGGTTATCAAGACTATTTTCTGGCGCCGTTGCCAGGGAGCATAGCTCTATTCTTTGAGTCACTTGGGATTTATATCTGCTGGTCACTATGAAGAACTTGAAAGATCAAAGAACCAAGATTTTTCCCTCAACTACGAGGGGAGGTAAGGAACTGCCATCTAGCTCTGCACTTGATTCACCTTCTGTTTTGAGTAAACTTGCGACACCTACACATGTTGTTAATTCTGATAGGTCGCATGTTATTGATGATGCTACTTCTGCTTTGCATGATCTTTATGATGAAACTACTTCTATGCTTGATAATACTATGCCACTAGGTGAATTTCTTGTTGAACAACTTGCTAGGGCTAGAGAGAATGAAATTATTGAAACTGATAATATTGATGAAAGTGGTGATGAAGATTCTCCGCCTAGATATGAATTGCCTATTGTGCCTGAGGGTTATGTTATGGATGAAGAAACTGCTAGATATTTCTTAGCTTGCAATGGATTAAGAAATTATTAGCTAAGCTTAAAGAAAAGTCTTTGAATGCTAGAATGAAATATGACCCTGCTTTTGCTACTTCACATATCTTTATTACTGATAAGGATTATGATTTCTCTATCGATCCTGAGTTAATTACCTTGGTTGAATCTGATCCTTTTTATGGCTATGAATATGAAACTGTTGTGGCACATCTTATTAAATTAAATGATATAGCCGCCCTGTTTACTCATGATGAGAAAACTCGCTATTACGTTATCCTTAAGTTGTTTTCATTCTCATTAAAGGGTGATGCTAAAACATGGTTTAATTCTCTTGATCCTGGTTGTGTGCGTATGATACGCCTCCATCGTATCTATAATTTTTGATTGTTCCATGCCAATATTCTACAACTTTCATATACTTTTGGCAACTTTTTATACTATTTTTGGGACTAACATATTGATCCAGTGCCCAGTGCTAGTTCCTGTTTGTTGCATGTTTTTCTTCGCAGTAAATCCATTTCAAACGGAGTCCAAACGGGATAAAAACTGACAGAGATTTTTTTGGAATATATGTGATTTTTTGGAAGAAAATCCACACGAGACGATGCCCGAGGGGGCCATGAGGCAGGGAGCGCGCACCAGGGGGGCAGGTGCGCCCCTGACCCTCGTGGCCACCCCGTAAGGTGGTTGGTGCCCTTCTATCACCGCAAGAAAGCTAATATGCGGATAGAGATCGTGTTAAAATTTCAGCCCAATCAGAGTTACGGATCTCCGGGAATATAAGAAACGGTGAAAGGGAAGAACCTGAGAACGCAGAAACAGAGAGAGACAGAGAGACAAATCCAATCTCCGAGAAACCCTTCTACCATCTAGGGAGGAGGTCAAGGAAGAAGAAGGAGGAGGGGGCTCTCTCCCCCTCTCTTCCAGTGGCGCCAGAGTGCCATCGGGGGCCATCATTATCACCACAATCTTCACCAACAACTTCACCGCCATCATCACCAACTCTTCCCCCACTATGCAGCGGTGTAAACCCTCTTTTACCCGCTGTACTCTCTACTTAAACATGGTGCTCAACGCTATATATTATTTCCCAATGATGTATGGCTATCCTATGATGTTTGAGTAGATCTGTTTTGTCCTATAGGTTAATTGATGATCGTGATTGGTTTGAGTTGCATGTTTTATTATTGGTGTTGTCCTATGGTGCTCTCCGTGCCAAGCAAGCGTGAGGGATCCCCGTTGTAGGGTTTGCAATATGTTAATGATTTGCTTATGGTGGGTGGCGTGAGTGACAGGAGCGTATACCCGAGTAAGTAGGTTGTTTGCGTATGGGATAAAGAGGACTTGATGCTTTAATGTTATGGTTGGGTTTTACCTTAATGATCTTTAGTAGTTGTGCATGCTTGCTAGAGTTCCAATCATAAGTGCATATGATCCAAGTAGAGAAATTATGTTATCTTATGCCTCTCCCTCAAAAAATTTGCAATAATGATTACCGGTCTAGTTATCGATTTCCTAGGGACAAATAACTTTCTCATGACAAAAAGCTATTTACTAAAACTAATTTAGTTGTGTCTTTATCTAAACAGCCCCTACTTTTCATTTACGCGCTCTTTATTATATTGCAAACCTATCCAACAACTCCTACAAAGTACTTCTAGTTTCATACTTGTTCTAGGTAAAGCGAACGTTAAGCGTGCGTAGAGTTGTATCGGTGGTCGATAGAACTTGAGGGAATATTTGTTCTACCTTTAGCTCCTCGTTGGGTTCGACACTCTTACTTATCGAAAGAGGCTACAATTGATCCCCTATACTTGTGGGTTATCAAGACCTTTTTCTGGCGCTGTTGCTGGGGAGCAATAGTGTGGGGTGAATATTCTTGTGTGTGCTTGTTTGCTTTATCACTAAGTAATTTTTTTTGTTGTTCTAAGTTGTTCTCTATCTTTAGTTATGGATATGGAACACGAAATACCAAAAAAATAGGTGTACTTGCTACTCATGGAGATGGGGAACCTCCTAAAACCCTCGATGATCATTATGTGAAAAATATTTTGTACCACTTTGATAATCCTGAGAAAACCTCATTCAATTATGTAATGGGTGTAACGCCCTCGATGCGGCTATATCTCCCACGTGTCGAAGCATGACTTAGAGGCATAACCGCATTGAAAGCAATGTCGCAAGTGAGGTAATCTTCACAACAACCCATGTAATACATTAAGGGAAAAGGATACATAGTTGGCTTACACTCGCCACGTCACACAAATAGCATAAATAACATTACAATCATCCAGTTACACTCAAGGTCCGACTACAGAACCAAAATAAAGATAAACCCCAAATGCAACATAGTCCCCGATCGCCCCAACTGGGCACCACTACTGATCATCTGGGAAAGACACATAGTAACATCCTGAGTCCTCATCGAGCTCCCACTTGAGCTTAGTTGAATCACCTAGAGCGAAATCATCGGTCTCTGCATCTGGTTTTGGAAGTAATCTGTGAGTCATGGGGACTCAGCAATCTCACACCCTCACGATCAAGACTATTTAAGCTTATATGAAGGGTAAAAGTATGAGGTGGAGCTGCAGCAAGCGACTAGCATATTTGGTGGCTAACATATGCAAATGAGAGCGAGAAGAGAAGGCAAAGGCACGGTCGAACAACTATGATCAAGAAGTGATCCTAGAACGACCTACGTACAAGCATAAAACGAGACCGTGTTCTCTTCCCGGACTCCGCCGAAAAGAGACCATCACGGCCACACACTCAATTGATTCATTTTAATTAAGTTAAGTTCAAGTCTTCTACAACCGGACATTAACAAATTCCCATCTGCCCATAACCGCGAGCACGGCTTTCGAAAGTTCAAAACCCTACAGGGGTGTCCCAACTTAGCCCATCACAAGCTCTCACGGTCAACGAAGGATATTCCTTCTCCCAAAACAACCCGATCAGACTCGGAATCCCAGTTACAAGACATCTTGACAATGGTAAAACTAAACCAGCAAAGCCACCCAAATGTTCCGACAAATCCCGATAGGAGCTGCACATATCTCGTTCTCATGGCACACCGGATGAGCCAGACATCGGGTAGGCCATCCCAGAGTTGCCCCTGGTAGCCCCGGACATCGCTCAGTTGGACCAACACTTAGAGAAGCACTGGCCCGAGGGGGTTAAAATAAAGATGACCCTCGGGCTCCGGAAACCCAAGGGAAAAAGAGGCTAGGTGGCAAATGGTAAAACCAAAGTTGGGCATTGCTGGAGGAGTTTTATTCAAGGCGAACTGTCAAGGGGTTCCCATTATAACCCAACCATGTAAGGAACGCAAAATCCGAGAACATAACACCGATATGACGGAAACTAGGGTGGCAAGAGTGGAACAAAACACCAGGCATAAGGCTGAGCCTTACACCCTTTACCAAGTATATAGATGCATTAAAATAGACAAGACATAATAATGATATCCCAATAATAAACATGTCCCAACAAGGAACAAATCCAATCTTCACCTGCAACTAGCAACGCTATAAGAGGGGCTGAGCAAAGCGGTAACATAGCCAAACAACGGTTTGCTAGGACAAGGTGGGTTAGAGGCTTGACATGGCAATATGGGATGCATGATAAGCAAGTGGTGGGTATCGTAGCATAGGCATAGCAAAAGAGCGAGCATCTAGCAAGCAAAGATAGAAGTGATTTCGAGGGTATGGTCATCTTGCCTGCAAAGTTCTCTGAGTTGACTTGATCCTCGTAAGCGTACTCAACGGGCTCCTCGATCACGTACTCGTCTCCCGGCTCTACCCAAAGCAAGAACAACAAGCAAAAGGAACACAATCAACCACGTGCAATGCACAGACTGCATGATGCAAACATGGTATGATATGCGGGATGTGATATGTGATGCATATGCATGATTTGGAAAGGAATGATTGAACCTGGCCTCAACTTGGAAGTCCAAGAGTGCCACTGGAAAGATGTGTTGATTTCGGTCGAAATCGATATAAAGATCACCGGAATCAGATGCACGGTTTGGAAATGACAAGCAAAACAAATATGGCACCGGTCTGGGATTAACAACACGAGACCATCTAAATGCATCAAGCACAACATGCTACAGCACTCCAACATGACAACAAAATACATGGCAGGGATCCACTCAAGATGCTTGACGAAAGATGAACACTGAGCTATGGCTAATTCACTCAATAACAGGTTCAAACAAGCATGGCAAAAGTGCAAATGATAACAGGTTTCAGACTTAGTAAAATTAACATCATGTCAGGAATTTAACATCAGGAAGCAATGTTTAGAGCACGATAACTACATGCTACAGGAACATATCATGGCAAGGCAAGGCATGGCATGAAGCTACTCAAAGCATACAACAAAAGTCCCTTACTGACCATGAGCCAAAAGGGATCATAAAATACAATTGCAACCACGTGAACATAGCAATTATAGTTAACAGATTCAGACTTAGAGAAAAACTGGAACGTGGCAAAACAGATATCAAGTAGGCATGTTAACGAGCTTGATGCACTCACTACGAGGCATGGCATCACAAACTAAGCATACACCCAGCAAGTAGAAATGGCATAGAAGCTAAACATGGCAAGAACAACAACATAGCATGCATGGATCAACTACAACAAGCTCGGCAAAATTGCTAATCATGTTAACAATCTGCCAGGAACATTTTATAGCAAAAGTAGAGCTCGATTGACTCAAGCTAGGTTGCTCCATAAATGCAAACAAAGACATGGATGGATAGAGCACCACAATATCTACAAAACATCCTTACTAATCGTGCTCAAAAGAGGCACGGATCACTAGGAAACAACATGAACATATGGCATAAAAATATCAACAGGGCAGAGACTTAGAATATTTCTAAGTCCCTGAAATCAGCAACATTAGGTAAGCTACTTTGCATGCTTGTGCTAGTAACCAAAAAGATCACAAAAATACATGGCATACACCCCTATAAAGATGGCATGGCATACTTCAAAACACATGTAGAGCTCAGGATCATAGCATGCACACATTAATCATGGCAAAAATGACAAATGAGAAAATGCTGATAATAATCTAAAACTAACATCACATATCCCTCTTCCAACAGCATTTCGGGCATCAAGATGAGCTCAAATGAAAATTATGCAATGAGATTAAATGGAGTACTCGTCGAGACGAACATTTTGATATGCTACACGCACGAATCGGAACCACGGATGCAGAGTTATGACATGTCAAAGATAGCAAAAAATACTGAGAGAGGGGGAGAAGTCAACCCAGATCTAGGGTTCGGGGCACTGTAGCAGCGACGCGCGAACCGAGGTCTCCGGCGAGGATCTTCTTCTCCGGTGAGGAAGAAGCGCCAATCCGGCGAGGGGGAAGCCGGATCCGGCGAGACGGGACGGCGGCGCAGCTCTTGGGCGCTGCGAGGCACCGCGGTGGCGCCGGCGAGGCAGGTGCAGCGAGGTGGTGAGGAGGGGCGCGGTGGCCGGCGAAGCACCGGCGAGGTGGCGGGGCGGAGCAGGCGATGGCATCGGGGAAGGAGGGCGGCGCGGACGGCATGAGGCAGATGGGCTTCGGGGGCCGGTTGCGGGCTGCCCGGGCCGGTGGCGGTGGGAGGAGGCACGGGCCACGTGGCGCCTCAGGATTGGCGGCGGCGATGTGTCCGGCCGGTGCTGGACATGTCCGGCGGCTGCGGGGGTAGTTAGTTAGGGTTTCAAGGGAGGAGACCCGGGATTTTCGGGGAGGGACCTATTTATAGAGGTAGAGGGAGCTAGGAAGCTCCAAATGAGATGCGGTTTGCGGCCACGCGATCATGATCGAACGACCGAGGTGATGGAGGAGGTTTAGGTGGGTTTTGGGCCACTTTGGAGGGGTGTTGGGCTGCAACACACACAAGGCCTTTTCGGTCCCTCGGTTAACCGTTGGAGTATCAAACAAAGTCCAAATGGCACGAAACTTGATAGGCGGTCTACAGGTAGTAAACCAAGGCCGCTTGGCAAGTCTCGGTACAATCCTAAAACTTTTAACACCCGCACATGAAAAGAGGTCGAAAGGGACACCGGAGGACATAGGAGCGCCGGAATGCAAAACGGACAACGGGGAAAATGCTCGGATGCATGAGACGAACACGTATGCAAATGCAATGCACATGATGACATGATATGAGATGCAAGACAAAGACAAAACAACATGAAGACAAAACCCGACAACGAGGAAATAACATAACTTAGTGCCGAAAATAGCAAGAGTTGGAATACAATTATGGCAAGTTACATCCGGGGTATTACAATGGGAGACACATTGGACCAACGTGAATACTTTAGGAATTATCGCTTGACTCAAAAAGGGAAACTATTATGGGATCAAATTTATATGTTGAAATAGTATGATCGGCAAGTGTGCTTGAGATATGATTATACTTGTTGGTCTAGGATGAAGGTTCCACACCTTCCCTTTTCATGCAAATTTTGTGATAATAAAACCTTAGCTTCTTATGTTAATGGTATATACGATTACTATGGTGTGGAACAAATAGAAGAATTCGTTGCTTTTATGGGTGCTTATGAAATTGAATCTATGTTCAAAGAGCTTGAAAATCTTTATGATGCTATTTATAGACCTGAAAATTTAGCTATCCTTAAATATTGCTATGCCAATTATGAATTCAATTCCGATATTGATGCATTTATTGAGAAAGTCTCCGCTGTCCAAGAAGACACTAATATTTTGCAGGAGTCTATGGAAGAAGAAATTGATGAAACTGTGAGCTCATTGGATGAAAAATATGATAAGGAGAGCGAACAACAAAAGGAGGAAGAGAGGATTAGCTACCCGTTCCCACCTTCTAATGAGAGTAACTCTTCAACTCATACATTGTTTAATTTCTCTTCGTGCTTACCGAAGGATGATTTCTATGATGATTGTTATGATCCCGTTGATTCTCTTGAAATATCTCTTTTTGATGATGCTTGTTATGCTTGTGGCCAAGATGCCAATATGAATTATGATTATGGAGATCAACTCGCTATAGTTCCTTATGTTAAACATGAAATTGTTGCTATTGCACACACGCATGATAGTCCTATTATCTTTTTGAATTCTCCCGACTACACTATATCGGAAGAGTTTGCTCTTGATAAGGATTATATTGATGGGTTGCGTTTTACTACTACACATGATGATTTTGATAGATATAATATGCATGTGCTTGCTGCTCCTAGTTGAAATTATTATGAGATATGAACTACATCTCCGCCTCTTTATGTTTCCAACACGAAAAAATTGCAAGAAACTGTTTATGCTATGTATTGGCCTTTACTTTGTGTGCATGAATTGTTCTTTTATGACATGCCGATGCATAGGAAGAGAGTTAGACTTCGTCATTACATGATATATGTTACTTTGTGCTCACTACTAAATTGCAAATCATTGTTAATTAAAATTGGCTTTGATATACCTTGGGATCCGGGTGGATTCATTGCTTGAGCACTATATGCCTAGCTTAATGGCTTTAAAGAAAGCGCTGCCAGGGAGACAACCCGAAAGTTTTAAAGAGTCACTTATTTCTGTTGAGTGCTTTTATGTTGTTTAAAAAAAATAAAGAGGGGAACCCAAAACTTTTCAAAAAGGAAAGTGAAAGTGAGAGAGACAAGCATGGTTGAAGTGGGGGAGCTCCTTGAACTTTGTTCGTGCTCACGGAAACTTTGCGAATCTTGATTACAGAAACTTTTCAACAAAAATAATTATCCCCTTGTACAATTCCATTGTATTATAAAAATAATGTGCCAACGTTTGCCTTTAGGATGTTTCAGATGCTTGTTGGTTTGTACGGTGCAGGACAAAAACTTTGGCTGTAGTGCGATTTTACATTTTTTACTGGAATGTCAAATGGTTCTGAAACTTTTTGCACTATCTTTATATACAATTTTTTCCTAATTTTGGTAGAATTTTTGGAGTACCAGAGGTATGGTGAATGTTCATATTATTACAGACTGTTCTGTTTTAGACAGATTCTGTTTTTGATGCATAGTTTGCTTGTTTTGATGAAACTATCGATTTATATCAGTGGATTAAGCCATGGAAAAGTTATATTACAGTAGCTACAATGCAAAAAAATATTAATTGGTTTGCAACAGTACTTAGAGTAGTGATTTGCTTTATTATACTAATGGATCTTACCGAGTTTTCTGTTGAGTTCTGTGTGGATGAAGTGTTCGAAGATCGAGGAGGTCTCAATGTGAGAAGAAGGAAGAGAGGCAAGAGATCAAGCTTGGGGATGCCCAAGGCACCCCAAGTAAATATTCAAGGAGACTCAAGCATCTAAGCTTGGGGATGCCCCGGAAGGCATCCCATCTTTCTTCAACAAGTATCTGTATGTTTTTAGATTCTTTTCGTTCATGCGATATGTGCAATCTTGGAGCGTCTTTTGCATTTAGTTTTCACTTTTCTTTTATGCACCATGCTAGTACGAGATAGTCCTTGGTTGATTTATAGAATGCTCATTGCACTTCACTTATATCTTTTGAGTATGGCTTATAGAATGCTTCATGTGCTTCGCTTATATCATTTGAAGTTTGGATTGCCTGTTTCTCTTCACATAGAAAACCACCATTTGTAGAATGCTCTTTTGCTTCACTTATATTTGTTAGAGCGCGGGCATATCTTTTGTAGAAAGAATTAAATTGTCTTGCTTCACTTATATCCATTTAGAGAGATGACAGGAATTGGTCATTCACATGGTTAGTCATAAATCCTACATAAACTTGTAGATCACTGAATATGATATGTTTGATTCCTTGCAATAGTTTTGCGATATAAAGATGGTGATATTAGAGTCATGATAGTGGGTAGTTGTGGATTGTAAAAATACTTGTGTTGAAGTTTGTGATTCCCGTAGCATGCACGTATGGTGAACCATTATGTGATGAAGTCGGAGCATGATTTATTTATTGATTGTCTTCCTTATGAGTGGCGGTCGGGGACGAGCGATGGTCTTTTCCTACCAATCTATGCCCCTAGGAGCATGCGCGTAGTACTTTTGTAACATCCCAAATTTTCAATTTCGAATGTTATACATTAGGTCATCATGCATATCATATTTTATTTTGCGTTTGGTTTTGATCCTAGAAAATCCTAAGCAACTCAAGGACCCACGGAGAGAGTTGGGGATTTCGTTATTTACATATTTGAGTTTCCTCAAATTTTGTAAACAGGATCATTTGATTTTATTTATTTTATCATCGATTATTTCTATTAAAAAATATGAGCGAGGATATAAAATGACTTTCCCAAAATATAGAAATATTGAGGATATAATAAAAAAATCAAATAAGATTTATTTCGGAGTTTTTCGGTATTTTTAATTGAATTTAGGAAAAATGCGCGTTTTTCAAAGTTGTAGTTTGGGCCCAGATAAATGTTCACTTTATCGGGCTTGATTTTGGAAACGGGGAAAATTTATTTCGTGATTTTTGGAGTCCGTTTAGTATTTCTTTTTAATTTTCTTCCGAGCGTAATTATTTTAAAAAAACGAAACCAACTATGGGCCGTACCCGAGCGGGACTCCGCCCGGGGGCACCTTTATATAGCGCCGCACCCGAGCCCGCAGCCCACACCAGCCCCGCGCCCGATCCGCCGCCGCCGCCGCCGGAGCAGCACGCCGCCCGAGGTTCGCCGCCGCCTCGACTTCCGTGCCGAATTTTTTTTTAAAAAAAAATTCTCGTCGGTTTTATTTTCGAATTTTTTTTATTTTACTATTTTAATATTTTTTTTGGATTAGGTTAATTATCGATTAATCTGTTCGTCGTTTTTCTTTTTCGTCGGATTTTCCGCGGTTATTTTCTGATCGTGATTTCTGATCCGATTTTCGTTTTAGTATAACTTTTCGCTCGTTTATCGGAATCAGGCGATTCAAGTGCCTGGAGTTTCGTCTCGAAAATCTCTTTCCGAATAATCAACTTAAACATGTTTTTGCTACTGTAAAATTGGACTTAGATCCAGATTACTAGAACGAAGTTGTTTTCTTTCGCCGTTTGACTTCTTTTGCTTCGTTCGATTTGATTCTTTTTGCAAACCAGGGTTCTTAAGTTGAACTTTCTGGTTAGATCTTCTATTTGAGTTTTACCTGTGCATTAGATGAGTACTTATTGTATGCTTGTTTGTTTGTCTGCGATAGAATACCCGGAGTGCGCCGCCTGTTACTTTGAATCTCTAGGTTTCGCGGATCATCAGCAAGGCAAGTAACACTTTGATCATACATTTTTCTACAACCCAGTTTTATTGCATTAGATCAATCCTCACACATTGCATGATTAGGATCTAATTAAATTGTGGGATGGGAAGTATATGAGGTAGTACCTATTACCTGTTTATTATCAAACCTTTGGGAGTTACTTCTACGTTTGCTTATTATGCCATGCTATGCTAGTAGACGTGGATTGGGTGAGTGATATCCATGACAGATGTGAGATTGATAATTAATGGTTTATCTAAGGTGGCAACCTAACACACATCTGGGTGGATTGAGGCACCTAGGTATTCCAGGACTTGCCTGTTTTTCTTTTGGACCGCCACCCAGGCTCAAAGGGATCATGAGATTATTCATACTAGAAACTTCCGTGTGCAGCCACAAGCCATTATGGGCTCTGGCATAGTTGAGTAAGTCATGCGAACTCTTACAGGGTAGACTAGAAGATGTAGGGGAAAGTAGGTGTACCGGTCTATCCATCGTAAGGTGCTAGCGCTTCTGAAAGACTGTGTCTCGGTCATCCGTTTCTCAAACACCATGTAGTGCGAGAAATCCAACGGAGGCGATCGAGTCTTGTGGGGAAAAGTGCGCAAACCTCTGCAGAGTGTATAAACTAATCATGATTAGCCGTGTCCCCGGTTATGGACATCTTGAGTATCTAGTACCTGGATTATCATGTGAATCTCAACATGTTACTCTAAAGTTAATTTTGTTGGGTTTCAATGATGTTACTTAATTGGGATTGAGAATGCTGTCAACCATTATCAATGTTTAACAACCACCATGATAGTAATTAATTTTATTCCTTTGAAGTAGGGAAAAATTGGCTTTACGCAAAAACTGTAACCATAGAGCTTTCCACCGGCCAAATATGCATATAGTATAGTTGTTTCATTCCATTACTCTCTATGTGTTACCTTGCCAGCATATTCCATGTGCTGACCCGTTTTCCGGCTGCAACGTTAATGTTGCAGACTTTTCAGACGATGATTAAGGAGTTTTTAGGTCGTGGTTCTATACTCAGTGATGCCATTGGAGTTGATGGACTCACTTACCTTCCAAGCCTTCCGCTGTTATCGTTATTAGATGGCCTTAAGCCATATTTATTGTAATAAGCTCTGTTTTGAGACACTCGATGTAATAAGTGTGTGATTGCTACTCTGCTATAAATCCTCCGAGTACTGTGTGGTGTCAGCATTACTGATCCAGGGATGACACCGGAGCACAGAGATCAGACTGTTTGAGGTCTGGTCGCTACAGAGATGGTATCAGAGCACATGTTGACTGTAGGACACGACCACTAAGCTAAAGACCTAGATCACTACTCACTCTCTTCTCTTCTGACCTCTCATCTTTTCTACTCTTTAGGATGGCGGATGCAAGGAACAAGTTCACACAACCAGATGAAGATACACCCTTTGGACGCCACTTGAAGGAAGTCACTAAATACCTGAACATAGGAGTACCAAGCTTCACGGGAACCTACAACGCCACTTTACCTGAAGAAGAGCGCTGGATGATACAAGTTCAAGTTCCAGGAAGGACGTTCATGCCAGTCACTGAGCCCATAGAGTTTTCTTTTGATGCACCAACTTGGAGTCTAGGAAAGAGTATGGCAGCTCACATCGCCATGGGACACATTGGAGAAGTCTACCGCAAGGATCTCAAGGATACTATCTACCAGATTTGTGGGCGCCGAGATGAACACTGGGAGATGATCAGCACCAGGAAAGATAGATCAATCACAGCTTTTATCCAGGAGTTAAACCAGCACATTCGACGATAGGAGAATCAGATGTGCGCCGACATGATAGATCTGAAGAAGGCTAAGACTAGAATCAAGGAACTTGAGGAAGAACTCAAGGCTACACACGAAGATTATGAAGAAGAAATTGAAGTATTGGTGGATAAGAATGCCGACCTAACTATGAAGCTAGCAGTATTTATGGGAGGCCCGACACCAGTAGATGAAGATGAAGAACCCAAAGAGATTAGCCCGGAAGACTATATCATCATCAACGGCACCGACTCGGAAGCAGATAGTAGCGATGATGACTATGTTGATGAAGCTGGAGCCGATATCATGGAGTCTACAATCGTAGAATATTTCTAGTAGACCACCTCATCAGTAGTAGTAGTCCACCATGTAAATATAGTAGTCCGAGCACTTTGCGATAGTTAGATCGATTGTATGCCTTTGTTTGTTTGAATGAAGTGAATTGTTTGCTTTTGCCTCATGTGCATATGGGTAGTGTTTTCTCTTTAGACCCCCTCTATTCTTATATCTCATCTTTTCTAAACCCTCAGATGCCTCCGAGACGTGACCTCGGATTTGCCTTTCCGCCGGAGCTCACCCAGTTGATCCAGCAGCAGAACACCTTGATGCAGTTGCTAGTTCAGAATCAGAATTAGGGGAACAACAACAACAACCCACCACCACCACCTGTTGACCACTTAGCCCATTTTCTTAGGCTGAATCCGCCGGTGTTTTCCAGTAGCACCGAGCCGATAGTAGCAGATGATTGGCTCCGCAAGATAGCTAGGGAGTTGGCCACAGCAGGATGCACAGATGCGGAGAAGGTGAAGTTTGCCGCACATCAGTTAGAAGGACCCGCAGCATCCTGGTGGGAGAATTTCACAGCCACCTTCCCAGTCGACACTGTCACATGGGACCAGTTTCAGCAGGCTTTTCGTACTGCCCATGTCTCAGCAGGAGCAATGGCCATGAAGAAGCGTGAGTTTCGTAACTTGCGCCAAGGAGGACGGACAGTTGGCCAGTATGTGGAGGAGTTTAGTAAGCTAGCACGTTATGCCCCAGATGACGTTGCTACGGATGCAGCTAAGCAAGAGAAATTCCTGGAAGGACTGAATGATGAGTTGAGTATGCAGTTGACGGTAGCCACCTTCAACAACTACCAGGAGTTGGTAGATCGTGCTCTTATGATTGAAGGGAAGCTGCAGCAAATTGAGAACCGCAAGAGGAAGTATGGACAAGGAAAGTATAATTCAGGAGCTCAGCAGAAGCCACGTTTTACCCCTAGACTGGGAGGACATTTTCAGCATACCCATGGAGTAGGTAGCTCGCACAATCACAAAGGCACCAAGAATGGTAATGGGAATGGAGGAAGCAATGGCCAGAACCGCAGCACCCCATCAACCCCAGCCAAGAGAGATCTGAGTCAAGTCACCTGTTTCAAGTGTTCCAAGACCGGACATTATGCCAATGAATGTCCTGAAGGCCAAAACGGCAATGGAAGCTCTGGAAAGAAGCCGAACCCTTTCAACAGGGGACAGGTGAACCACGTTAATGTGGAGGAGGTTGAAGCTCAGCCCGATGCAGTAATAGGTAAGTTTTTGGTTAAGTCATTTACTGCACTCGTTCTTTTTGATACTGGTGCATCGCATTCCTACATATCAAGGGGATTTGTGGAAAAGTATAGCCTGCCCACTAGGGTTCTTAAAACACCTATGCTATTAAGCTCGCCAGGAGCAGAGTACATGGCCGGACAAGCATGTTTTCAAGTGCCATTAAGTATAGGAAGGCATGTTTTCCCAGCGGATTTAATTATTCTGGAATCCCAAGGTCTGGATGTGATTCTTGGTATGGATTGGATGTCGATGTATGGAGGAAACATCGATTGCGCTAGTAAGACAATTTTGCTCACAACGCCAGAAGGAAGAAGGATCAAGTATGTATCCCGACATGCGCCAAACAGGACACAAGTAAATTCCTTATGAGGAGTTGTGCAGGAGGAAGTACCAGTGGTAAAGGATTTTCCTGATGTATTTCCCGAAGAGTTGCCAGGCATGCCACCGGATAGAGATATTGAGTTTTTGATTAAACTTTTGCCAGGCACTGGGCCGATATCGAAGCGACCATATAGGATGCCCGCAAAAGATTTGGTGGAAATTAAGAAGCAGATTAAGGAGTTACTGGATAAAGGTTACATTCGCCCAAGTTCTTCGCCTTGGGGATCACCAGTACTTCTAGTAGAGAAGAAGGATGGATCGTTAAGGATGGTTGTTGACTATCGAGGATTGAATGAAGTAACAATCAAGAACAAGTACCCGCTACCAATGATCAATGATCTGTTTGATCGATTGCAAGGAGCTAAAGTGTTTTCCAAGATCGATTTGCGATCAGGGTACCATCAGTTGAAGATTCGAGAGCAGGACATACCTAAGACAGCATTCACCACAAGATATGGACTGTATGAGTATACCGTTATGTCATTTGGACTGACTAACGCACCTGCCTATTTTATGAACATGATGAACAAAGTGTTTATGGAGGTTTTGGATAAGTTCGTCGTAGTGTTCATTGATGATATCCTGGTTTATTCAAAGAATGAAGAGGAACATAAGGAGCATTTGCGTTTGGCACTTGGAAAGCTCGGAGAACATCAATTATATGCCAAGTTCAGCAAATGTGAGTTTTGGTTGAAGGAAGTAGGATTCCTCAGACACGTTATATCTGGAGAAGGTATAGCTGTTGATCCCGCTAAAGTTGAAACCGTGACCAAGTGGGAAGCACCAACAACAGTTGGAGAGATCCGGAGTTTTCTTGGACTCGCAGGATACTACCGGAGGTTTATTGAATTTTTTTCAAAGATTGCGAAGCCTATGACGGAGTTGCTGAAGAAGGATACCAAGTTCAAATGGACTGAGGAGTGTGAGGCTAGTTTCCAGGAGTTGAAGAAACGCTTGGTTACCTCACCAGTGTTGATTTTGCCAGATCAAACCAAGGATTATGAGGTGTATTGCGACGCTTCACGTCGAGGACTTGGAGCAGTGCTTATGTAGGAAGGGAGAGTTGTTTCATATGCTTCAAGACAACTGAAGCCTCACGAATTGAATTACGCTACGCATGATTTGGAGTTAGCAGCCGTAGTGCATGCATTGAAGACATGGAGACATTTCCTCATTGGAAATCATTGTGAGGTGTACACGGATCACAAGAGTTTGAAGTACATTTTCACGCAGAAGGAGTTGAACCTCAGACAAAGGAGATGGTTGGAGCTCATCAAGGATTATGATATGAGATTGCATTATCATCCCGGGAAGGCTAATGTAGTAGCTGATGCATTAAGCCGCAAGAGCCATGTCAATACATTAATGACGGGAGAAATACCCAAGGAGTTAGCAGAAAGTCTTCGTGAACTATGTGTGGAAATAGTTCCGAGAGGCTATGTAGCAACGTTGGAAATTCAATCAACTTTGATGGATAGAATCAGAGAAGCTCAGAAAACTGACAAAGAGATTGCCGCTATAAAGGGGAAACTGAGCAAAGTAAAAGCTAAAGGATTTCGTGAGGATGAGCACGACACCCTATGGTTTGAAGATCGTGTTTATATACCCAATGACCCGGAGATCAGAAAGTTGATTCTGCAAGAGGCACATGATTCACCGTATTCGATTCACCCAGAAAATACCAAGATGTATTTGGATTTGAAGGATATTTTCTGGTGGACCGGAATGAAGAAGGATATTGTGGAGTATGTAGCAATTTGTGATGTATGTCAGAGAGTAAAGGCAGAGCATCAGAAGCCAGTAGGATTATTGCAACCATTGCCGATACCCAAATGGAAGTGGGATAAGCTAGGCATGGATTTTATCACGGGATTACCAAGGACTCGTTCAGGCTATGACTCGATTTGGGTTGTAGTTGATCGATTGACGAAGGTAGCTCATTTCATCCCAGTAAAGACCACTTACACCAGTGCTAAGTTGGCAAAGATATACATGACCAGGATCGTATGTTTGCATGGAGTTCCGAGGAGCATCGTATCAGATAGAGGAACCCAGTTTACCTCAAAGTTCTGGAAGCAGTTGCATGAGACTTTGGGTACTAGGCTAGAATTTAGTACAGCTTATCATCCGCAGACAGATGGACAGACCGAGAGAGTCAATCAGATTTTGGAGGATATGCTGAGAGCTTCTGCGCTAGATTACGGATCTAGTTGGGACGATAATTTGCCATATGCAGAGTTCTCTTACAATAATAGCTATCAGACCAGTTTGAAGATGGCCCCTTTCGAAGCTTTGTACGGAAGGAGGTGCAGGACACCGTTGTCATGGGACGAAGTTGGAGACCGCCAGTTGTTTGGACCAGATCTGATTAAAGAGTCTGAACAGAAGGTGAAGTTGATTCGTGATAGGCTCAAGGTAGCCCAGTCCAGGCAGAAGAGCTACGCAGATTCTAAACGCAAGGAGACAGTTTACGAAGTCGGAGACAGAGCTTATCTTCGAGTATCCCCACTTCGAGGGATTAAGCACTTTGGAGTTAAGGGGAAGTTAGCGCCACGATTTGTAGGACCATATCGAGTTTTGGAGCGTATGGGAGAAGTGGCCTACAAGTTGGAATTGCTAGAAGGATTGACAGGAGTTCATGATGTGTTCCACGTTTCTCAGTTGAAAAAGTGTCACGCGGAGATGGCTGACATACCTTTGAGAGACACAGTGCCATTGGAAGCAATTCAGTTGGATAACAATTTGACCTATGAGGAGAAACCAGTCAAGATTCTCGAGTTTGCCAGCCGAGTCACTCGCAGCAAAGTTATCAAGTTCTGCAAAGTTCAGTGGAGCCACCACACGGAGGATGAAGCCACCTGGGATCGAGAGGAAGATTTGCTCAAGGACCACCCTCACCTATTTTCTAGCCAACCCGAATCTCGAGGGCGAGATTCATCTTAAGGGGGGTAGGTTTGTAACATCCCAAATTTTCAATTTGGAATGTTATACATTAGGTCATCATGCATATCATATTTTATTTTGCTTTTGGTTTTGATCCTAGAAAATCCTAAGCAACTCAAGGACCCACGGAGAGAGTTGGGGATTTCGTTATTTACATATTTGAGTTTCCTCAAATTTTGTAAACAGGATCATTTGATTTTATTTATTTTATCATCGATTATTTCTATTACAAAAATATGAGAGAGGGAATAAAATGACTTTCCCAAAATATAGAAATATTGAGGATTTAATAAAACAATCAAATAAGATTTATTTCGGAGTTTTTTGGTATTTTTAATTGAATTTAGGAAAAATGCGCGTTTTTCAAAGTTGTAGTTTGGGCCCAGATAAATGTTCACTTTATCGGGCTTGATTTTGGAAACCGGGAAATTTTATTTCGTGATTTTTGGAGTCCGTTTAGTATTTCTTTTTATTTTTCTTCCGAGCGTAATTATTTAAAAAAACGAAACCGACTATGGGCCGTACCCGAGCGGGACTCCGCCCGGGGGCGCCTTTATATAGCACCGCACCCGAGCCCCCAGCCCACACCAGCCCCGCGCCCGATCCGCCGCCGCTGGAGCAGCGCGCCGCCCGAGGTTCGCCGCCGCCTCGACTTCCGTGCCGATTTTTTTTTTAAAAAAATTCTCGTCGGTTTTATTTTCGAATTTTTATTTATTTATTATTTTAATATTTTTTTTTTTGATTAGGTTAATTACGATTAATCTGTTCATCGTTTTTCTTTTTTGTCGGATTTTCCGCGGTTCTTTTCTGATCGCGATTTCTGATCCGATTTTCGTTTTAGTATGACTTTTCGCTCGTTTATCGGAATCAGGCGATTCAAGCGCCTGGAGTTTCGTCTCGAAACCCTCTTTCCAAATAATCAACTTAAACATGTTTTTGCTACTGTAAAATTTGACTTGGATCCAGATTACTAGAACGAAGTTGTTTTCTTTCGCCGTTTGACTTCTTTTGCTTCGTTCGATTTGATTCTTTTTGCAAACCAGGGTTCTTAAATTGAACTTTCTGGTTAGATCTTCTATTTGAGTTTTACCTGTGCATTAGATGAGTACTTATTGTATGCTTGTTTGTTTGTCTGCGATAGAATACCCGGAGTGCGCCGCCTGTTACTTTGAATCTCTAGGTTTCGCGGATCATCAGCAAGGCAAGTAACACTTTGATCATACCTTTTTCTACAACCCAGTTTTATTGCATTAGATCAATCCTCACACATTGCATGATTAGGATCTAATTAAATTGTGGGATGGGAAGTAGACGAGGTAGTACCTATTACCTGTTTATTATCAAACCTTTGGGAGTTACTTCTACGTTTGCTTATTATGCCATGCTATGCTAGTAGACGTGGATTGGGTGAGTGATATCCATGACAGATGTGAGATTGATAATTAATGGTTTATCTAAGGTGGCAACCTAACACACATCTGGGTGGATTGAGGCACCTGGGTATTCCAGGACTTGCCTGTTTTTCTTTTGGACCGCCACCCAGGCTCAAAGGGATCATGAGATTATTCATACTAGAAACTTCCGTGTGCAGCCACAAGCCATTATGGGCTCTGGCATAGTTGAGTAAGTCGTGCGAACTCTTACAGGGTAGACTAGAAGATGTAGGGGAAAGTAGGTGTACCGGTCTATCCATCGTAAGGTGCTAGCGCTTCTGAAAGACTGTGTCTCGGTCACCCGTTTCTCAAACACCATGTAGTGCGAGAAATCCAACGGAGGCGATCGAGTCTTGTGGGGAAAAGTGCGCAAACCTCTGCAGAGTGTACAAACTAATCATGATTAGCCGTGTCCCCGGTTATGGACATCTTGAGTATCTAGTACCTGGATTATCATGTGAATCTCAACATGTTACTCTAAAGTTAATTTTGTTGGGTTTTAATGATGTTACTTAATTGGGATTAAGAATGCTATCAACCATTCTCAATGTTTAACAACCACCATGATAGTAATTAATTTTGTTCCTTTGAAGTAGGGAAAAATTGGCTTTACGCAAAAACTGTAACCATAGAGCTTTCCACCAGCCAAATATGCATATAGTATAGTTGTTTCATTCCATTACTCTCTATGTGTTACCTTGCCAGCATATTCCATGTGCTGACCCGTTTTCGGGCTGCAACGTTAATGTTGCAGACTTTTCAGACGACGATTAAGGAGTTTTTAGGTCGTGGTTCTATACTCAGTGATGCCGTTGGAGTTGATGGACTCACTTACCTTCCAAGCCTTCCGCTGTTATCGTTA
Source organism: Triticum aestivum (assembly GCF_018294505.1). NCBI lineage: Eukaryota > Viridiplantae > Streptophyta > Magnoliopsida > Poales > Poaceae > Triticum > Triticum aestivum. The sequence continues at coordinate 199,904,474 of NC_057806.1, forward strand.
TTAGATGGCCTTAAGCCATATTTATTGTAATAAGCTCTCTTTTGCGACACTCGATGTAATAAGTGTGTGATTGCTACTCTGCTATAAATCCTCCGAGTACTGTGTGGTGTCAGCATTACTGATCCAGGGATGACACCAGAGCACAGAGATCAGACTGTTTGAGGTCTGGTCGCTACAACTTTGTTTCGATAACTAATAAATTTTTGCAATAAGTATGTGAGTTCTTTATGAGTAATGTTGAGTCCATGGATTATACGCACCCTCACCCTTCCACCATTGCTAGCCTCTCTAGTACCGCGCAAATTTCGCCGGTACCATAAACCCACCATATACCTTCCTCAAAACAGCCACCATACCTACCTACCATGGCATTTCCATAGCCATTCCGAGATATATTGCCATGCAACATCCATCATCATCATATACATGACTTGAGCATTCGTTGTCATATTGATTTGCATGATCGTAAGATAGCTAGCATGATGTTTTCATGGCTTCTCCATTTTTTGATGTCATTGCTACCCTAGATCATTACACATCCCTGTACATCGTCGGAGGCATTCATATAGAGTCATATTTTGTTCTAGTATCAAGTTGAAATATTGAGTTGTAAGTAAATAAAAGTGTGATGATCATCATTATTAGAACATTGTCCCATGTGAGGTTATCAAAATAAAAGAGGCCAAAGAAGCCCACCAAAAAAAAGAAAACAAAGAAAAAAATGAGAGAAAAAGAGAGAAGGGACAATGTTACTATCCTTTTACCACACTTGTGCTTCAAAGTAGCACCATGTTCTTCATATAGAGAGTCTCATTGAGTTATCACTTTCATATACTAGTGGGAATTTTCATTATAGAACTTGGCTTGTATATTCCTATGATGGGCTTCCTCAAATTCCCGAGGTCTTCATGAGCAAGCAAGTTGGATGCACACCCACTTAGTTTCAGTTTGAGATTTCATATACTTATAGCTCTAGTGCATCCGTTGCATGGCAATCCCTACTCCTTGCATTGACAACAATTGATGGGCATCTCCATAGCCCGTTGATTAGCCGCGTCGATGTGAGACTTTCTCCCTTTTTGTCTTGTCCACACAATCTCCACCATCATATTATATTCCACCTATAGTTCTATATCCATGGCTCACGCTCATGTATTGTGTGAAAGTTGAAAGGGTTTGAGAACATTAAAAGTATTAAACAATTGCTCGGCTTGTCATCGGGGTTGTGCATGATTTGAATATTTTGTGTGGTGAAGATGGAGCATAGCCAGACTATATGATTTTGTAGGGTTAACTTTCTTTGGCCATGTTATTTTGAAAATACATGATTGCTTTACTAGTATGCTTGAAGTATTATTATCTTAATGTCAAATGATAGACTATTGATTTGAATCACTCGTGTCTTAATATTCATGCCATGATTAGATTACATGATCAAGATTATGCTAGGTAGCATTCCACATCAAAAATTATCTTTTTTATCATTTACCTACTCGAGGACGAGAAGGAATTAAGCTTGGCGATGCTGATACGTCTCTGTCGTATCTATAATTTTTTATTGTTCCATGCCAATATTCTACAACTTTCATATACTTTTGGAAACTTTTTATACTATTTTTGGGACTAACATATTGATCCAGTGCCCAGTGCCAGTTCCTGTCTGATGCATGCTTTTTGTTTCGCAATAAATCCATATCAAACAGAGTCCAGATGGGATAAAAACTGATAGAGATTTTTTTGGGGATATATGTGATTTTTGGGAAGAAAAATCCACGCGAGACAATGCCCGAGGGGGCCACGAGGCAGGGGGCGCACCCCTGACCCTTGTGGCCACCCTATAAGGCGGTTGGGGCCCTTCTTTCGCCGCAAGAAAGCTAATATCCAGATAGAGATTGTGTTAAAATTTCAGCCCAATCGGAGTTACGAAAGGGCAGAATCGGAGAACGCGGAAACAGAGAGAGACAGAGAGACAGATCCAATCTCGGAGGGGCTCTCGCCCCTCCCATGCCATGGAGACCAAGGACCAGAGGGGAAACCCTTCTACCATCTAGGGAGGAGGTCTAGGAAGAAGAAGGAGGAGGGGGGCTCTCTCCCCCTCGTTTCCGGTGGCGCCGGAGTGCCACTGGGGGCCATCATCATCACCAAAATCTTCACCAACAACTTAACCGCCATCATCACCAACTCTTCCCCCTCTATGCAGCAGTGTAACCCCTCTTTTACCCGCTGTACTCTCTACTTAAACATGGTGCTCAACGCTATATATTATTTCCCAATGATGTATGGCTATCCTATGATGTTTGAGTAGATCTGTTTTGTCCTATGGGTTAATTGATGATCGTGATTGGTTTGAGTGGCATGTTTTATTATTGGTGTTGTCCTATGGTGCTCTCTGTGTCACGCAAGCATGAGGGGTCCCCGCTGTAGGGTTTGCAATATGTTCATGATTTTCTTATGGTGGGTGGCGTGAGTGACAGAAGCATATACCCGAGTAAGTAGGTAGTTTGCGTATGGGATAAAGAGGACTTGATGCTTTAATGCTATGGTTGGGTTTTACCTTAATGATCTTTAGTAGTTGCGGATGCTTGCTAGAGTTCCAATCATAAGTGCATATGATCCAAATAGAGAAAGTATGTTAGCTTATGCGTCTCCCTCAAATAAAATTGCAATAATGATTACCGGTCTAGTTATCGATTGCCTATGGACAAATAACTTTCTCGTGACAAAAAGCTCTTTACTAAAACTAATTTAGTTGTGTCTTTATCTAAACAGCCCCTACTTTTTATTTGCATGCTCTTTATTATCTTGCAAACCTATCCAACAACTCCTACAAAGTACTTCTAGTTTCATACTTGTTCTAGGTAAAGCAAACGTTAAGCGTGCATAGAGTTGTATCGGTGGTCAATAGAACTTTCGGGAATACTTGTTCTACCTTTAGCTCCTCATTGGGTTTGACACTCTTACTTATCGAAAGAGGCTACAATTGATCCCTTATACCTGTGGGTTATCTCCGTAGTCCCCAGGATATGATCTATTACTTCTCTGCTAAATATTTCCCCGCTCATAAGAAACAAGCTGCCTTAAGGGAAATATATAATTTTGTGCAAATTGAAGAAGAGAGTCTCCCACAAGCTTGGGGGAGGCTTCTCCAATTACTTAATGCTTTGCCTGGTCATCCTCTCAAGAAAAATGAAATACTTGATATCTTTTATAATGGACTAACCGATGCTTCCAGAGACTACCTGGATAGTTGTGCTGGTTGTGTTTTCAGGGAAAGAACTATTGATCAAGCTGAATTGCTATTGAATAATATGTTGAGTAATGAAAATGACTGGACACTTCCTGAACCAACTCCTAAGCCAACTCTGAAGAAAAGGGGTATTCTATTTCTCAGTCCTGAAGATATGCAAGAGGCAAAGAAATCTATGAAAGAAAAAGGTATTAAAGTTGAAGATGTTAAGATTTTACCACCTATTGAAGAAATACATGGTCTTGATAACCCGACACATGTAGTAAAGGTAAATATCTCTATAAATTTGATGAAGGTGATATTCCTTGTTATAAGTCTGCTAGCCAATGGTTAGATGAGTTTGACAATTGAAACGCAATGCTGATATGCTTGAACACTTGAGTGATTATATGGCTAGTGTTAAAGGTGAACTTAAACTTATTAGTAGACATGCTTCTATGGTTACCACTCAAGTAGAACAAGTGCTTAAATCTTAGAATTATTTGCTCAATGAATTAAATAATAAGAAGAATGATAACGTTGTTAGAGTTATGACTAGAGGAGGTAAAATGACTCCGGAACCTTTGTATCCTCAGGGCCAACCTAAGAGAATTGAGCAAGATTCTCAGAGAAGTAATGTTGATGCACCTAGTTCTTCTAAAAATAATAAGAAGAAAAATGATAGGACTTTGCATGCTTCTAGTGAACCTGTTGTAGACACACCTGAGAATCCCAATGATATTTCTATTTCTGATGCTAAAAGACAATCTGGTAATGAACATGAACCTAGTGATAATGTTAATGATGATGTTCATGTTGATGCTCAACCTAGCAATGATAATGATGTAGAGATTGAACCTATTGTTGATCTTGATAACCCACAATCAAAGAATCAACGTTATGATAAGAGAGACTTTTTTGCTAGGAAGCATGGTAAAGAAAGAGAACCATGGGTTCAGAAACCCATGCCCTTTTCCTCCTAAACCATCCAAGAGAAAGGATGATGAGGATTTTGAACGCTTTGCTGAAATGATTAGAACTATCTTTTTGCGTATGTGTTTGACTGATATGCTTAAAATGAACCCTTATGCTAAGTACATGAAGGATATTGTTACTAATAAAAGAAAGATACCAGAAGCTGAAATTTCCACCATGCTTGGTAATTATAATTTTAAGGATGGAATACCAAAGAAACTTGGAGATCCAGGAGTACCAACTGATGAAAATGTTGAGTGGCTCTCATATGCATTATTGTTGATCTAACAAAGAGCCCATATTACCAGGTCTTCTCCGTTGTATTGAATGCTTGCAGATTCCAGCTTAGTCCAATGCACGTGCACTATTATTATTATCCACACCGTTCGGTCATGCAAGTGAAAGGCAATAATGACGATATATGATGAACTGATTGAGATGAGAAAAGCTGGTATGAACTCGACCTCTCTTGTTTTTGTAAATATGATTAGTTCATCGTTCCTGATTCACCCTATTATGAATAAAACATGTTTGCAATGACAGTTAGAGATTATAGTTGCTTATTCTAAGCCTAATTAGCTAGGAGTTTATAATGGTTTACCTTGCATGACAACATGCTATTAAAATGGTTGTGATGTGGTATGATGGGGTGGTATCCTCCTTTGAACGATTCGAGTGGCTTGACTTGACACATGTTCACGCATGTAGTTGAAACAAAATCAACATAACCTATACGATATTTATGTTCACGGTGAATTATATCCTACTCATGCTTGCATTTGGTGTTGATTAATTTTAGTGCATGTTCATGACTGTTGTCGCTCTCTAGCTGGCCGCTTGCGAGTCTCATTCTAGCTTTCACTTGTACTAAGCGGGAATACTGCTTGTGCATCCAATTCCATAAACCCCAAAGTTATTCCATATGAGTCCACAATACCTTCCTATATACGGTATCTACCTGCCGTTGCAAGTAAATTTGTATGTGCCAAACTCTAAACCTTCAAATAAAAATTTTGTTTTGTATGCTCGAATAGCTCATGTATCAACTAGGGTTGTCTGTATCCTCCATGCTAGGCGGGTTATTCTCAAGAGGAGTGGACTCCGCTCCTCACTCACGAGAAAATGGCTAGTCACCGGGATGCCCGGTCCCATGCTCAAATCAAATCAAAATAATTGCAAACAAAACTACCCCAGGATTGTTGTTAGTTGGAGGCACCCGTTGTTTCAGGCAAGCAATGGATTGATGCTTGTTGGTGGGGGGGGGTATAAACTTTACCATTCTGCTTGGGAACCGCCTATAATGTGTGTAGCATGGAAGATATCGAGATCTCTCGGTTGTTATGTTGACAATGAAAGTATACCGCTCAAAATTTTATTCATCTCCATTTCAAAACCGAGCTTTGGCACCTCTACAAATCCATGCTTCCCTCTGCGAAGGGTCTATCTATTACTTTTATGTTGAGTCATCACCCTCTTATTAAAAAGCACCAGTTGGAGAGCACCACTATCATTTGCATCTATCATTGTTAGTTTACATTGAGTATGACTTGACTGGATCTCTTTTACCATGAATTACAATTTCCAGTCAGCCCTTGATCTTCAGGGGTGCTCTGCATTTATGTTTTGCGGTCTCAGAAAGGGCTAGCGAGATACCATCTTGTTATATCATATTATGATTGTTTTGAGAAAGTGTTGTCATTCAAGATTTATTATTATTGCTCGCTAGTTGATTATGTCATTGATATGAGTAAACTTGATACCTAAATGTTATTGTGAATATGGTTAGTTCATAATCTTTGCTGAAAACTTGAATGCTGGCTTTACATATTTACAACAACAAGAGAAAACAGAGTTTGTAAAAGTTTTTCTTTATCACTTTCAGTTTATCAACAAAATTGCTTGAGGACACGCAAAGGTTTAAGCTTGGGGGAGTTGATACGTCTCCATCGTATCTACTTTTCCAAACACTTTTGCCCTTGTTTTGGACTCTAACTTGCATGATTTGAATGGAACTAAACCGGAATGACGCTGTTTTCAGCAGAAATGCCATGGTGTTATTGTTGTGTAGAAATAAAAGTTCTTAGAATGACCTGAAAATCAAAGGAGATTATTTTTGGAATATATAAAACATACTGGCGAAAGAGTCAAGGACAGGTGGTGCACACCCTCTCCACGAGGGTGGGGGCGCGCCTCCCCCCTGGGCGCGCCCCCTGCCTCGTGGGCCCCCTGGTGCTCCACCGACCTCAACTCCAACTCCATATATTCATGTTCGGGGAGAAAAAAAATCAGAGAGAAGGATTCATCGCGTTTTACGATACGGAGCCGCCGCCAAGCCCTAAACTCTCTCGGGCGGGCTGATCTAGAGTCCGTTCGGGGCTCCGGAGAGGGGAATCCATCGCCATCGTCATCATCAACCTTCCAACATCACTAATTTCATGATACTAACCGCCGTGCGTGAGTAATTCCATCGTGGGCTTGTTGGACGGTGATGGGTTGGATGAGATTTATCATGTAATCGAGTTAGTTTTGTTAGGGTTTGATCCCTAGTATCCATTATGTTCTGAGATTGATGTTGCTATGACTTTGATATGCTTAATGCTTGTCACTAGGGCCCGAGTGCCATGATTTCAGATCTAAACCTATTATTTTTTCATGAGTATATGTGAGTTCTTGATCCCATCTTGCAAGTCTATAGTCACCTATTATGTGTTATGATCCGTTAACCCCGAAGTGACAATAATCGGGATACTTACTGGTGATGACCGTAGTTTGAGGAGTTCATGTATTCACTATGTGTTAATGCTTTGGTCCGGTACTCTATTAAAAGGAGGCCTTAATATCCCTTAGTTTCCAATAGGACCCCGCTGCCACGGGAGGGTAGGACAAAAGATGTCATGCAAGTTCTTTTCCATAAGCATGTATGACTATATTCGGAATACATGCCTATATTACATTGATGAACTGGAGCTAGTTCTGTGTCACCCTAGGTTATAACTATTGCATGAGGAATCGCATCCGACATAATTATCCATCACTGATCCATTGCCTACGAGCTTTTTATATATTGTGCTTCGCTTATTTACTTTTCCGTTACTACTGTTACAATCACTACAAAACCAAAAATATTACTTTTGCTACCGTTACCACTACTATCATATTACTTTGCTACTAAATACTTTGTTGCAGATATTAAGTTTCCAGGTGTGGTTGAATTGACAACTCAGCTGCTAATACTTGAGAATATTCTTTGGATCCCCTTGTGTCGAAGCAATAAATTTGGGTTGAATACTCTACCCTCAAAAGCTGCTGCGATCCCCTATACTTGCATGTTTGATAACGAATGGGAGATATCTTCCTCTTACGGCCTTCAAAAACTTTTCTACATTTAACGTGCGCTAATACAATTGTCATGTGAAAATTTGGAAAATATCAGGGGTCATTTGAACTTTTAAAGACGTTAAGTGATTTTCTAGCCATTTAATGACCATAATTCAAATTTGAACTATATCTACATGCAACGGCTAACCACAACAGTTTGTAAAATCATGTTGTGTACTTGTGTGTGAGTTAGTTCCATGTACAGAAAAGTAGAAGGAATTTTCAAACATATTGGGCTCACAACATGGACACATGCATGGAGTGCCATGGCATTTTAATTCCAAAAAATTAAAATTGATCAGAAAAACATGAAACCTTCCTTGATGTAATGTCATGCCACCAAGATGATGTGGTAAAAAATTGGCATGTTTGACGAAAGTTTGGACACACACCCCTCACAAACAGGAGCAACTCACTAGCAGGCTCGTGGTTCCGAGAGGGAACAATGCATGTTTGATGATAAACGGGAGATAGCGTCCTCTTATGGCCTTCAATTTTTTTTCTACGTTTAACGTGCACTAATACAACTATCATGTGAAAAATTGGAGAATTATAGGGGTCATTGAACTTTTAAAGACATTTAAGTGATTTTCTAGCCATTTAATGACTGTAATTCAAATTTGAACTACATCTTCATGCAATAGCTAACGATAACGGTTTGAAAAATCATATTTGTGTACTTGTGTGCGAGTTAAAAAATCATCAGACGATTTAAATATTTGGTGTTCAAAAAGAAAATGTAAAGATCTGACAAGACAACCAGCCCCCACACGATTGGCACTCTATTTCGTGCCTCAAGGTTTGGAAGGTGAGTGGCGGGGGTTATTAATCAGACTTGGTTCTATATTGGAAACTGTCAACTATTAAGTTCACACACGTATTTTCACGCGGGAACCATGTGTAATTCAAACTACAGTACTCATAAATTCCGGCGACCGGCGTGTGTACTGTTCTCGTCGATCTAGATACCGGCCGCCAATAAATACTACCTTGCTCATGTTGTCCCGCCTGCATTCTCATCTACATCCTCCCCTAGCTCGCCCTCTCTCTCTCTCAAATCTCTGCCATGGCATCGCCGGTCTGCCCACGCGCTGACGAGGAGTCGCCGCCCCCCGGGGACGCTCAGTTGAAGAGCAGCGACAAGGCGGACCCCTACGCGCTGTCGGACGAGTGTAACACCCCGGTGTAATGATGCTACAGTAACCCCTGGAGTTAAGTTAATCATTTTTCTATACAAGTGCTTGATCATCATTGTCTCCTCTCTCTTTCAAATTCCAGTTGTATTCATTTTCAAATTATGATTGAAATTCAAAATGCTCAAACATGAAAACTAAAATGTTCATCATGTGCCAAATATTCCACAACTAATATTGGTGGTGAACCAACGTTTTTGCAAAGGGTTTGAGTGGCCTAAACTACTTAAAACAGTGACCTAAGCAATAAATTAAATGCCCTTTTTAATTTATAAAATTGGCAACTATTCCAAAAGCCTCCCAACCTTTTTTTGGCAGTGCACTTTAATTCTTTGAAATTGTTTTGACCAGTGGCATAATTTTGCAAAGTCATTTTTGACAAAAAGGAAAATGCAAAAGCTCCTGAAAAGGGCAAAAAAGAAAGGAAAAGTGCGAGAGGCCCTCTACCCCCCTCACTGGACTACACCCACCTGGGCCGACCCACTCCAACTGGCCAGCCCATCCCCCCTCCCTCCCCGGTTGTCTCCCCCATCGCACTATTCCACGACCCGAGTCGCTACACGCGCCGTCCCCGCCGGATCCGCCTCGCCGGCGATGCCCGGGCAAGGGGATAAGGCCTGCGCCTCCTCGCCTCCTCAAACCCCGCCTCCACTTGCACCACCCCACTTACCCCTGCCTCCCCACTCTTCCACTCCCCTCTCCCCCTCGCTCGTGCTCTCCTTTTCTCCCCACTGCCCGAGCGCGCCCATCGACGTCCTCCGCCGTCATCACAGCCACCACTATCCCCGTCCCTCTCCGACGAGTCCCCGAGCGCCGTCGTGCCCCACGGCGTCTCCCTCGACCACCGGACCAAGTAGAAGCCCCCACAACGAGTGCGGCGACCTCTTCTTCCTCCTCCGCTCCGACGAACGCCGGCGTCGAATTCGGCCACCTCGCGCCTTCCCCGAGCCCACCGATGCACATCTACTGTGAGCTATGCTCCTCCCCCTCTCTTTTGCTCCCGTACGCACCCGGAGCGGCTGGACCCGCCATGGCCGAGCCGAGCTCCGCCGTGGGGCTCATTGCCGTCGACCTGATGCCCCTCGCGCCGCGCTAACGCCACCACTAAGCTCCTGGAGCTCCTAGCTGCTCAACGCGCCTCTCTGCCACCCTTGGCGTGCCCTGGACACTCGAATCCATCGACGTCCGAACTCCGGCGCCGCTTCAGTCAGCGCTGCCGTGGCTCTAGGCCATCCCAGCACGCGGGACCGCTGGCGTTGGATGTGTGTGGCTCCCCTTGTTCGAACGCGCGTCACAACGCTCATTTTAACCGCCCGTAGGCTTTTCCCGACGCACTCCCGGACGGCACCACCGCGTCCACTCGTTGCCGGCGCCGTTTCTGGCAGCTCCAGCTCCGGCCGGCCTCACCACGCGACGTGGCGAGCTCTCCTCATTCGAATGCACCAAGTCCCGCGCCAAAAGACCCCCTGTGGCGCGATTCCGGCGAAGTCTGGCTAGCACCTCCGTTGTTTTGGTCGCCGGTGGCGAAACCCCGACGCCGCCGACGTGGCGCACCTGGGGCCCGCCTCTGGGTCACTACCCGTGGGCCCCATGGCCCCAGTTGACCATGTTGACCATGGTCAACTGTGCTGACTAGGCACACAGTGTCACTGACATGCGGGCCCCACCGTGTAATTAAACTAATCAAAACATTTTTATAATTAAAACTAATTAGTTAACCTAATCAGTCACTGACATGTGGGGCCCTACTGCTAATTAACTCTGTTTAATTAAAATAACCCACTGTTTTAGCCCTCTGTGTATGACATGTGGGACCCACTGGTCAGTTAGACCTGGCCAGTCATCCTGTTGACTGCTGATGTCACAGTGATGTCATGCTGATGTCATATTCTCTTTTCTGTTAATTTAATAATTCCATAATATTGTTTAAATCTTTAGAAAACCATAGAAAATAAACTGTAAATCCGATGAAAAAGTTCTATATATGAAAGTTTTTCAGAACGATGAGATGAATCCGAATACGCGGTCCATTCACGTGTCACATGCCCCTAGCATGTTGAACATGGAACTTCCCCGCTCTTTTCCTTTGTCCGGAATTTGTCTATCACGGGGAATTCAACCTTGAATGTTTATCCCCTCCGTCTGCAACGTGTAGTACTACGTTAGGACAACCCTAGCTCTGCATATTGTCATGTAATGCTTAGTGATGCATCTGTTTGCTCTGTATTTACTGTTTCTTCCCCCTCTTCTCTCCAGTAGACCCCGAGACCGATGCCGCCCCTGTGATCGACTATGTCGACGACGACACTTCTTCCTTTTCAGCAGAGCTTCCAGGCAAGCAATCCTCCTTGAGCATTTCGATATCGCCCATTTCTTTCCCTCTCATGCTTGCATTAGAACTGCTACTGTTTTCAGTATGATCCTACTCTGATGCATAGCCTGTTTTTGTTACCTGCTTATTGTTACCGTACCTTCTTATCCTAAACTGCTTAGTATAGGTTGGTTAGTGATCCATCAGTGACCCCACCATGTTCCAGTTGCCTCGCTTTATGTTCAATGACTCGATCAATGTGATCGACGTCCAGGCCCCGACACCGCACATCACCCCCCTAGTTGTATGACTCTACAGAGTTACCATCAAGTGCCGAGGGTGGAACCTCTTACATCACTCCTGATGAGATCTCTGTAGTGTAGCTATACGGTCGAGGTCATCAAGGGTGATTTCCTCCTTAACCACTTCCGTTACGGATCTGTCGTGCAAATCCTCAAGTGTGAACCTCGAGGGTGAATCCTCTTATGTTCACCTTGATGATAACATCGAGTGGAATTCACCAGGGGTGATTCCTTGGGTTTTCCCCTTGGTGTTAGACACACAGTTACTATGGTTACTATGACTTTGCACTGAGCCATGTTACTAAAGACGGGACGACCCTGAGGGGTACCCGCGCAAGCTTAATAGCGAGTGATGTGGAGTCGGGTTGACCTGGAAGGTGCCCGGGAGATACTTATGAGGCGTGGCCGGGCATTCTTAGCCATTGCCGCAAGTACTCGAGACAGGGCGACGGGGTCACATCGATCGTGAGTCTCTGCTCGTTACCGCGTGCTCCTAATCCACTACGGTTTGGATATTTGATCCGAGGGGCCTCTGGCCTGATAGCACTAACCATCACGTGGGCATTGTATGGGCGTTCTGCGTCGTATACATCAGCCAAAGGTTTATAGACGTCAGTGAGTGAGTGGCACGCGCCGGGTTGGACTGCGTAAGCTCCTGCCTTGTTAAAGGAGTTAGCTAGGTCTTCTCACCGGCCGCCCACGCAACGTGCAGGAGTTCCCGGGGCGATGGTCCATGACCCCTGGGGGCATAGGTTTAGTCCGGCGTGCTGGCCTCTCTATTAAGCCTAGGTCGGGTTGCGGTGTATTGTTTGGCCGAGGCCGGGCATGACCCAGGAAAGTGTGTCCGACCGGAGTTAATCGAGCGTGGTGGGTAAGTTGGTGCACCCCTGGAGGAAAGAAAACATCTATCGATAGCCTGTCCTACGGTAACGGACACTTGGAGTTGTATCCCGATCGATACAACTAGAACTGGATACTTGTGATGAGAAATGAATTGTGAATGAGAAATGGATAGTATGGCTCTAGGATTGCTTTCTCGCAGGGAGTCGAGAAAGGATCTCTGGCCGAGGTTAATAACACTACTACTACATTACATTATGCTGATTTGTACTCTTCTATATGCTGCAAGATGCTTGAAGATGCTAGTCTTCGATAGGCTAGGCTTTCCCCTTCTCTTCTGGCATTCTGCAGTTTAGTCCACAGATACAACCCATTCGTTTGATACAGATGCATACTTAGTTTAGATTTGATGTAAGTCTTGTGAGTACTTTGGATGAGTACTCACGGTTGCTTTGCTACCTCTTTTTTCCCCATACCCGATTGTTGCGACCAGATGACGGATCCCAGGAGCCAGACGACACCACTGATGATTACTACTACCTCGAGGGTGCCTACTACTACGTGGAGACCGCTGACAACCAGGAGTAGTTAGGAGGCTCCCAGGCGGGAGGCCTTGCCTTTTCGATCGATGTTGTTTTTGTGCTAGCCTTCTTAAGGCAAACTTTTTTAACTCATGTCTGTACTCAGATATTGTTGCTTCCGCTGACTCTTGTGTTTTCGAGCTTATGTATTCGAGCCCTCGAGGCCCCTGGCTTGTAATATAAAGCTTGTATTCTTTTAATTTGTGTCTAGAGTTGTGTTGTGATATCTTCCCGTGAGTCCTTGATCTTGATCGTACACATTTGCGTGTATGATTAGTGTACGATTGAATCGAGGGCGTCACAAGTTGGTATCAGAGCCGACTGCCTGTAGGTAGCCCCCTTTCCAACTCCTTGGCCGAAGTTGAGTCTAGTCACTACAAAATCTTTTACTAACATGGCCGTGTGTCTTACGGGCCCACGTCGCCATATGGGTGGTATTAGGATCTTTTACTCCTCGATCTTTACTCTGGGACTCTGATCTCTCTTCTATTCGGGTTAAAATGGTTTTACTAACTCTAACATTAGGATCCCGTGACCACATTCACCCCAAAGCTGGATAAGCCATAGTTTTCCTTAGAACAGTATTCTGGATAGTACACACACCGTCTTGATGACAACGAAGTGGTATCCATCGTACCTCTTTCATTATGCATGTTTCATCATGAATGATCCTTGTTTTTACAAATGCTCAATGCTGAACTACCCCCTGTTATATGTTAGCAGGATGGTTAGACCCGCTGGTCGTGGCCGTGGTGCCAACGATCCACCACCGCCCGAATTCTTTGCTGGAATGATGCAACAATTTGAGCTGAACCGCCAGTTCATGGAAGGAATGATGGCTCAATTTCCTCGTCCGAACATGAATCAACAGCCAACCCCAGTAACTCTGCAGGACTTCTTGCGCCTCAACCCAACTATTTACCGCAGCTCAACTCAATCCCTTGATGCTGATGACTGGCTCCACGACATCACATATGAAATGGAGTCTGCTAGTGTGGCCCCTGCTAGCTATGTCACCTTTGCATCTTTCTTTCTGAAGGGTCCCGCTGCTCAATGATGGGACAGCCACAGGCGTACCCTGCCTACTGGAACAGTCATCACTTGGCCGGATTTCCAAGCTGCTTTCCGTGCTTGCTTCATTCCTCAGGGAATCATGGACAGGAAGCGAGAGTTCCGCAACCTCACCCAAGGCAACAATACTATAGATGCTTATCAGCGGGAATTTCTGGACTTGTCTCGTTATGCTAAAGAAGACATTGCAACTGATGCTCGTAGGCAAGAAAAGTTCCATGATGGACTTCACCCTGATATTAAGCTAGCACTGCTCGCTCATGACTTTGCGGACTTCGCCACCTTGGTGAACAAGGCTATTCAGGTTGAGACTGGTCTTCAGGAACACCAGGGATCCCTTAGGCGTAGCCGTGACGCTGGCTCGTCTTCGGGCCCGTCAGCGCAGAAGCGTTGGATATGAATTCCCCACAACATGTATCGTCCAGCTGCACCTACACCAAGACAGTCATATGCCGCACCTCGTCTGCCTCCTCCACCGTAGAGGCAGCCTCTTCGAGCTGTACCACCCCAAGCTCCTGCTGCCAATCCCAATGATGGTCTGTGCTTCAAGTGTGGCCTTCCGGGTCACCACTCCAGGAATTATCCTCAGAATCAGAATCAACTGGCTCTTCCTACTGCCGGTCGTGGTAACAATCTACCCCGCAACTACAATACCCGACCTTATGGTCGTGGGCAGGCTAACAACATTGATCTGAATGAAGCTCAAGACTAGCCTGCTACTGTGATGGGTACTCTCCTTGTTAATTTAGTACCAGCATCTATTTTATTCGATTCAGGAGCATCACATTCATTTATGTCAGAAAATTTTGCATACGCACACGACATTCGATGCGAGCCCATGAACACTCCGATAGTGGTACGCACCCCCGCGAGTCAGTGTCGAACTACCATGATTGGTCGCGACGACCCCGTTGAAATTGAAGGGTTGGAATTTCTTGTTTCCCCCATTATTCTGGAGTCTTCCAATATTGACCTCATTTTGGGAATGGAATGGTTGAAAGCGCATACAGCTTCTATCGTTTGCGCCACCAAGGTCGTTCACCTCCTACATCCTTCCGATGAGATAGTAAGCTACCATGCTCAGATTGTTCAAAATGTTGAAGCACGACTTTATGCTTTGAATGTGTTGAATGCAGCACCTCTTGAGGGAATTGAAAAGATTCCAGTTGTTCGCGACTTCCTAGATGTCTTTCCAGAAGAACTTCCAGGAATACCCCCTGCCCGGGCTATCGAGTTTGTCATCGACTTGAAACCAGGCACCGTTCCTAATGCCAAACGACCCTACAAGAAGCCGCCTCACGAACTCCATGAACTTAAGGAGGAAATTGACAAATATCTTCGCAGTGGTTTCATTCGTCCAAGTTCCTCTGCTTGGGGAGCACCTTCCCTCTTTGTGTAGAAGAAGGATGGAACGAATCGTTTGGTCCAAGACTATCGTCCTATCAACCAAGCTACAATTCAGAACAAATATCCCCTTCCTTGGATCAATGATCTGTATGATCAACTTGCTGGTTCATCAATATTATCTAAACTCGACTTGAGGTTGTGTTACCACCAGATCCGTGTTCGTGAAGAGGATATTCCAAAGAACACATTCGTCACTCGTTATGGTTCTTACGAGTACACCGTCATGTCTTTTGGCTTGACCAATGCTCTAGCCACATTCTCTCGTCTAATGAACTACATATTCATGGATTACCTCGACAAGTTCGTCGTAGTCTATCTGGATGATATCCTGGTATATTCAAAGAACAAAGAAGAACATGTTGAACATCTTCGACTTGTTCTAGAGAAGCTTCGAGAACATCAACTTTATGCCATGTATTCCAAGTGCGAATTTTGGTTACCCAAAGTCACCTACCTTAGTCATGTCATCTCCAACGATGGTATTGTCGTCAACCCAGAGCACGTTCAGGCTATTCTTGACTGGACCCCTCCGAAGACTGTCAAGCAAGTCAGAAGCTTTCTCAAACTCACCAGTTATTGCCGCTGTTTCGTCGAGAACTTCTCCAAGATTGCCAAGCCCTTGACTAATCTGCTTCCCAAGGGCATTAAGTTTGATTAGACAGACAAATGTCAGGAAAGTTTCCTGGCACTCAAAGACAAGCTGACATCTGCCCCAGTGCTTGCTCCCCCTGATTCTCGCAAAGACTTCGTCATCTATTGTGACGCTTCACGTCAAGGATTAGGTTGTGTCCTAATGCAAGAGCGCAGAGTGATTGCTTATGCCTCCCGTCAAGTACGTCCTCATGAAGTGAACTACCCAGTTCATGACCTCGAACTTGCTGCGGTTATCTATGCACTGAAGCTATGGCGACAGTACCTTCTCGGTAATCGTTGCGAGATCTTCACTGATCATCAGAGTCTGAAGTATTTGTTTACTCAGCCAGATCTGAACCTCCGTCAGCAGCGATGGATGGAAGCTATTGCTAACTACAACTGCGGTATATCCTATACCCCTAGTAAGGCTAATGTAATGGCTGATGCCCTGAGCCGTAAGTCTTATTGCAATAATCACATGGTCTACAAAGCTCAACCCCGCCTTTATGAAGATCTATGCAAGCTGAACATTCAACTAGTTCCACGGGGTTCTCTGAATAACCTTGTCCTGGAACCAACTCTTCTGAAAGCAATTAAGTCTGCTCAAGCCAAAGATGCTCATGTTGATCTGATGAAAAAGGATCTTGCCTTAGAGAAATCCAGAGATTTTTCACTTGGTGAAGATGGAACCTTATACTTCAGAGATCGCATTGTGGTACCCCGATTCGAGCTTATGACAGAGAAGGTGATGAAAGAAGCGCATGACACCCCTCTCTCTATTCATCCGGGAAGTACCAAGATGTACTTAGACATTCTTCAGAAGTATTGGTGGTCTAAGATGAAGTAAGACATTGCTCGATATATTGAAGAATGTGACGTTTGTCGTCGCGTCAAAGCAGAACATCAAAAACCGACTGGACTTCTGCAACCTCTCCCTATTCCTGAATGGAAATGGGATAAGATTCAGATGGACTTTGTCACTGGCCTTCCCAAGTCTCAGAAAGGTAACGATGCTATCTTTGTCGTCATCGACCAATTCTCGAAGGTTGCTCACTTTCTACCAGTCAAGGAGACTATCACTGCTAGTCAATTAGCAAACTTGTATATCTCCCGAATTGTGTCACTCCACGGCATTCCGAAGGAGATCAGTTCAGACCGTGGCAGTATATTCACTTCAAAGTTCTGGGATAGTTTCCAAGAGGCAATGGGAACTCATATTACCTGGAGCACTGCTTATCATCCCCAATCCCAAGGCCAAGTCGAGCGAGTCAATCAAATTCTTGAAGACATGCTTTGAGCTTGTGTTATTTCTTTCGGCAAGAAGTGGGAAGAATCTCTCCCTTATGTGGAGTTCTCTTATAACAATAGCTATCAAGCCAGCTTGAAGATGGCACCCTTAGAAGTGCTTTATGGACGTAAGTGTCAAACCCCTTTGAATTAGTCAGAAACTAGGGAACGGATGCTCATTGGTCTAGACATTATTCAACAAGCTGAAGAGCAGGTTCGCATTGTCCGGGATAATCTCAAGGCGGCCCAGTCCCGCCAGAAGAGCAACTATGACCGAAAACACTAGGGTTCAACTTATCAACCTGGTGAACAAGCTTATCTGTGTGTCACTCCTTTGATAGGCACTCACCGGTTCGGAGTCAAGGGCAAGCTAGCTCCGCGCTACATTGTTCCCTTCCGCATCCTCGCCCGTCGTGGACTGGTGGCTTATCAATTGGAGTTGCCACCTCAGTTCTCTCACGTCCATGATGTCTTCCACGTGTCGCAACTTCGTCGATGCTTCAAGGCTTCGAAACGTGAAGTGGATCCGGAATTGATTGAAGTTCAAGATGATCTCACATACAAGGAGTATCCGATCTGCATTCTTGAAGAAGCTGAACGTCGAACACGCCAGAAGGTTACCAAGTTCCTCAAGGTGAAATGGTCAAATCATTCTAAAGATGAAGCCACTTGGGAACGCGAGGATAACCTCTGCGCTGAATACCACGACCTGTTCCCTTCTACCTCTTAATTCTCGGGACGAGAATTTCTTTTAGAGGAGGAGAGTTGTAACACCCCGGTGTAATGATGCTACAGTAACCCCTGGGGTTAAGTTAATCATTTTTCTAAACAAGTGTTTGATTATCATTGTCTCCTCTATCTTTCAAATTCCAGTTGTATTCATTTTCAAATTATGAGTGAAATTCAAAATGCTCAAACATGAAAACTAAAATGTTCATCATGTGCCAAATATTCCACAACTAATATTGGTGGTGAACCAACATTTTTGCAAAGGGTTTGAGTGGCCTAAACTACTTAAAACAGTGACCTAAGCAATAAATTAAATGCCCTTTTTAATTTATAAAATTGGCAACTATTCCAAAAGCCTCCCAACCTTTTTGTGGCAGTGCACTTTAATTCTTTGAAATTGTTTTGACCAGTGGCATAATTTTGCAAAGTCATTTTTGACAAAAAGGAAAATACAAAAGCTGCTGAAAAAAAAAGGCAAAAAAGAAAGGAAAAGTGGGAGAGGCCCTCTACCCCCCTCCCTAGACTACACCCACCTGGGCCGTCCCACTCCAGCTAGCCAGCACATCCCCCCCTCCCCGGTTGTCTCCCCCCTCTCACTGTTCCACGACCCGGGTCGCTACAGGCGCCGTCCCCGCCGGATCCGCCTCGCCGGCGACGCCCGGGCGAGGGGATAAGGCCTACGCCTCCTCGCCTCCTCAATCCCCGCCTCCACTTGCACCACCCCACTTACCCCTGCCTCCCCACTCTTCCACTCCCCTCTCCCCCTCGCTCGCGCTCTCCTTTTCTCCCCACTGCCCGAGCGCGCCCCTCGACGTCCTCCGCCGTCATCACGGCCACCACTATCCCCGTCCCTCTCCGACGAGTCCCCGAGCGCCGTCTTGCCCCGCGGCGTCTCCCTCGACCACCGGACCAAGCCAGGAGCCCCCAGAACGAGCGCGGCGACCTCTTCTTCCTCCTCTGCTCCGACAAATGCCAGCGTCGAATTCGGCCACCTCGCACCTTCCCCGAGCCCACCGATGCACATCTGCAGGCTCACTGTGAGCTACGCTCCTCCCCACTCTCTTTTGCTCCCGTACACGCCCAAAGCGGCTGGACCCGCCATGGCCGAGAGCTCCGTCGTGGAGCTCATTGTTGTCGACCTGATGCCCCTCGCGCCACGCTAACGCCACCACCGAGCTCCTTGAGCTCCTAGTTGCTCAACGCGCCTCTCCGCCACCCTTGGCGTGCCCTGGACGCTCGAATCCATCGACGTCCGAACTCCGGCACCGCTCCGGTCAGCGTTGCCGTGGCTCTAGGCCATCCCAGAGCGGGCCCGCCGGTGTTGGATGCATGCGGTTCCCCTCGTTCGAACGCGCGTCACAGCGCTCATTTAACCGCTCGTAGGCTTTTCCCGACGCGCTCCCGAATGGCACCACCGCATCCACTCGTCGTCGGCGCCGTTTCCGGCAGCTCTAGCTCCGGCCAGCCTCACCACGCGATGCGACGAGCTCTCCTCGTTCGAAAGCGCCAAGTCCCGCGCCAAAAGACCCCCTGTGGCGCGATTCCGGCGAAGTCCGGCGAGCCCCGCCGCTATTTTGGTTGCTGCCTGCGAAACCCCGGCACCATCGACGTGGCGCACCTGGGGCCCGCCTCTGGGTCACTGCCCATGGGCCCCATGGCCCTAGTTGACCACGTTGACCATGGTTAACTGTGCTGACTAGGCACACAGTGTCACTGACATGCGGGCCCCACTGTGTAATTAAACTAATTAAAACATTTTTATAATTAAAACTAATTAGTTAACCTAATCAGTCCTGACATGTGGGGCCCTACTGCTAATTAACGCTGTTTAATTAAAATAACCCACTGTTAGCCCTCTGTGTATGACATGTGGGACCCACTGGTCAGTTAGACCTAGTCAGCCATCCTGTTGACTGTTGACGTCACAGTGATGTCATGCTAACATCATATTCTATTTTCTGTTAATTTAATAATTCCATAATATTGTTTAAATCTTTAGAAAATCATAGAAAATAAACCGTAACTCCGATGAAAAAGTTTTATATATGAAAGTTTCTCAGAACGACGAGACGAATCCGAATACGCGGTCCATTCACCTATCAAATGCCCCTAGCATGCTGAACATGGAACTTCCCCCCTCTTTTCCTTTGTCCGGAATTTGTCTATCGCCGGGAATTCATCCTCGGATGTTTATCCCCTCCGTCTGTAACGTGTAGTACTATGTTAGGACAACCCTAGCTCTGCCTGTCGTCATGTAATGCTTAGTGATGCATCTGTTTGCTCTATATTTACTGTTTCTTCCCCCTCTTCTATCCGGTAGACCCCGAGTCCGATGGCGCCCCTGTGATCGACTACGTCGACGACGACACTTCTTCCTTTTCAGCAGAGCTTCCAGGCAAGCAAACCCCCCTTGAGCATTTCGATATCGCCAATTTCTTTCCCTCTCATGCTTGCATTAGAACTGCTATTGTTTTCAGTATGATCCTACTCTGATGCATAGCCTTTTTTTACCTACTTATTGTTACCTTACCTGCTTATCCTAAACTACTTAGTATAGGTTGGTTAGTGATCCATCAGTGACCCCCACCTTGTTCCAGTTGCCTCGCTTTATGTTCAATGACTCGATCAACATGATCGACGTCCAGGCCCCGACACCGCACATCACCCCCCTAGTTGTACGACTCTACAGAGTTACCATCGAGTGCCGAGGGTGGAACCTCTTACATCACTCCTGACGAGATCTCTGTAGTGTAGCTATACGGTCGAGGACATCGAGGGTGATTTCCTCTTTAACCACTTTCGTTATGGCTCTGTCGTGCAACCCCTCAAGTGTGAACCTCGAGGGTGAATCCTCTTACGTTCACCTTGATGATAACATCGAGTGGAATTCACCGGGGGTGATTCCTCGGGGTTTTCCCCTTGGTGTTAGACACACAGTTACTATGGTTACTATGACTTTGCACTGAGCCATGTTACTAAAGACGGGTCAGCCCTGAGGGGTACCCGCACGAGCTTAATAGCGAGTGATGTGGAGTCGGGTTGACCTAGAAGGTGCCCGCGAGATACTTACGAGGCGTGGCCGGGCATTCTTAGCCCTTGCCTGAAGTACTCGAGACGGGGCGATGGGGTCACATCGATCGTGAGTCTCTGCTCATTACCGCGTGCTCCTAATCCACTACGGTTTGGATATTTGATCCGAGGGGCCTCTGGCCTGATAGCACTAACCATCACGTGGGCATTGTATGGGCGTTTTGTGCCGTATACATCAGCCGAAGTTTAATAGACGTCAGCGACTGAGCGGCGCGCACCGGGTTGGACTGTGTAAGCTCCTCCCTTGTTGAAGGAGGTAGCTAGGTTTGCTCACCGGCTGCCCACGCAACGTGCAGGAGTTCCCGGGGCGATGGCCCATGACCCCTGGGGGCATAGGTTTAGTCCGGTGTGCTGGCTTCTCTATTAAGTCTAGGTCGGGTCGCGGCGTATTGTTTGGCCAAGGTCGGGCATGACCCAGGAAAGTGTGTCCGACCGGAGTTAATCGAGCGTGATGGGTAAGTTGGTGCACCCCTGCAGGGAAGAAAACATCTATCGATAGCCTGTCCTACGGTAACGGACACTTGGAGTTATATCCCGATCGATACAACTAGAACTGGATGCTTGTGATGAGAAATGGATAGTATGGCTCTGGGATTGCTTTCTCGCAGGGAGTCGAGAAAGGATCTCTGGCCGAGGTTAATAACACTACTACTACTTTACATTATGTTGATCTATACTCTTCTATATGCTACAAGATGCTTGAAGATGCTAGTCTTCGATAGGCTACGCTTTCCCCTTCTCTTCTGGCATTCTGCAGTTTAGTCCACAGATACAACCTGAAAGTGCATTATATCGACTAGAGGGGGGTGAATAGGCGATTTTTATGAAAGTCTTCAAAACGTGGAAGTTATGAAGACAAACGATAGAAATAAACCTATTACCCTGCAGTGGAAGGTAGACTACACTAGGCAAGCCATAGTCAAGTATTCAATAGAGTGAAAGCACAATGACTAATAGCAGCAATGTAGTAAGGATCAGGTAGGAAGATATTGTGAAGCCACACATAACACGCAGTCACTCAGTGAAGACAAAAGATAGTACGAACATACAATGACTTCACAAGGAGTAACAGTGAGTAAAGGGAAGGGGAGATGAAACCAGTGACTCGCTGAAGACAATGATTTGTTGGACCAGTTCCAGTTGCTGTGAAAATTGTACGTCTGGTTAGGGCGGCTAGGTATTTAAACCTTAGGACACACAGTCCCGGACACCCAGTCCTGAACACGCAGCTCAGGACACCCAGTCCTCACCGTATTCCCCTTGAGCTAAGGTCACACAGACCTCGCCCAATCAGTCTGGTAAGTCTTCAAGGTAGACTCCCAAACCTTCACAGACTTCGTTCACCAGCAATCCACAATGTCTCTTGGATGCTCAGAATGCGACGCCTAACCGGCTGGAGGATGCACAGTCCTCAAGTGTAATAAGTCTTCAGATCACACAGACAAGAAGACTTAAGTGATGCCTAATTCTCTTTGGCTCTGGGTGTTTAGGGCTTTATCCTCGCAAGGAATTCTCTCTCAAAGGCTTCGAGGTGGGTTGCTCTCAAACGACAAAAGTCGTACTCTGAATCTGAGCAGCCAACCGTTTATGGTTGTAGGGGGTGGGCTATTTATAGCCACTTGGCAACCCGACCTGATTTGTCCGAAATGACCCAGGGTCACTAAGGAACTGACACGTGTTCCAATGGTTAGATTTCAAACTCACACTGCAACTTTACTTGGGCTTCAAGCAAAGCTGACTTGCCCGACTCTGGACAAGATTCGCTCTCAAAGTCTTCACTCGAAGACATAGGTTTTGTTTAAGCATCACTTCAGTCATTCTGACTGGTTCTCTAGGACCCCACTTAACAGTACGGTGGTTCCTATGACTCAACACAGAAGAAAGAGAACTACGGAAGATCTAAGTCTTCGAGCTCCATAGGCTTCATGTGGTGTCTTCTCTTGTCATAGTCTTCAATGTGAATATCTTCATATACCACCATTGACTTCAATGTCTTCATACATTTTTAGGGGTCATCTCTGGTAGGAAAACCGAATCAATGAGGGACTTCTACCTGTGTTATCCTGCAATTCTCACAAACACATTAGTCCCTCAACTAGGTTTGTCGTCAATACTCCAAAACCAACTAGGGGTGGCACTAGATGCACTTAGAAAACCCATTTGTTTGATACATATGCATACTTAGTTTAGATCTGATGTAATTCTTGCGAGTACTTTGGATGTGTACTCACGGTTGCTTTGCTACCTCTTTTTCCCCCATACCCGATTATTGTGACCAGATGACGGCTCCAAGGAGCCAGACGACACCACTGATGATTACTACTACCCCAAGGGTTCCTACTACTACGTGGAGACTGCTGACGACCAAGAGTAGTTAGGAGGCTCCCAAGCAGGAGGCCTTGCCTTTTCGATCGATGTTGTTTTTGTGCTAGCCTTCTTAAGGAAAACTTGTTTAACTCATGTCTGTAGTTAGATATTGTTGCTTTCGCTGACTCTTGTGTTTTCGAGCTTATGTATTCGAGCCCTCGAGGCCCCTGGCTTGTAATATAAAGCTTGTATTATTTTAATTTGTGTCTAGAGTTGTGTTGTGATATCTTCCCGTGAGTCCTTGATCTTGATCGTACACATTTGCGTGTATGATTAGTGTACGGTCAAATCGGGGGTGTCACAACGCGGTTGCGCCGGGCTCCCCAACTTTGGATTGGTTTTGGGGCTAGTACAATCTTTTTTGTGGAAGTCATTGCCGCCAGCTGAGAAAACCAGGCAAGTGGCATTCAAGAAGGAGATGGCGGAGGAGGAAGCCAGGTACCAGGCGGCCTGTGAAGCCCGTGATGCCGCTTGGAAAAAGGAGGCGGTGGACCTTTGGGGGCGGGCGCGTCATCGTGCGGAGGAGGTGTGCGAAGACGGGTACTTCGCGAGGAAGGTCAAAGGCACTAGGTGCCTCATCACTGCGTGGAGGTGCGCCGATAAGCTCCAGCGTGCCACCGATGAGGAGCTCTGGTGGGCACCCAATGAAATGCAAGATCGTTCGCGCTCGTCCGCCAGCAAGAGGCAAATCGGTACGCCAAGCGCTGTGAGGCGGAGGGGGCAGAGTATTGCCTCTGCGCTGGGAAGATGCTGCGCACCAGGGAGCTGTTGGCGAGGGGCTGCCGGAATACTGCCCCCAGGAGGGATTATTAGTTTTAGTATTGTTCATTTTCAATTTTATGCATTGTACCTAGTAGTTAAGTATCATCACGTATATGTGATGATATTATATATATTCTGTGATGAACTAATGAATAATTAATATGTATATTATGAATTCCATTTTCTATCTTTTTTATATACTAATTTGTATCTAGCTGTTATCATCCACATATACAGAATGAAAACCGTATATACACACATTGAAACAGAACATATAAGAACGGAAACATAGTACACACATTGAAACAGAGCAATAAACAGAGCAATATTATGATTGTTGTGAATATATGGCTATCCATGTCGAAACGACTCAACAAAATAAAACACGTCCATGAGACTATGACCAACAGCCCTTGCCTACGGTAGCTCTTGGCTCTTCTTGATCTCGTGCAGGCATTCGTCCAAGTGGTCGGCACGCTCATGGTACATCGGGAGTGTGATCTCCAGCTCCAAGTTGGCTATTTCATCGGAGATCACCAGCTCGAGGATGTGACGGCCATGTTCCTCTACTGCACCCAGGTGGACAACTGGGCCAAGGAGGCGGTCGATCCTACCGACCAGCGCATTGGCATCAAGCGGGCCGCATCCAAGGCGAACGGCGTGACCCATGCGAACGGCGTGGCGGGCGTCCGGTTCAAGTACGGCACGGTCGGCCTCTGGTGCAAGTACGGCACAGAGGGCCTCTGCCCACTCCTGGCGAGGAATTAGAGTACAGCTGGGATGTGTACCTAGTTGCGATGCCTTATCGACAACAGGCATGTAACGCCCTTGATGCGGCTATATCTCCCACATGTCGAAGCACGACTTAGAGGCATAACCGCATTGAAAGCAATGTCGCAAGGGAGGTAATCTTCACACAACCCATGTAATACAATAGGGGGAAAAGATACATAGTTGGCTTACACTCGCCACTTCACACAATTACATGAATAAAACATTACATTATCCAGATACAATCAAGGTCCGACTATGGAACCAAAATAAAAGAAGAACCCCAAATGCGACAAGGTCCCCGATCGACCCCAACTGGGCTCCACTACTGATCAACTAGAACGAAACAACACAAAGGACAAGATCTTCAACGAGCTCCTCCTTGAGCTTGGTTGCGTCATCTGCATGGACTCAACGGCACCTGCAGACTGGTTTTGGAAGTATCTATGAGTCACGGGGACTCAGCAATCTCGCACCCTCGTGATCAAGACTATTTAAGCTTATGGGTAAGGTAAAGGTATGAGGTGGAGCTGCAGCAAGTGACTAGCATATATGGTGGCTAAACATACGCAAACGAGAGCAAGAAGAGAAGGCAAAGCACGGTCGATAAAAGTATGATCAAGAAGTGATCCTATAGCAACCTACGTCAAGCATAACTCCAACACCGTGTTCACTTCCCGGACTCCGCCGGAAAGAGACCATCACGGTAACACACGCTGTTGATTCAGTTTAATTAAGGTCAATTTCAGGTTTTCTACAACCAGACGTTAACAAATTCCCATCTGCCCATAACCACGGGCACGGCTTTCGATAGTTCAAATCCCTGCAGGGGTGTCCCAACTTAGCCCATCACAAGCTCTCATGGTCAACGAAGGAATAGACCTCCTCCCGAGACATTTCGACCAGACTCAGTATCCTGGTTCTACAAGACATTTCGACAGGGTAAAACTAAACTAGCAACACCGCCCGAATGTGCCGACAAATCCCGATAGGAGCTGCACATATCTCTTTCTCAGGGCACACTCGGATTGTCCAAACTTTCGGTTGGCCAGCCCAGAGTTGCCCCAGGTGGCCACTGGCGGCTGACAGTTTGGACCAACACTCAGAGGAGCACTAGCCCGGGGGGGTTAAAATAATGATGACCCTCGAGAGCGCGAATCCCAAGGGAAAAGAAAAGGCTAGGTGGCAAATGGTAAAACCAATGTTGGGCATTGCTGGAGGAGTTTTACTCAAGGTGAACTGTCAAGGGGTTCCCATAATAGCCCAACCGCATAAGGAACGCAAAATCCAGGAACATAACACCGATATGACGGAAACTAGGGCGGCAAGAGTGGAACAAAACACCAGGCATAAGGCCGAGCCTTCCACCCTTTACCAGTATATAGATGCATTAATTAAATAAGATATATTGCGATATCCCAACAAGTAAACATGTTCCAACAAGGGACAACATCTCCATGTTCCAACAAGGAACAAACTTCAATCTTCACCTGCAACTAACAACGCTATAAGAGGGGCTGAGCAAAGTGGTAACATAGCCAATCAACGGTTTGCTAGGACAAGGTGGGTTAGAGGCTTGGTTCAACAATATGGGAGGCGTGATAAGCAAGTGGTAGGTATCGCAGCATAGGCATAGCAAAAGAGCGAGCAACTAAGCAAGCAAAGATAGAAGTGATTTCGAGGGTATGGTCATCTTGCCTGAGATCCTGCAAGGAAGAAGAACGAGTCCATGAAGAAGACAAACGGACGTAGACGAACGGGTCCTCACAACGCAACGTTACCAGAACAAACCCGAAGAAGCAAACACCAGAAAGAAGCACACAACATAGTAAACAACCAACACATGAACATGGTATGATATGCGGGATGCGGGATGCGATGCATATGCATGATTTGGCAAGGAATGCAAGAACCTGGCCCCAACTTGGAAATCCAAGTGTGCCACTGGAAAGGTGAGATGAAATTGCTTGAAAACGATATAAAGAACACCGGAATCGGAGTTACAGTTTGGAAATGGCAATCAATTCAAATATGGCACCGGCCTACGATATACAGGAAGTAGCCATCTAAATGCAACAAGATGAACATGCTACAGCACTCAAACATGACAAAAAATACATGGCAGGGATCCACTCATGAAGCTCAACAAAAGATGAACACTGAGCTATGGCTAATTCATCCATTAACAGGTTCAAACAAGCATGGCAAAAATGCATTTGGTAAACAGATTTCAGACTTAGTGAAATTAACACTTGTCTGGAATTTCAGATCAGATAGCACTCTTTGGAGCAACAAAACTACATGCTACAGGACCTGAACATGGCAAAGTAAAGCATGGCATGGAGCTACTCAAAGAGCTTAACAAAAGTCCCTTAGTGACCTTGAGCCAAAAGGGATCAGAAAATACATTTGCAAGCATGTGAACATGGCAAAAACATAATCAGTTCTCAGACTTAGTGAAAACTGGAGCATGCTGAAAACAGATATCAAGTAGGCATGTTAACGAGCTCGATGCACTCACTACAGAGCAAGACATGACAAGATAAGCATACATCCATCAAGAATACACAAAATACAAGCTAGACATGGCAAGAACAATAACATATCATGCACGGATCAACTACAACATCCTCGGCAAAATCGCTAACAAGTAGACAATCTGCCCAGATTCACGAAGTAGCAAAAGTAGAGCTCGATTGACTCAAGCTAGGGTGCTCCATAGTTGCAAACAAAGACATGGATGGATAGATCACTACAAGATTAACAAAACATCCTTACTGATCATCCTCAAAAGAGGCACGAATCACTAGGAAACAACATGAACATATGGTCATATGAGATAAACAGGTCAAGGACTTGGTGGAAATGCTAAGTCCCTGAAATTAGCATTAACGAATGCACCACTTTGCAAGCTCGTGCTAGTCACCATACACATCAAAAAAATACATGGGTTGCACCTCTAGAAAGATGGCAAAACCCTTAACAAAACACATGTAGGGCTCATGGGCATATCATGCACACAATAACCATGGCAAAAATGACAAATACCTAAATGGAGCAGCAGATCTGACAATTATCACAAGTAGCACTCTTCCAACAGCATTTCGGGCATCAAGATGAACTCAAATGAAAATGATGCAATGAGATGAAATGATGTACTCTCTGAGGGGAACATTTTGATATGCTATATGCATGAATCAGAGCTATGGATGCAAAGTTACGATGCGATGAAGATGGGCACATGAATCTGAAATCTCAGGACTTAGTGAAATCTCGAGGAGAAAAAGTCAACCTATCATATCCGGATCGGGGCGGCGCGCGAACCGAGGCTCGTCGGAGATCCTCGTCGGAGAAGAGGAGGGGGTCGTCGGAGGATGACCGGGAACGGCACCGGGCACCGGCGACGACGCGCGGCGGCGGCACGGCGCCCGAAGCGCACCGTCTCGACGGAGGAGGAGTGGAGCGCCGGCGAGCAACGGACGGGCGGCGCGGGATCCGGCTCGGCGGCGCGGACGTCGGCGGGAGAAGCGCGCGGCGGCGGGGAACGGCGAGTGGCGGCGGAGGCGCGCGGGATCGGCAGCGCGGATCTGGCCCGGGGCGGCTCGGGCGGGCCGGTCGCGGGCTTCGCGGGCCCGGCCGCACGGGAGGAGAGAGAGAGGGCGGTGGGAGGTGAGGTGGCGTGCTCCGGTTGGTTGGCGGCGGCGGCGGGATGATTTGGCGCGCTGTGATTGGCCGGAGCGACGTGGAGGCTGGACATGTCCGGCGGCGCGAGGAGGAAGACGCTAGGGTTCATCTGCGAATTTTCGGGGGGGGGGGTGTAAATATATAGGTAGAGGGAGCTAGGAGAGTCCAAATGAGGTGCAGTTTTCGGCCACGCGATCGTGATCGAACGCTCTAGATGATGGAGAGGGTTTAGGTGGGTTTTGGGCCACTTTGGAAGGGTGTTGGGATGCAACACACACGAGGCCTTTTCGGTCCCTCGGTTAACCGTTGGAGTATCAAACGAAGTCCAAATGGTACGAAACTTGACAGGCGGTCTACCGGTAGTAAACCAAGGCTGCTTGGCAAGTCTTGGTCCAATCCGGAAATGTTTAACCCCCACACACGAAAGAAAGGTAGAAATGATCACGGAGGAGAACGGAGCGTCAGAATGCAAAACGGACAACGGGAAAAATGCTCGGATGCATGAGACGAACACGTATGCAAATGAAATGCACATGATGACATGATATGCAATGCATGACACGCAAGCAATGACAAGACAACAACAGCGAATAACTAGAGGACACTTGGCACATCGGTCTCGGGGCATTACAAGGCAAGCGCCGATGGATCCGCTCTTGCTGTGTGGCGTGCCGCGCCTCTCACTCTGCGGCACTCCAACGGTCTCACCATGCGGCGAGCCGCAGCCTATCGGTGCAGACGCACCTATCTTGCTCTGCGGCATGCCATCGATCATGTTGTGTGGTGAGTTGTAGCCTCTCGGCGCTGACATGCCTATCTTGATCTGCGGCGCTGAAGTGCCATGCGCCAAGGGTCTGCTCCACCCTGGCGATGACACGCATCACCGCATCGTCCATCATGTTGCCGGGGAGCACCTCGGCCTCGACGGGCCATGGCGCCTTCTCGTTTTCCTCGTCGACAAGGTTGATGGCAGAGGCGGCGCTTTGGTGGGTTGGCATGCTTGGAAAATGTGGATGTGCTACAGGTTGTTCTTGTTTCCTTCGTGCGCCGCACGCCGCCTAAGTTTATGCGCAATATCGCTGGGTGGCGGGAAATAGGCGAGGAAATGGCGGGAAACGGTGGCGTGTTCATAAAATGCCATCAATTAATGGAAACTTAGCATAAAAGGAACATCAAGCTAGAACAAGAAGTAGATGATGATCAGATGATCGTTTATCCTAGTTAATTATGCATGTAATAGTTTACTTTGGTTTGTGGAAATGTCATGTGTGTACTATCCACCTATGTAATTGGATGTTTGTCGCGTATTACACATATCTTGTTTATGTGAAATGTTTCTGTTCTCTTGGCTCAACACAAACAGTTTATCGCAATGAACTGTATGTCATATGTCACACACACCTTGATCTGGCTCACCGTTTCTTTTGTGTTGCCTAATCACAAACAGTTCATCCGAGTGAACTGTATGCTGTATATCACACACACCATCATTTGGCTGCCCGTTTATGATGTTCCACCTCATCACAAACAGTTCATCCAAGTGAACTGTATGCCGTATATCACACACGCCTTCATCTGGCTGCCCGTTTCTGTTCTTCTTCCTCATCGCAAATAGTTAATTGAACTGAACTGTATGCCCTGCATTGCACACGCAACTAAAATCAGAACCGTGTTTGATGGCTCCGCCATCACAAACTTTTTGCATCTTTTTTGATGGTTTTTACATCACCGTTTGCGATTAACGCATCGCACACAGTTTCTTCAAAGGGTCTTTGGTCATAGTGTCGCGTTAGTAGCATCCTAGTGGTGATGAACTATAATATGCAAGGAATGACTAAAACAATTTCCAAGATCTTTGTGATGCACAAATAGGTGGAGGTAGAAATCAAGAAAGTGCATCAAGTGTTGATGGTTAATAAGACCACTAGTTTCAAGAAGAAGGGCAAGGGAAAGAAAGGGGACTTCAAAAGGAATGGCAAGCAAGTTGCCGCTCGCATGAATAAGCCCAAAGCTAGACCCAAGCCTGAAACTGAGTGCTTCTACTGCAAAGGAAATGGTTACTAGAAGCAGAACTGCCAAAATAATTGGCAGATAAGAAGGATGGCAAAGTAAACAAAGGTATATTTGATATACATGTTATTGATGTGTACCTTACTAGTGCTCATAGTAGACCCTGGGTATTTGATACCGGTTTAGTTGCTAAGATTAGTAACTCAAAATAGGAGCTATGGAATAAACAAAGATTGGCTAAGGACGAGGTGACGATGCACATCAGGAATGGTTCCAAGGTCAATGTGATCGCCGTCGACACGCTACCTCTGCATCTACCTTCAGGATTAGTTTTAGACCTCAATAATTGTTATTTCGTGCCAGCGTTGAGCATGAACATTATATCTGGATCATGTTTAATGCGAGGCACTTATTCATTTAAGTTAGAGAATAATTGTTGTTCTATTTATATGAGTAATATCTTTTATGGCCATGCACCTTTGATGAATGGTAAATTCTTATTGAATCTCAATCGTAGTGATACACATATTCATAATATTGATGTCAAAAGATGCAAACTTGATAATGATGGTGCAACATACTTGTGGCATTGCCGTTTAGGTCATATTGGTGTAAAGTGCATGAAGAAACTCCATGCGGATGGACTTTTGGAATCACTTGATTATGAATGATTTGATAATTGTGAACCATGCCTCATGGGTAAGATGACTAAAACTCCATTCTCCGGAACAATGGAGCGAGCTAGTGACTTAATGGAAATAATACATACCGATGTATGTGGCTGATAACCCACAAGTATAGGGGATCGTTTGTTGCCTTCTTCGATAAATAAGAATGTCGAACCCAACAAGGAGCTAAAGGTAGAACAAATATGCCCTCGAGTTCTATCAACCACCGATACAACTCTAGCACACTTGACGTTTGCTTTACCTACAACAAGTATGAAACTATTTTGCAAGAATAAAACTACGAGTACTTTGCGAGAATAAAACTACGAATAAATTGCAAGGTAATAAAAGTGGATAGCTTTTGTCAACAAGAAAGTCATTTGTCCCTAGCCAATCGATAACAAGCATCGGTAATCATTCTTGTAATTTTACATGAGGGAGAGGCATGAGCTAACATACTTTCTCTACTTGGATCATATGCACTTACGATTGGACCCCTAGCAAGCATCCGCAACCACTAAAGATCATTAAGGTTGTGAAACCCAACCATGGCGTTAAGTATCAAGTCCTCTTTACTCCCATACGCCATAACCCGCGTATCCGCTTTTAGGCTGCTGTCACCCCCGCAACATTGACAATAAGCAAACCATGAACATATTGCAACATCCTACATTGGGGTCCTCTCCGTTTGCGCGACACGGAGGTCACCATAGGACAACACCATAAATAAAATATACAATCGTACCAACCAAGATCACGATTAACCCACAGGACAAAACGGATCTACTCAAAACTCATAAACTAATAATATAACTGTCATCGAAACCTTAAGCGTGTGGACCCTACGGTTCGAGAACAATGTAGACATGACCGAGACATGTCTCCGGTCAATAACCAATAGCGGAACCTGGATGCTCATATTGGCTCCTACATATTCTACGAAGATCTTTATCGGTCAGACCGCATAACAACATACGTTGTTCCCTTTGTCATCGGTATGTTACTTGCCCAAGATTCGATCGTCGGTATCTCAATACCTAGTTCAATATCATTACCGGCAAGTCTCTTTACTCGTTCCGTAATACATCATCTCACAACTAACTCATTAGTTGCAATGCTTGCAAGGCTTTATGTGATGTGCATTACCGAGAGGGCCCAGAAATACCTCTCCGACAATCGGAGTGACAAATCCTAATCTCGAAATACGCTAACCCAACATGTACGTTTGGAGACACTTGTAGAGCACCTTTATAATCACCCAGTTACGTTTTGACGTTTGGTAGCACACAAAGTGTTCCTCCGGCAAACAGGAGTTGCATAATCTCATAGTCATAGGAACATGTATAAGTCATGAAGAAAGCAATAGCAACATACTAAACGATCGGGTGCTAAGCTAATGGAATGGGTCATGTCAATCAAATCATTCACCTAATGATGTGATCCCGTTAATCAAATAACAACTCTTTGTCCATGGTTAGGAAACATAACCATCTTTGATTAACGAGCTAGTCAAGTAGAGGCATACTAGTGACACTCTATTTGTCTATGTATTCACACATGTATTATGTTTCCGGTTAATACAATTCTAGCATGAATAATAAACATTTATCATGATATAAGGAAATAAATAATAACTTTATTATTGCCTCTAGGGCATATTTCCTTCAATCGAGTCATTTCAGCACCCAACAGATCATCGCTTTTGTCTAACAGTTTTTGAATATGTTCCATGGCTTTCTGTTGTTCAGTTGCAATTTTAGCAAGTGTTTTGTAGCTTGGTCTTGAACCACAATCAGAGTCATCGTCACTAGATGTTTGATAGTGGGTAGTGCGTGTGTTTACCTTGGCATCGAGTGCCATGAAGCAGTAGGTAGGAGCAGAGTAGTCCTTCTCATTTGCATCGGTGTTGGTGATGAAGTCATTGTCTTCAGTGTTGAAGATGGACTTGGCAACGTATGCTGTAGCCAGACTTGTGACGCCTGAATCGGACTCCTCCTCAGACTCCACCTCCGCCTCCTCAGAAGCGGATTCCTCCTCTGAATCCATTTTCTTGCCAACAAACGCACGTGCCTTGCCAGATGAGCTCTTCTTGTATGATGAAGACTTTGAGGAAGACTTGGAAGACTTTATAGAACATAGCACGGCATACTTTATAGAACCTATGGCTGAGGTATAGGGAATGACTTTCATTCTCTTTCTATCTTCTGTCGTGGTCGGGTTTTTTGAGTCTTACTCAATTTCACACCTTGTAACATAGACAAGAACTCTTTCTTTGACTATTCTATTTTGAACTTATCAAGTGTCTTGATCTATCTTGATGTTTAATATGTCAGCAGCTTCACCGAGGTCTTTCTTTGGAAAAATCCTTTCAAACACTCCTTTATGCTTTGCAGAATAATTCTACATTATTTCCGATCAACAATATGGCATTCACATATACTTATCAGAAATGTTGTAGTGCTCCCATTCACTTTCTTGTAAATACAGGCTTCATCACAAGTCTGTATAAAACTATATGCTTTGATCAACTTATCAAAGCGTATATTCCAACTCCGAGATGCTTGCACCAGTCCATAGATGGATCGCTGGAGCTTGCATATTTTGTTAGCTCCTTTAGGATTGACAAAACCTTCTGGTTGTATCATATACAACTCTTCTTTAATAAATCTATTATGGAATGCAGTTTTGTTTATCCATTTGCCAGATTTCATAAAATGTGGCAATTGCTAACATGATTCGGACAGACTTAAGCATAGATACGAGTGAGAAACTCATCGTAGTCAACACCTTGAACTTGTCGAAAACCTTTTGCGACAATTCTAGCTTTGTAGATAGTAACAGTACTATCAGTGTCCGTCTTCATCTTGAAGATCCATTTATTCTCAATTGCTTGCCGATCATCGGGCAAGTCAACCAAAGTCCATACTTTGTTCTCATACATGGATCCCATCTCAGATTTCATGGCCTCAAGCCATTTTGCGGAATTTGGGCTCACCATCGCTTCTTCATAGTTCGTAGGTTCGTCATGGTCAAGTAGCATGACCTCCAGAACAGGATTACCGTACCACTGTGGTGCGGATCTCACTCTGGTTTACCTACGAGATTCGGTAGTAACTTGATCTGAAGTTACATGATCATCATCATTAGCTTCCTCACTAATTGGTGTAATAGTCACAGGAATAGATTTCTGTGATGAACTACTTTCCAATAAGGGAGAAGGTACAATTACCTTATCAAGTTCTACTTTCCTCCCACTCACTTCTTTCGAGAGAACCTCCTTCTCTAGAAAGGATCCATTCTTAGCAACGAATGTCTTGCCTTTGGATCTGTGATAGAAGGTGTACCCAGCAGTAACTTTTTGGGTATCCTATGAAGACACACTTTTCTGATTTGGGTTTGAGCTTACCAGGATGAAACTTTTTCACATAAGCATTGCAACCCCAAACTTTAAGAAACGACAACTTTGGTATCTTGCCAAACCACAGTTCATACGGAGTCGTCTCAACAGATTTAGATGGTGCCCTTTTAACATGAATGCAGCTGTCTCTAATGCATAACCCCAAAACGATAGTGGTAGATCGGTAAGAGACATCATAGATTGCACTATATCCAATAAAGTATGGTTATGACGTTCGGACACACCATTATGCTGTGGTGTTCCATGTGGCATGAGTTTGTGAAACTATTCCACATTGTTTTAATTGAAGACCAAACTCGTAACTCAAATATTTGTCTCCGCGATCAGATCGTAGAAACTTTATTTTCTTGTCACGATGATTTTCCACTTCACTCTGAAATTCTTTGAACTTTTCAAATGTTTCAGACTTATGTTTCATCAAGTAGATATACCCATATCTGCTCAAATCATCTGTGAAGTTCAGAAAATAGCGATACTAGCCGTGAGCCTTAACACTCATCGGACCGCATACATCAGTATGTATTATTTCCAATAAGTCAGTTGCTCGCTCCGGAGAACGGAGTCTTAGTCATCTTGCCCATGAGGCATGGTTCGCAAGCACTAGTGATTCATAATCAAGTGATTCCAAAATCCCATCCGCATGGAGTTTCTTCATGCGCTTTACACCAATATGACCTAAACGACAGTGCTACAAATAAGTTGCGCTATCATTATTAACTTTGCATATTTTGGTTTCAATATTATGATTATGTGTATCACTATGATCGAGAACCAACAAACTATTTTCATTGGGTGTGTAACCATATAAGGTTTTATTCATGTAAACAGAACAACAATTTATTCTCTTACTTAAATGAATAACCGTATTACAATAAACATGATCAAATCATATTCATGCTTAATCCAAACACCAAATAACACTTGTTCAGGTTCAACACTAATCCTGAAAGTATAGGGAGTGTGCGATGATGATCATATCAATCTTGGAACCACTTCCAACACACATCGTCACTTCACCCTTAACTAGTCTCTGTTTATTCTGCAACTCCCGTTTCGAGTTACTAATCTTAGCAACTGAACTAGTATCAAATACTAAGGGGTTGCTATAAACACTAGTAAAGTACACATCAATAACATGTATATCAAATATACTTATGTTCACTTTTCCATCCTTCTTATCTGCCAATCACTTGGGGTAGTTACGCTTCCAGTGACCAGTCCCTTTGCAGTAGAAACACTTAGTCTCAGGCTTAGGACTAGACTTGGGCTTCTTCACTTGAGCAGCAACTTGCTTGCTGTTCTTCTTGAAGTTCCCCTTCTTCCCTCTGCCCTTTTCTTGAAACTAGTGGTCTTGTCTACCATCAACACTTGATGTTTTTCTCGATTTCTACCTTCGTCAATTTCCGCATTACGAAGAGGTTGGGAATCGTTTTCGTTATCCCTTGCATATCATAGTTCATCACGAAGTTCTACTAACTTGGTGATGGTGACTAGAGAATTCTGTCAATCACTATCTTATCTGGAAGATTAACTCCCACTTGATTCAAGCGATTGTAGTACTCAGACAATCTGGGTACATGCTCACTAGTTGAGCGATTCTCCTCCATCTTTTAGCTATAGAACTTGTTGGAGACTTCATATCTCTCAACTCGGGTATTTGCTTGAAATATTAACTTCAACTCCTGGAACATCTCATATGCACCATGACGTTCAAAACGTCTTTGAAGTCCCGATTCTAAGCCATTAAGCATGGTGCACTAAACTATCAAGTAGTCATCATATTGAGCTAGCCAAACGTTCATAACGTCTGTATCTGCTCCTGCAATAGGTCCGTCACCTAGCGGTGCATCAAGGACATAAATCTTCTGTGCAGCAATGAGGATATACCTCAGATCCCGGATCCAATCCGCATCATTGCTACTAACATCTTTCAACACAATTTTTTCTAGGAACATATCAAAATAAACACAGGGAAGCAACAACGCGAACTATTGATCTACAACATAATTTGCAAAATACTACCAGGACTAAGTTCATGATAAATTTAAGTTCAATTAATCATATTACTTAATAACTCCCACTTAGATAGACATCCCTCTAATCCTCTAAGTGATTACGTGATCCAAATCAACTAAACCATGTCCGATCATCACGTGAGATGGAGTAGTTTCATTGGTGAACATCACTATGTTGATCATATCTACTATACGATTCACGCTCGACCTTTCGGTCTCCGTGTTCCGAGGCCATATCTGTATATGCTTGGCTCGTCAAGTATAACCTGAGTATTCCGCGTGTGCAACTGTTTTGCACCCGCTGTATTTGAACGTAGAGCCTATCACACCCGATCATCACGTGGTGTCTCATCACGAAGAACTTTCGCAACGGTGCATACTCAGGGAGAACACTTCTTGATAATTAGTGAGAGATCATCTTATAATGCTACCGTCAATCTAAGCAAGATAAGATGCATAAAAGATAAACATCACATGCAATCAATATAAGTGATATGATATGGCCATCATCATCTTGTGCTTGTGATCTCAATCTTCGAAGCACCGTCATGATCACCATCGTCATTGGCGCGACACCTTGATCTCCATCGTAGCATCGTTGTTGTCTCGCCAATCTTATGCTTCCACGACTATCGCTACCGCTTAGTGATAAAGTAAAGCATTACAGCGCGATTGCATTGTGTACAATAAAGCGACAACCATATGGCTCCTGCCAGTTGCCGATAACTCGGTTACAAAACATGATCATCTCATACAATAAAATTTAGCATCTTGTCTTGACCATATCACATCACAACATGCCCTGCAAAAACAAGTTAGACGTCCTCTACTTTGTTGTCGCAAGTTTTACGTGGCTGCTACGGGCTTAAGCAAGAACCAATCTTACCTACGCATCAAAACCACAACGATAGTTTGTCAAGTTGTTGTTGTTTTAACCTTCGCAAGGACCGGGCGTAGCCACACTCGGTTGAACTAAAGTTGGAGAAACTATCACCCGCTAGCCACCTTTGTGCAAAGAACGTCGGGAGAACCGGTCTCGCGTAAGCGTACGCGTAATGTCGGTCCGGGCCGCTTCGTCCAACAATACCGCCGAACCAAAGTATGACATGCTGGTAAGCAGTATGACTTATATCGCCCACAACTCACTTGTCTTCTACTCGTGCATATAACATCAACACATAAAACCTAGGCTCGGATGCCACTGTTGGGGAACGTAGTAATTTCAAAAAAATTCCTACGCACACGCAAGATCATGGTGATGCATAGCAATGAGAGGGGGAGAGTGTGATCTATGTACCCTTGTAGACCGACAGCGGAAGCGTTGTGACAACGCAGTTGATGTAGTCGTACGTCTTCACGATCCGACCGATCCAAGCACCGTTACTCCGGCACCTCCGAGTTCTTGGCACACATTCAGCTCGATGACGATCCCCGAGCTCCGATCCAGCAAAGCGACGGGGAGGAGTTCCATCAGCACGACGGCATGGTGACGATTTTGATGTTCTACCGTTGCAGGGCTTCGCCTAAGCACCGCTACAATATGACCGAGGTGGAATATGATGGAGGGGGGCACCGCACACGGCTAAGGAACGATCACGAAGATCAACTTGTGTGTCTAGAGGTGCCCCCCTGCCCCCGTATATAAAGGAGCAAGGGGGAGGGGGCGGCCGGCCTAGAAGGGGGCGCGCCAAGGGGAGTCCTACTCCCACTTGGAGTAGGACTCCTTCCTTCCTTGTTGGAGTAGGAGAAGGGGAAAGTGGGGGAGAGGAAAAAGGAAAAGGGGGCTGCGCCCCTTGTCCAATTCGGACCAGAGGGGGGGCGCAGGCCTCCTTCCTTTTGGCCTCTCTCCTCTATTCCCGTATGGCCCAATAAGGCCCATATACTCCCCGGCGAATTCCCGTAACTCTCCGGTACTCCGAAAAATATCCGAATCACTCGGAACATTTCCGATGTCCAAATATAGTCGTCTAATATATCGATCTTTACGTCTCGACCATTTTGAGACTCCTCGTCATGTCCCCGATCTCATCTGGGACTCCGAACTCCTTCGGTACATCAAAACTCATAAACTCATAATATAACTGTCATCGAAACCTTAAGCGTGCGGACCCTACGGTTCGAGAACAATGTAGACATGACCGAGACATGTCTCCGGTCAATAACCAATAGCGGAACCTGGATACTCATATTGGCTCCTACATATTCTACGAAGATCTTTATCGGTCAGACCGCATAACAACATACGTTGTTCCCTTTGTCATTGGTATGTTACTTGCCCGAGAATCGATCGTCGGTATCTCAATACCTAGTTCAATCTCGTTACCGGCAAGTCTCTTTACTCGTTCCGTAATACATCATCTCACAACTAACTCATTAGTTGCAATGCTTGCAAGGCTTTATGTGATGTGCATTACCGAGAGGGCCCAGAGATACCTCTGTGACAATCGGAGTGACAAATCCTAATCTCGAAATACGCCAACCCAACATGTACCTTTGGAGACACCTGTAGAGCACCTTTATAATCACCCAGTTACGTTGTGATGTTTGGTAGCACACAAAGTGTTCCTCCGGCAAACAGGAGTTGCATAATCTCATAGTCATAGGAACATGTATAAGTCATGAAGAAAGCAATAGCAACATACTAAACGATCGGGTGCTAAGCTAATGGAATGGGTCAGGTCAATCAAATCATTCACCTAATGATGTGATCCCGTTAATCAAATAACAACTCTTTGTCCATGGTTAGGAAACATAACCATCTTTGATTAATGAGCTAGTCAAGTAGAGGCATACTAGTGACACTCTGTTTGTCTATGTATTCACACATGTATTATGTTTCCGGTTAATACAATTCTAGCATGAATGATAAACATTTATCATGATATAAAGAAATAAATAATAACTTTATTATTGCCTCTAGGGCATATTTCCTTCAATCGAGTCATTTCAGCACCCAACAGATCATCGCTTTTGTCTAACAGTTTTTGAATATGTTCCATGGCTTTCTGTTGTTCAGTTGCAATTTTAGCAAGTGTTTTGTAGCTTGGTCTTGAACCCCAATCAGAGTCATCGTCACTAGATGTTTGATAGTGGGTAGTGCGTGTGTTTACCTTGGCATCGCGTGCCATGAAGCAGTAGGTAGGAGCAGAGTAGTCCTCATTTGCATCGGTGTTGGTGATGAAGTCATTGTCTTCAGTGTTGAAGATGGACTTGGCAACGTATGTTGTAGCCAGACTTGCGACGCCTGAATCAGACTCCTCCTCAGACTCCACCTCCGCCTCCTCAGAAACGGATTCCTCCTCTGAATCCATTTTCTTGCCAACAGACGCACGTGCCTTGCCAGATGAGCTCTTCTTGTGTGATGAAGACTTTGAGGAAGACTTGGAAGAAGACTTTGAGTATTTCTTCTTCTTCTTGTTGTCAGAGTCATATTCCTTGCTCTTCTTCTTCTTTTTGTTCTCATTGTCCCACTGCGGACACTCAGAGATGAAGTGGCCAGGTTTCTTGCACTTGTGACATGTTTTCTTCTTGTAGTCGTGAGCAGAAGCTTCATCATTCCTTGAGCTTGATCGGGAAGACTTTCTGAAACTTTTCTTCTTGGTGAATTTCTGGAACTTCTTCACAAGCATAGCAAGTTCCCTTCCAATGTCTTCAGGATCATCCGAACTGCTGTCAGATTCTTCTTCAGATGAGGAGACAGCTTTTGCCTTCAAGGCACGAGTTCGCCCATAGTTTGGACCGTAGATATCTCTTTTCTCAGAAAGCTGAAACTCATGTGTGTTGAGCCTCTCAAGTATGTCAGACGGATCGAGTGTCTTGAAATCAGGACATTCTTGAATCATCAGGGCTAGGGTGTCAAACGAACTATCAAGTGATCTCAGTAGTGTCTTGACGAATTCATGTTTGGTGATCTCAGTAGCGCCCAGGGCTTGAAGCTCATTTGTGATGTCAGTGAGTCGGTCAAATGTGAGCTGGACATTCTCATTGTCATTTCGCTTGAAGCGGTTGAAGAGGTTGCGAAAGACATTGATTCTCTGATCTCTCTGGGTTGAGACGCCTTCATTGACCTTGGAGAGCCAGTCCCAGACCAGCTTAGATGTTTCCAAAGCACTCACATGGCCATACTGTCCTTTGGTCAGATGACCACAGATGATATTCTTGGCAGTAGAGTCCAGTTGAACGAACTTCTTGACATC
Source organism: Triticum aestivum (assembly GCF_018294505.1). Taxonomy (NCBI): domain Eukaryota; kingdom Viridiplantae; phylum Streptophyta; class Magnoliopsida; order Poales; family Poaceae; genus Triticum; species Triticum aestivum. The sequence goes on from NC_057806.1 coordinate 199,945,388, forward strand.
AGCAGCAGTGACACCTTCTCCAGCCTTGGGAACGCCGTTCTTAACGACATACCATAGGTCGACGTCAATGGCTTCAAGATGCATGCGCATCTTATTCTTCCAGTAGGGATATTCAGTTCCATCAAAGACGGGGCACGCAACGGAGACTTTAATTATCCCTGCAGTCAACATAGCTAAAACTCCAGGTGGTTAAACCGAATCACACAGAACAAGGGAGCACCTTGCTCTGATACTAATTGAAAGTGCGTTATATCGACTAGAGGGGGGGTCAATAGGCGATTTTTATGAAAGTCTTCAAAACGTGGAAGTTATGAAGACAAACGATAGAAATAAACCTATTACCCTGCAGCGGAAGGTAGACTACACTAGGCAAGCCATAGTCAAGTATTCAATAGAGTGAAAGCACAATGACTAATAGCAGCAATGTAGTAAGGATCAGGTAGGAAGATATTGTGAAGCCACACAGAACACGCAGTCACTCAGTGAAGACAAAAGATAGTACGAACATACAATGACTTCACAAGGAGTAAAAGTGAGTAAAGGGAAGGGGAGATGAAACTAGTGACTCGCTGAAGACAATGATTTGTTGGACCAGTTCCAGTTGCTGTGACAACTGTACGTCTGGTTAGGGCGGCTAGGTATTTAAACCTTAGGACACACAGTCCCGGACACCCAGTCCTGAACACGCAGCTCAGGACACCCAGTCCTCACCGTATTCCCCTTGAGCTAAGGTCACACAGACCTCGCCCAATCACTCTGGTAAGTCTTCAAGGTAGACTCCCAAACCTTCACAGACTTCGTTCACCGACAATCCACAATGTCTTTTGGATGCTCAGAACGCGACGCCTAACCGGCTGGAGGATGCACAGTCCTCAAGTGTAATAAGTCTTCAGATCACACAGACAAGAAGACTTAAGTGATGCCTAATTCTCTTTGGCTCTGGGTGGTTAGGGCTTTATCCTCGCAAGGAATTCTCTCTCAAAGGCTTCGAGGTGGGTTGCTCTCAAACGACAAAAGCCGTACTCTGAATCTGAGCAGCCAACCGTTTATGGTTGTAGGGGGTGGGCTATTTATAGCCACTTGGCAACCCGACCTGATTTGTCCGAAATGACCCTGGGTCACTAAGGAACTGACACGTGTTCCAACGGTCAGATTTCAAACTCACATGCAACTTTACTTGGGCTTCAAGCAAAGCTGACTTGCCCGACTCTGGACAAGATTCGCTCTCAAAGTCTTCACTCGAAGACATAGGTTTTGTTTAAGCATCACTTCAGTCATTCTGACTGGTTCTCTTGGACCCCACTTAACAGTACGGTGGTTCCTATGACTCAACACAGAAGAAAGAGAACTACGAAAGATCTAAGTCTTCGAGCTCCATAGGCTTCATGTGGTGTCTTCTCTTGTCATAGTCTTCAATGTGAATATCTTCATATACCACCTTTGACTTCAATGTCTTCATACATTTTTAGGGGTCATCTCTGGTAGGAAAACCGAATCAATGAGGGACTTCTACCTGTGTTATCCTGCAATTCTCACAAACACATTAGTCCCTCAACTAGGTTTGTCGTCAATACTCCAAAACCAACTAGGGGTGGCACTAGATGCACTTACAATCTCCCCCTTTTTGGTGATTGATGACAAACTAGTTGAAGTTTTCAACGGGGAATATAATCTGTGAAATTGTAAAGGATAAGGAATTGTCTTCATAAGTTGCAAGGGCTCCCCCTGAAGATGTGCATATAAGTAATTTGCTTTTGGAATGCAAATGCACATGGCAGGTTGTACTTGTGGAGATCCACTTCAACTTATGATGACAATCCACTATGCATGTGAAAGTATATGAAGATAATGACATGCATAATGGAAAATGGACGTCTGCAGAATGATCTAAGTGCGGAATTTATCATCGCACATGCGGAATTTATCATCGCAACACAAGGTGGCCAATAAGTAGCAGACGACCATCGAGTTTAAGTGTTAGAACTCAAAGAACCAAATGTAGCAAAACGAGAGTTGTAAGCATGAAGCAAAATATAAAGCACCCGCCCATATGGACCCGCTTGAAGACTATCAACCTCATATGCTTCTCCCCCTTTTGTCAGTAAGGACCAAAAAGGTTTGAAGACATAGAGCATCTACTCGTTCCCATGAGGAGTAGGTGAAGCAGCAGGGTCATTGGTGGTGTTTGGCGGTGCTGAAGAGCTTGGAGCAGAGTCGAAGCATGCTGAAGGAGGTGGCGGTGAAGTAGCATCGTCTTCATCCTCGATCACTCTGGCATTCACAGTTGCAGCAGAGGAAGAGAACTCAGAGTCTTCAAGGGATGGAGTTCGTCGCAGCACTGCCCTTCGAGGAGGTGTGGAGTCAAACTTGAATCGCTCAGTGAAGCCATCCTCTTGAAGATCATCTTCAGAACACATCAGCGTTAGCCCTTTCCATGTGCGGCGAGAGGTTTCATGGGCAACAAAAGCATTCTTGGTGGCAAGATTGCGAATGCGATTAACATCCACCAAGAGGCTTTGCATCTGACGCTTCAGCCAGTCATGATGCCTATCCTGTTTCTGATGAAGAGCCACAAGAAGCTCTCGGTCGTTGAGAACACGAGTGCGCTTCTTGGGTCGTGGAGCAGTTGTACGGTCAGTGGCTTCAGTGAGAGCAGCATGCGGTGCACGTGTAGTGCCAGCCAAAGGATACACATGAGTTACGGCTTCCACGCCTTCAACGTTCTGAGTGAAACTTTGATGCTCTGCATTCTGAAGACTAAGAGGTTCCTTGGCAGGCTCAGGATAGATGGCTTCAATAGACATATCCACATCAGGCAAAAAGATCTGATGGTTGCGGGCCGAGGGCTGATATGAGATAGCAGAGTGAAGTTTGATCAGCCGCATCACCCAAGGGGCGTAGAACTTCAAACCAAACAGATCAGAGCCAGATGCAGCAAGTTGGCGAATGAAGAAATCATGTGTATTGAAGCATTTTCCATGAAGAATGTAGAAGACCAAAGTCTTCATTGCACCTTCCAGCTTGGCATGGGGAGAATGTCCTTTGATTGGCCAGAGATGTTCGCCTTATGATGTGATAAATGGTTCTTGGCAGATACTCAAGGTCTTCAACAAAGAACTCCGTGGGATAAGCAGCATCTTGGGGCAATGGCTTCATCATACTGAGCATCTGACTCATATTAGGTTCAGTCTTCTGAAAGATGCTCTCAATAGCTTCACTATGAAGCTGACAGCCATGCTCGTAGAGATCGCCAGGAGTGGGCAAACCAGTGAGCTCAATGATGTCAAAGGCTTTGGCTTCGTGATGAACGTTTCCTGTCATCCACTCCAGGACCCAAGTCTTCGGATCTCTGCTATACCCGCGGATGTGAAGTGTGGCATAGAATTGGAGCAGCAACTCTTCATTCCAATGCTCTTGGTCAGTGACGAACGGCAGCAGTCCAACCTCTTTGAAGCAATCCAGAGCTTCTTCCAGATAGGGCAGACCAGCTATTGCTTCAATGTCAAGGCGCTTGTGTGGGAAGATGCGACCTTGGTTGTAAAGAACGCATGAGTAATAGCTTCGCTGCGGATAACTCCAGAACTGATCAGATGATATTCTTTCCCTGGAGTAGGGGTTCCTGGAGCTGTTGAAGAATGTGTTGTCTGCTCTGAAGCCATTGATATTGAAGGAGCCAGGTGCTGATGCAGGACCTGGGAACCTTGGCAATATTGGGATTGGCTTCTGTACCTGAGGCCTGTGCTCAACATGATAGTCGAACTGGGGACTGGCAGCAGACTCGGAAACAGAAGTGGCGGGATCAGTGGCTTTGCTGACTTCTGGTGCTTTTGTTGGTGAGGGCTCCACATTAGCTTTAGCCATGACAGCGTCAGTGGCTTCAGTGGTGTTGGTGGTGGCAGCCTCAAGATGTTCAACCTCCACTTGACGAGCAGGAGGATCGGTCACGATCACGTTCTCCTCGAGAACTGGTTCTTGGTGGGACAGGGGAGTGGCAACTTGTGGGACTTCTTCTTCCGCGGCTGATGCAGCCGGATTGTCTTCAGCAGAGACTTGAGGCCTTGGACCTTTGCGAAGCCTGCGCAATGCGGGTGACGCTTGTGGAGTTGATGTTGGCTAGGCCTCAAGGTCTTCATTCTCTTGTGGGCGATCCGCCCATGAAGCATCCTGTGCAATTGGCGTCAGTGGACGACCAATGCTGATGAGTTCGTTGTGCGTTAGCACATGCGATGATACCTGTTGTTGTTCTAGCTGAGGATGGGCTGCATCATCTTCAACATGGTCATGATGACCAATGTCTTCAGTAGTGATGGGATCAGCTGCTGGAAAGTCTTCAGCTTCATGAGCCTCTGTGAAAGCAGGCTCATGGACAGTCAGGTGACGTTCTTGTGGATCGGCGTCGGGGTGAACCATGGAAATGTGTTCAACAATCAAGGGCTCTATGGGAGCAGCCCGTTCCTTCTTGGTCTTTCTTTTCTTCTTGGCGGGGGCAGTAGCAGAGGCTTCAGGATGTTTTCTCTTCCTTGCTTCAGCCTCAGCAGTCCTGGTCTTCTTCAGTTCTGAAGCGGTTTACCTGGCCTTTGGCTTCGGGCCAGTCATGCGAGTTGGGAAGACAAGGGGATCTGCCTCCTGCCGTGGTGCTTCAGGTTTAACGATAGCAGGTGTCTTCTGCTTCTTGGCAGCCATCCTGGGGTCGATGCCAGGACGCCCAAGGGCCTTGCGCTTCTCAGCCTCATTGTAGGCTTGCAGACACCTATCAGCCAGGACCTTCATGCGCTCACGAGAACCCTGAGCTTCTACATGTTTCTTTAGAAAGGCTTCCTTGAGCTCGTGCAGCATAATCTTGAAATTCTTCACGGCTTGCACGCTGAGCTTGTCCATATGCTTCTTGAACTGAGATTTCTCAAAGTCAATCTTCTGCTTCAGTTCAACAATGCGCTGGGCGATAGCTAACTCTGAAGCAATGGCACCATGGAAGGCGACACTGAGGCCAATGGGTAGTTGGAGATCGTCGAAGCTGATGTTTGGCGTGTCAAACCATTCATCAATGAAGTTGTGAATGATTGTTACATCAAAGAGAGGCAGATCATTGAAGATTTCTGCTTCTTCTTTGCTCTTGATGAGTTGCTCAAGAGCGTCATCTGCTAGATCTTCATCACTTGACAGATCAATGGCATCATTGCGCAGAATGGCAACAGCTATTAGCTCTTGGCCGGTGCGTGGCAGAGGCATCTTGACCTTATGGGGCTTGGAGATGCGTGATAATCTTCAGACTGCACACTGTCTTCAGGAGGTGCAGTTGCCAGTGGCTTCGGTCGTGAGATTTTTGGTGAAGGGGCAGGCTTTGAAGCTTTAGACTTCTTCAACTTCTTTGGCTTTGGCGCTGCAGGCACTTCATCTGATTCAGAGTCAGCTACAGGCTCATTCACTGCAGTCCCTTGAACCAAGATATGGGTGATGAGGAGCAGGTTCAACAATCAAGGGCTCTATGGGAGCAGCCCGTTCCTTCTTGGTCTTTCTTTTCTTCCTGGCGGGGGCAGTAGCAGAGGCTTTAGGATGTTTTCTCTTCCTTGCTTCAGCCTAAGCAGTCCTGGTCTTCTTCAGTTCTGAAGCGGTTTACCTAGCCTTTGGCTTCGGGCCAGTCATGCGAGTTGGGAAGACAAGGGGATCTGCCTCCTGCCGTGGTGCTTCAGGTTCAGCCATAGCGGGCGTCTTCTGCTTCTTGGCAGCCATCCTGGGGTCGATGCCAGGACGCCCAAGGGCCTTGCGCTTCTTAGCCTCATTGTAGGCTTGCACACACCTATCAGCCAGGACCTTCATGCTCTCACGAGAACCCTGAGCTTCTGCACGTTTCTTTAGAAAGGCTTCCTTGAGCTCGTGCAGCATAATCTTGAAATTCTTCACGTCTTGCACGCTGAGCTTGTCCATATGCTTCTTGAACTGAGATTTCTCAAAGTCAATCTTCTGCTTCAAATCAACAATGCGTTGGGCGATAGCTAACTCTGAAGCAATGGCGCCATGGAAGGCGACACTGAGGCCAATGGGTAGTTGGAGATCGTCGAAGCTGATGTTTGGCGTGTCAAACCATTCATCAATGAAGTTGTGAATGATTGTTACATCAAAGAAAGGCAGATCATTGAAGATTTCTGCTTCTTCTTTGCTCTTGATGAGTTGCTCAAGAGCGTCATATGCTAGATCTTCATCACTTGACAGATCAATGGCATCATTGCGCAGAATGGCAGCAGCTATTAGCTCTTGGCCGGTGTGTGGCAGAGGCATCTTGACCTTATGGGGCTTGGAGATGCGTGATAATCTTCAGACTGCACACTGTCTTCAGGAGGTGTAGTTGCCAGTGGCTTCGCTCGTGAGATTTTTGGTGAAGGGGAAGGCTTTGAAGCTTTAGGCTTCTTCAACTTCTTTGTCTTTGGCGCTGCAGGCACTTCATCTGATTCAGCGTCAACTACAGGCTCATTCACTGCAGTCCCTTGAACCAAGATATGGGTGATGAGGCCTTCAAGGTTGTAGAAAGGACCGACGACATTGGGTTCTGCATCTCGTGTGCCATCAGCCCTTAGAGCTGAGGGACCAGGGTTGAAGTCTAGTCCCAATGTCTTCTTGTTTTGCTTCGCTGAGTTCTGGGCAAACTGGAAGTTGCGCTTGATCAGAATGTCGTCACGACACCATAGTAGTGACGATGGGTGTGCATCAGCAGGTTGTGGCCCACGGACCATGCAGGGATAGAAGCCTTGTTCAATGGCTTCATCTCTGGACCTGGGTTGAAGATTCTTGTATAGGATATCTCCCCACGGTCTCTTGATGGCATTTTTCTCAGCATATTCCTGGGTTACAAATCAGTATTTGAACCATTGTTCTGCCCAATATCTTCGAATCCATTGGATTCGGGTCTTGCACTGATTGTAATCCTCTTCAGGATCTGTCTTGTATAGTTCTGAGAGGTCATCTGGCAGATCTCTATATGTTTCTCCATGACGCTTTCTGCCACCCTTCCTTGCTGATTTCTCTGAAGCCATGAACTTTAAACTGAAAGGCTTCAACACGTTCAAAGGCTTCAAAGATTTTCGCTTGCTGGACAAACAAGAACTTGCTTCGGGAGAATTTATATGATGTTGTAAGAATTCTGCAAATGAATGCAGACTATGAGAACCAAGGGATTCTCCCACGGACATGTACCTGTGACAGCATTAAGGTGTGAGGGAAGGGGAAGATGTCATATGCATTCTCAGAAGATTTTGAATATAAATCAGTTTAGAAGACATTGACCTCATCATGCGAAGACATTCACTCATAGATAAGGAGTTGGTTCCAGATTTGTACGAATCCAGAGATCAGTACAAGTGAGGAATCTAACTACTTTGTGAAGCATAAGTGAATATACTAGGCATGTTATGAGATGCAATATGAGAGAGATCTAACTTGTGTGAATAGAAACTGCTTGTGGTAGAAAGTGACAAAGCCATAGGATCAATGGTGCCGTAAAAAGGAAGCTTTATTTACCACACTAAGAACTGCTAGATGGAGTGGAAGATGAGGCCGAGCAGTTCGATCTTCCGTGCCCTAACTTGGCGATGGAGGACACCTACGGCGACGGCGGAGAGGACGATGTCCGCGGTCGGCGTGAAGACGGCGTCGGAGAGGTTGCGGCAGCGAAGCGCTTCGTCGCCGGTGTCGTCGAGGGCTAGCGGTGGCGCTACGGTTCGTGCGAGAGTGGAAGAAGAGATAATGACTGCCGTGAAGTGTGTATTTATAGGTACAAGGCCAGCACTGCGTTATTACATAGGTGCCGCTGGCGATTCGCATCTGAGGAACACGTGGCCATCATGCAGAATTTTGGGGTTTGTTCCACGTCCCACGCACGCCTGGATTGTCGGGTGGTCGTTCCTACTTCTCCGGGTTTCATGTGGAGGAATGAGCATTGAAAGTGGACTTAAGGTTTGTCTTTGTATCTTCTGCTGACAAGGACGCAGAGAAGACATTCGACAGTTTCAATAGAATGCATATGATTTGGAGAGATAGAGTTTGAGATAGATAGCATAGAGAGGTTAGGGTCCGATCACATTCAGTTAGTTCAAAAGATTCAACAAGAAGACATAGCTATAAGTGAATGCTGTAGAGGACAGAACACTAGTATATATATATATAATCAACATAGTGAAGATAATCATGAAGACATGTTGAGATTGAAGCCAAACCAAATGTGAAGACATAGCAAGGTAACGCCATGAGTGAAACACTTCAAAAATAGAACATTTGGTGGTGGCGTTACCCACCGTATAGGAAGTATTAGACACAGACACGGCGCACAATTATCGTGGAGCTCCGAAGTCAAATTCCACATTAATGTATTCACACTTAGAATGTATGTCTTCATTGATTGAAGATATACTTTACTTCGTGTGTTGCACATCTAAGTCATCAATATGCATAAGGGTTAGGATGTGTGCCTGATCACAAGACATTTGAGGATTCCGGGATATTTAGCTCACACCGTAACTTGCAAAATCTCTTCTCATCCAAGGGCTTGGTGAAGATATCTGCCAATTGCTCTTCAGTGTTGACATGTATCATATCAATATCTTCCTTCACAACATGATCTCTGAGAAAGTGATGATGAATTTCAATGTGCTTTGTCTTCGAGTGCTGAACTGGGTTGTTGGCAATCTTGATGGCGCTTTCATTGTCGCAGTAGAGTGGCACTTGCTTCAGATGAATGCCATAGTCCTTGAGCGTTTGCTTCATCCACAGAAGCTGAGCGCAGCAAGATCCAGCAGCAATGTATTCAGATTCAGCAGTGGAGAGAGATACACAGTTCTGCTTCTTTGAAGACCAACATACAAGTGATCGTCCCAGAAAATGACATGTGCCTGATGTAGACTTGCGATCCACCTTGTCACCAGCATAATCAGCACCCGAGAATCCAACCAGATCAAACTCTGAGCCCTTTGGATACCATAATCCTAGAGTTGGGGTGTGAGCCAAATATCGAAGAATTCGCTTCACAGCTAAGTGATGCGACTCCTTTGGTGCCGCTTGGAATCGAGCACACATGCAAACACTAAGCATAATATCTGGCCTAGATGCACATAGATAAAGTAAAGAACCAATCATGGAGCGATATACCTTTTGATCGAACTCTTTACCATTGTCATCAGGACCCAGATGATGCTTGGCTGGCATTGGCATCGTGAAGCCTTTGCAGTCTTGCATACCGAACTTCTTCAGGCAATCTTTGAGATACTTCTCTTGAGATATGAAGATGCCGTTGCGTTGCTGTCGTATTTGAAGACCGAGAAAGAACTTCAGCTCTCCCATCATAGACATTTGATATTGCTCTTGCATCATATATCCAAACTCTTCGCTGTACTTCTGATTGGTGCAGCCGAAGATAATGTCATCCACATATATTTGGCACACAAACAGTTCACCATCATATGTCTTCGTGAAGAGAGTGGGGTCGAGGGAACCAGGTATGAAGCCTTTGCTCTTCAGGAAGTATTTGAGTGTGTCATACCAGGCCCGAGGGGCTTGTTTGAGGCCATACAGTGCCTTGTTGAGCTTGTATACCATGTCAGGATGTTTTGGATCTTCAAAGCCAGGTGGTTGTGCAACATACACTTCTTCTTCAATCTTGCCATTGAGAAAGGCGCTCTTCACATCCATTTGATCAAGAAGTATGTTGTGATGATTTGCATAGGCCAGCAGTATGCGTATGGCTTCAAGTCTAGCCATAGGAGCAAATGTTTCATCGAAGTCAATGCCTTCCACTTGAGTATATCCTTGAGCAATGAGACGAGCTTTGTTTCTGACAACTTGACCGTGCTCATCTTGTTTGTTGCGGTATATCCATTTTGTGCCTATTATGTTGTGCTTCCGAGGATCGGGACGCTTGACCAGTTCCCATACATTATTCAGCTCAAATTGTTGAAGCTCTTCTTGCATAGCTTGAATCCATTCAGGTTCCATGAAGGCTTCTTCAACTTTCTTGGGTTCTGTTATTGAGATGAATGCAAAGTGCCCACCGAAATTTTCTAGTTGAGTTGCCCTTGAAGAATGAGTGGACCGGGTGCATTGATGCTATCGATTATTCTTTCAATCTGCACTTCATTGGCAACGCGAGGATGTACAGGGCGAAGATTTTGCTCTTGCTGATCATTGTCGTTGTTAGAAGGAATGTCTTCAGGCTGAGCATTGTCTTCATGTTGATCAGGTGCTGAGATGATAAGTTCTTCTTCAGGATGAGCTTCAGAAGGTATAATTTCTCCAGTTTCCATTAGCTTGATTGATTCACTGGATGGAACTTCATCTAGCACATTTGGCAGTTGCTCTCTTTGTGAACCGTTGGTCTCATCGAACCGCACATCCATTGTTTCAACCACTTTGTAATGAAAGAGATTGAAGACTCTGTAGGAGTGCGAATCCTTTCCATATCCAAGCATAAAACCCTCATGTGCTTTTGGTGCAAACTTTGAGGTGTGATGTGGGTCCTTGATCCAGCACCTGGCGCCAAATACTCTGAAGTAACTGACATTTGGCTTCTTGCCAGTAAGGAGCTCATAAGATGTCTTGTTCAGAAGCTTGTGAAGATAAACACGATTGATTGTATGGCATGCAGTATCAATGGCTTCAGGCCAGAATTTTTTTGGAGTCTTGTATTCATCTAGCATCGTTCTGGCCATCTCAATGAGTGTTCTGTTCTTGCGTTCGACGACCCCTTCTGCTATGGCGTGTACGGGGCTGAGAATTCATGTGTGACGCCCAAGGTATCAAGATATGTATCAAGGCCAGTGTTCTTGAATTCAGTGCCATTGTCACTTCTGATATGCTTTATCTTGGCGCCATAGTTGTTCATTGCTCGATTGGCGAAGCGTCTGAAGACATCCTGCACTTCAGTCTTGTAAAGGATTATGTGCACCCAAGTATATCTAGAATAATCATCAACAATGACAAATCCATAGAGACAAGCAGTAGTAGTAAGAGTTGAGTAATGAGTGGGACCGAAAAGATCCATGTGAAGCAGTTCGAAGGGTCGAGTAGTGGTCATGATTGTCTTCGAGGGATGTTTGGCCCTCGTCATCTTTCCTGCCTCACAAGCACCGCATAAGTGATCTTTCTTGAACTTGATGCCCTCGATGCCTATGACATGCTTCTTCTTTGCCAGGGTGTGGAGGTTCCTCATGCCAGCATGCCCAAGCCTCCGATGCCAGAGCCAGCATTCTGAAGCTTTTGCTAGAAGACATACGGCAAGTTGTGGTCCTGCTGAGAAATCTACCATGTACAAATCATCTTTTCAATACCCTTCAAATACTAGAGACTTGTCAGATTCCGTTAGAACAAGGCAACGATATTTTCCAAATATTACGATCATGTTTAAATCGCAAAGCATTGAGACAGACATTAAGTTGAAGCCAAGGGATTCAACAAGCATGACTTTATCCATGTGTTGATCCCTTCAGATTGCAACTCTACCTAGACCCAATACCTTACTTTTACCTGTGTCAGCAAATGTGATGTGGCTCTTGTCGGATGGACGTAAGGTTGAGTCCATAAGAAGGCTTCTTTTGCCAGTCATGTGATTTGTACACCCACTATCAATAATCCATTCTGAAGACGCTGGTGTCGTACCCTACAGTGCAGTTAGGGGGATAGGCTTCACGAAGAGAATTGTGAAGCAAAAACATTTGACGAACCAGTGGGTTATGAAAGCTTAGATCCAGATTAGGACTAATAGGGAGAGTAGCAAGCGATTCAGGAATGAAGTACATAGTAAGACCATTCGGGCATTTGATCTTGCGCCCTACAAGATGTTTAAGGTCCCCAGCAATAGCGTCAGACGATTTTGGTTTTCTGCTGGAGACCTTTCCCTGCAAAAGAGAGTTAAGCTTTCTTAGCCACCCACATCTTCAAGGGTGGCTTAGAAGCAATAAGTCTAAGTGCAGCATCTGAGAATAACATGTATATCAAATATACTTATGTTCACTTTGCCATCCTTCTTATCTGCCAATCACTTGGGGTAGTTCCGCTTCCAGTGACCAGTCCCTTTGCAGTAGAAACACTTAGTCTCAGGCTTAGGACCAGACTTGGGCTTCTTCACTTGAGCAGCAACTTGCTTGCTGTTCTTCTTGAAGTTCCCCTTCTTCCCTCTGCCCTTTTCTTGAAACTAGTGGTCCTGTCTACCATCAACACTTGATGTTTTTCTCGATTTCTACCTTCGTCAATTTCCGCATTACGAATAGCTTGGGAATCGTTTTCGTTATCCCTTGCATATCATAGTTCATCACGAAGTTCTACTAACTTGGTGATGGTGATTAGAGAATTCTGTCAATCACTATCTTATCTGGAAGATTGACTCCCACTTGATTCAAGCGATTGTAGTACTCAGACAATCTGGGCACATGCTCACTAGTTGAGCGATTCTCCTCCATCTTTTAGCTATAGAACTTGTTGGAGACTTCATATCTCTCAACTCGGGTATTTGCTTGAAATATTAACTTCAACTCCTGGAACATCTCATATGCTCCATGACGTTCAAAACGTCTTTGAAGTCCCGATTCTAAGCCATTAAGCATGGTGCACTAAACTATCAAGTAGTCATCATATTGAGCTAGCCAAACGTTCATAACGTCTGTATCTGCTCCTGCAATAGGTCCGTCACCTAGCGGTGCATCAAGGACATAAATCTTCTATGCAGCAATGAGGATAAACCTCAGATCACGGATCCAATCCGCATCATTGCTACTAACATCTTTCAACACAATTTTCTCTAGGAACATATCAAAATAAACACAGGGAAGCAACAACGTGAGCTATTGATCTACAACATAATTTGCAAAATACTACCAGGACTAAGTTCATGATAAATTTAAGTTCAATTAATCATATTACTTAAGAACTCCCACTTAGATAGACATCCCTCTAATCCTCTAAGTGATTACGTGATCCAAATCAACTAAACCATGTCCGATCATCACGTGAGATGGAGTAGTTTCATTGGTGAACATCACTATGTTGATCATATCTACTATATGATTCACGCTCGACCTTTCAGTCTCCGTGTTCCGAGGCCATATCTGTATATGCTTGGCTCGTCAAGTATAACCTGAGTATTCTGCGTGTGCAACTGTTTTGCACCCGCTGTATTTGAACGTAGAGCCTATCACACCCGATCATCACGTGGTGTCTCATCACTAAGAACTTTCGCAACGGTGCATACTCAGGGAGAACACTTCTTGATAATTAGTGAGAGATCATCTTATAATGCTACCGTCAATCTAAGCAAGATAAGATGCATAAAAGATAAACATCACATGCAATCAATATAAGTGATATGATATGGCCATCATCATCTTGTGCTTGTGATCTCCATCTTCGAAGCACCGTCATGATCACCATCGTCATTGGCGCTACACCTTGATCTCCATCGTAGCATCGTTGTTGTCTCGCCAATCTTATGCTTCCACGACTATCGCTACCGCTTAGTGATAAAGTAAAGCATTACAGCGCGATTGCATTGCATACAATAAAGCGACAACCATATGGCTCCTGCCAGTTGCCGATAACTCGGTTACAAAACATGATCATCTCATACAATAAAATTTAGCATCATGTCTTGACCATATCACATCACAACATGCCCTGCAAAAACAAGTTAGACGTCCTCTACTTTGTTGTTGCAAGTTTTATGTGGCTGCTACGGGCTTAAGCAAGAACCAATCTTACCTACGCATCAAAACTACAAAGATAGTTTGTCAAGTTGTTGCTGTTTTAACCTTCGCAAGGACTGGGCGTAGCCACACTCGGTTGAACTAAAGTTGGAGAAACTGTCACCCGCTAGCCACCTTTGTGCAAAGCACGTCGGGAGAACCGGTCTCGCGTAAGCATACGCATAATGTCGGTCCGGACCGCTTCGTCCAACAATACCGCCGAACCAAAGTATGACATGCTGGTAAGCAGTATGACTTATATCACCCACAACTCACTTGTCTTCTACTCGTGCATATAACATCAACACATAAAACCTAGGCTCGGATGCCACTGTTGGGGAACGTAGTAATTTCGAAAAATTTCCTACGCACACGCAAGATCATGGTGATGCATAGCAACGAGAGGGGGAGAGTGTGATCTACGTACCCTTGTAGACCGACAGCGGAAGCATTGTGACAACGCAGTTGATGTAGTCGTACGTCTTCACGATCCGACCGATCCAAGCACCGTTACTCCGGCACCTCCGAGTTCTTGGCACACATTCAGCTCGATGACGATCCCCGGGCTCTGATCCAGCAAAGCGACGGGGAGGAGTTCCATCAGCACGATGGCATGGTGACGATTTTGATGTTCTACCGTTGCAGGGCTTCGCCTAAGCACCGCTACAATATGACCGAGGTGGAATATGATGGAGGGGGGCACCGCACACGGCTAAGGAACGATCACGAAGATCAACTTGTGTGTCTAGAGGTGCCCCCCTGCCCCCGTATATAAAGGAGCAAGGGGGACGGGGCGGCCGGCCTAGAAGGGGGCGCGCCAAGGGGAGTCCTACTCCCACTTGGAGTAGGACTCCTTCCTTCCTTGTTGGAGTAGGAGAAGGGGAAAGAGGGGGAGAGGAAAAAGGAAAAGGGGGCTGCGCCCCTTGTCCAATTCGGACCAGAGGGGGGGCGCAGGCCTCCTTCCTTTTGGCCTCTCTCCTCTATTCCCGTATGGCCCAATAAGGCCCATATACTCCCCGGCGAATTCCCGTAACTCTCCGGTACTCCGAAAAATACCCGAATCACTCGGAACCTTTCCGATGTCCAAATATAGTCGTCTAATATATCGATCTTTACGTCTCGACCATTTCAAGACTCCTCGTCATGTCCCCAATCTCATCCGGGACTCCGAACTCCTTCGGTACATCAAAACTCATAAACTCATAATATAACTGTCATCGAAACCTTAAGCGTGCGGACCCTACGGTTCGAGAACAATGTAGACATGACCGAGACATGTCTCCGGTCAATAACCAATAGCGGAACCTGGATGCTCATATTGGCTCCTACATATTCTACGAAGATCTTTATCGGTCAGACCGCATAACAACATACGTTGTTCCCTTTGTCATCGGTATATTACTTGCCCTAGATTCGATCGTCGGTATCTCAATACCTAGTTCAATCTCGTTACCGGCATGTCTCTTTACTCATTCCGTAATACATCATCTCACAACTAACTCATTAGTTGCAATGCTTGCAAGGCTTTATGTGATGTGCATTACCGAGAGGGCCCAGAGATACCTCTCCGACAATCGTAGTGACAAATCCTAATCTGAAAATACGCCAACCCAACATGTACCTTTGGAGACACCTGTAGAGCACCTTTATAATCACCCAGTTACGTTGTGACGTTTGGTAGCACACAAAGTGTTCCTCCGGCAAACGGGAGTTGCATAATCTCATAGTCATAGGAACATGTATAAGTCATGAAGAAAGCAATAGCAACATACTAAACGATCGGGTGCTAAGCTAATGGAATGGGTCATGTCAATCAAATCATTCACCTAATGATGTCATCCCGTTAATCAAATAACAACTCTTTGTCCATGGTTAGGAAACATAACCATCTTTGATTAACGAGCTAGTCAAGTAGAGGCATACTAGTGACACTCTGTTTGTCTATGTATTCACACATGTATTATGTTTTCGGTTAATACAATTCTAGCATGAATAATTAACATTTATCATGATATAAGGAAATAAATAATAACTTTATTATTGCCTCTAGGGCATATTTCCTTCAATCGAGTCATTTCAGCACCCAACAGATCATCGCTTTTGTCTAACAGTTTTTTATTATGTTCCATGGCTTTCTGTTGTTCAGTTGCAATTTTAGCAAGTGTTTTGTAGCTTGGTCTTGAACCACAATCAGAGTCATCGTCACTAGATGTTTGATAGTGGGTAGTGCGTGTGTTTACCTTGGCATCGCGTGCCATGAAGCAGTAGGTAGGAGCAGAGTAGTCCTTCTCATTTGCATCGGTGTTGGTGATGAAGTCATTGTCTTCAGTGTTGAAGATGGACTTGGCAACGTATGCTGTAGCCAGACTTGCGACGCCTGAATCGGACTCCTCCTCAGACTCCACCTCCGCCTCCTCAGAAGCGGATTCCTCCTCTGAATCCATTTTCTTGCCAACAAACGCACATGCCTTGCCAGATGAGCTCTTCTTGTGTGATGAAGACTTTGAGGAAGACTTGGAAGAAGACTTTGAGTATTTCTTCTTCTTCTTGTCGTCAGAGTCATATTCCTTGCTCTTCTTCTTCTTTTTGTTCTCATTGTCCCACTGCGGACACTCAGAGATGAAGTGGCTAGGTTTCTTGCACTTGTGACATGTTTTCTTCTTGTAGTCGTGAGCAGAAGCTTCATCATTCCTTGAGCTTGATCGGGAAGACTTTCTGAAACTTTTCTTCTTGGTGAATTTCCGGAACTTCTTCACAAGCATAGCAAGTTCCCTTCCAATGTCTTCAAGATCATCCGAACTGCTGTCAGATTCTTCTTCAGATGAGGAGACAGCTTTTGCCTTCAAGGCACGAGTTCGCCCATAGTTTGGACCGTAGATATCTCTTTTCTCAGAAAGCTGAAACTCATGTGTGTTGAGCCTCTCAAGTATGTCAGACGGATCGAGTGTCTTGAAATCAGGACGTTCTTGAATCATTAGGGCTAGGGTGTCAAACAAACTGTCAAGTGATCTCAGTAGTGTCTTGACGACTTCATGTTTGGTGATCTCAGTAGCGCCGAGGGCTTGAAGCTCATTTGTGATGTCAGTGAGTCGGTCAAATGTGAGCTGGACATTCTCATTGTCATTTCGCTTGAAGCGGTTGAAGAGATTGCGGAGGACACTGATTCTCTGATCTCTCTGGGTTGAGACGCCTTCATTGACCTTGGAGAGCCAGTCCCAGACCAGCTTAGATGTTTCCAAAGCACTCACATGGCCATACTGTCCTTTGGTCAGATGACCACAGATGATATTCTTGGCAGTAGAGTCCAGTTGAACGAACTTCTTGACATCAGCAGCAGTGACACCTTCTCCAGCCTTGGGAACGCCGTTCTTAACAACATACCATAGGTCGACGTCAATGGCTTCAAGATGCATGCGCATCTTATTCTTCCAGTAGGGATATTCAGTTCCATCAAAGACGGGGCACGCAACGGAGACTTTAATTATCCCTGCAGTCGACATAGCTAAAACTCCAGGTGGTTAAACCGAATCACACAGAACAAGGTAGCACCTTGCTCTGATACCAATTGAAAGTGCGTTATATCGACTAGAGGGGGGGTGAATAGGCGATTTTTATGAAAGTCTTCAAAACGTGGAAGTTATGAAGACAAACGATAGAAGTAAACCTATTACCCTGCAGCGGAAGGTAGACTACACTAGGCAAGCCATAGTCAAGTATTCAATAGAGTGAAAGCACAATGACTAATAGCAACAATGTAGTAAGGATCAGGTAGGAAGATATTGTGAAGCCACACAGAACACGCAGTCACTCAGTGAAGACAAAAGATAGTACGAACATACAATGACTTCACAAGGAGTAACAGTGAGTAAAGGGAAGGGGAGATGAAACCAGTGACTCGCTGAAGACAATGATTTGTTGGACCAGTTCCAGTTGCTGTGACAACTGTACGTCTGGTTAGGGCGGCTAGGTATTTAAACCTTAGGACACATAGTCCCGGACACCCAGTCCTGAAGACGCAGCTCAGGACACCTAGTCCTCACCGTATTCCCCTTGAGCTAAGGTCACAGATACCTCGCCCAATCACTCTGGTAAGTCTTCAAGGTAGACTCCCAAACCTTGACAGACTTTGTTCACCAGCAATCCACAATGTCTCTTGGATGCTCAGAACGCGACGCCTAACCGGCTGGAGGATGCACAGTCCTCAAGTGTAATAAGTCTTCAGATCACACAAACAAGAAGACTTAAGTGATGCCTAATTCTCTTTGGCTCTGGGTGGTTAGGGCTTTATCCTCGCAAGGAATTCTCTCTCAAAGGCTTCGAGGTGGGTTGCTCTCAAACGACAAAAGCCGTACTCTGAATCTGAGCAGCCAACCGTTTATGGTTGTAGGGGTTCGGCTATTTATAGCCACTTGGCAACCCAACCTGATTTGTCCCAAATGACCTTGGGTCACTAAAGGAACTGACACGTGTTCCAACGGTCAGATTTCAAACTCACATTGCAACGTTACTTGGGCTTCAAGCAAAGCTGACTTGCCCAACTCTGGACAAGATTCGCTCTCAAAGTCTTCACTCGAAGACATAGGTTTTGTTTAAGCATCACTTCAGTCATTCTGACTGGTTCTCTTGGACCCCACTTAACAGTACGGTGGTTCCTATGACTCAACACAGAAGAAAGAGAACTACGAAAGATCTAAGTCTTCGAGCTCCATAGGTTTCATGTGGTGTCTTCTCTTGTCATAGTCTTCAATGTGAATATCTTCATATACCACCTTTGACTTCAATGTCTTCATACATTTTTAGGGGTCATCTCTGGTTGGAAAACCGAATCAATGAGGGACTTCTACCTGTGTTATCCTGTAATTCTCACAAACACATTAGTCCCTCAACTAGGTTTGTCGTCAATACTCCAAAACCAACTAGGGGTGGCACTAGATGCACTTAGAATCTCCCCCTTTTTGGTGATTGATGACAAACTAGTTGAAGTTTTCAACAGGGAATATAATCTGTGAAATTGTAAAGGATAAGGAATTGTCTTCATAAGTTGCAAGGGCTCCCCCTGAAGATGTGCATATAAGTAATTTGCTTTTGGAATGCAAATGCACATGGCAGGTTGTACTTGTGGAGATCCACTTCAACTTATGATGAGAATCCACTATGCATGTGAAAGTATATGAAGATAATGACATGCATAATGGAAAATGGACGTCTGCAGAATGATCTAAGTGTGGAATTTATCATCGCACATGCGGAATTTATCATCGCAACACAAGGTGGCAAATAAGTAGCAGACGACCATCGAGTTTAAGTATTAGAACTCAAAGAACCAAATGTAGCAAAACGAGAGTTGTAAGCATGAAGCAAAATATAAAGCACCCGCCCATATGGACCCGCTTGAAGACTATCAACCTCATATGCTTCTCCCCCTTTTGTCAGTAAGGACCAAAAAGGTTTGAAGACATAGAGCATCTACTCGTTCCCATGAGGAGTAGGTGAAGCAGCAGGGTCGTTGGTGGTGTTTGGCGGTGCTGAAGAGCTTGGTGCAGAGTCGAAGCATGCTGAAGGAGGTGGCGGTGAAGTAGCATCGTCTTCATCCTCGATCACTCTGGCATTCACAGTTGCAGCAGAGGAAGGGAACTCAGAGTCTTCAAGGGATGGAGTTCGTCGCAGCACTGCCCTTCGAGGAGGTGTGGAGTCAAACTTGAATCGCTCAGTGAAGCCATCCTCTTGAAGATCATCTTCAGAACACATCAGCATTAGCCCTTTCCATGTGCGGCGAGAGGTTTCATGGGCAAAAAAAGCATTCTTGGTGGCAAGATTACGAATGCAATTAACATCCACCAAGAGGCTTTGCATCTGACGCTTCAGCCAGTCATGATGCCTATCCTGTTTTTGATGAAGAGCCACAAGAAGCTCTCGGTCGTTGAGAGCACGAGTGCGCTTCTTGGGTCGTGGAGCAGTTGTACTGTCAGTGGCTTCAGTGAGAGCAGGATGCGGTGCACGTGTAGTGCCAGCCAAAGGATACACATGAGTTACGGCTTCCACGCCTTCAACGTTCTGAGTGAAACTTTGATGCTCTGCATTCTGAAGACTAAGAGGTTCCTTGGCAGGCTCAAGATAGATGGCTTCAATAGACATATCCACATCAGGCAAAAAGATCTGATGGTTGCGGGCCGAGGGCTGATATGAGATAGCGGAGTGAAGTTTGATCAGCCGCATCACCCAAGGGGCGTAGAACTTCAAACCAAATAGATCAGAGCCAGATGCAGCAAGTTGGCGAATGGAGAAATCCTGTGTATCGAAGCATTTTCCATGAAGAATGTAGAAGACCAAAGTCTTCATTGCACCTTCCAGCTTGGCATGGGGAGAATGTCCTTTGATTGGCCAGAGAGTTCGCCTTATGATGTGATAAATGGTTCTTGGCAGATACTCAAGGTATTCAACAAAGAACTCCGTGGGATAAGCAGCATCTTGGGGCAACGGCTTCATCATACTGAGCATCTGACTCATATTAGGTTCAGTCTTCTGAAAGATGCTCTCAATAGCTTCACTATGAAGCTGACAGCCATGCTCGTAGAGATCGCAAGGAGTGGGCAAACCAGTGAGCTCAATGATGTCAAAGGCTTTGGCTTCGTGATGAACGTTTTCTGTCATCCACTCCAGGACCCAAGTCTTCGGATCTCTGCTATACCCATGGATGTGAAGTGTGGCATAGAATTGGAGTAGCAACTCTTCATTCCAATGCTCTTGGTCAGTGACGAACGGCAGCAGTCCAACCTCTTTGAAGCAATCCAGAGCTTCTTCCAGATAGGGCAGACCAGTTATTGCTTCAATGTCAAGGCGCTTGTGTGGGAAGATGCGACCTTGGTTGTAAAGAACGCATGAGTAATAGATTCGCTGCGGATAACTCCAGAACTGATCAGATGATATTCTTTCCCTGGAGTAGGGGTTCCTAGAGCTGTTGAAGAATGTGTTGTCTGCTCTGAATCCATTGATATTGAAGGAGCCAGGTGCTGATGCAGGACCTGGGAACCTTGGCAATCTTGGGATTGGCTTCTGTACCTGAGGCCTGTGCTCAACATGATAGTCGAACTAGGGACTGGAAGCAGACTCAGAAACAGAAGTGGCGGGATCAGTGGCTTCGCTGACTTCTGGTGCTTTTGTTGGTGAGGGCTCCACATTAGCTTCAGCCATGACAGCGTCAGTGGCTTCAGTGGTGTTGGTGGTGGCAGCCTCAAGATGTTCAACCTCCACTTGACAAGTAGGAGGATCGGTCACGATCACATTCTCCTCGAGAACTGCTTCTTGGTGGGACAGGGGAGTGGCAACTTGTGGGACTTCTTCTTCCACGGCTGATGCAGCCGGATTGTCTTCAGCAGAGACTTGAGGCCTTGGACCTTTGCGAAGCCTGCGTAATGCGGGTGACGCATGTGGAGTTGCTGTTGGCTGGGCCTCAAGGTCTTCATTCTCTTGTGGGCGATCCGCCCATGAAGCATCCTGTGCAATTGGCGTCAGTGGACGACCAATGCTGATGAGTTCGTTGTGCGTTAGCACATGCGATGATACCTGTTGGTGTTCTAGCTGAGGATGGGCTGCATCATCTTCAACATGGTCATGATGAGCAATGTCTTCAGTAGTGATGGGATCAGCTGCTGGAAAGTCTTCAGCTTCATGAGCCTCTGTGAAAGCAGTCTCATGGACAGTCAGTTGACGTTCTTGTGGATCGGCGTCGGGGTGAACCATGGAAATGGGTTCAACAATCAAAGGCTCTGTGGGAATAGCCCGTTCCTTCTTGGTCTTTCTTTTCTTCTTGGCGGGGGCAGTAGCAGAGGCTTCAAGATGTTTTCTCTTCCTTGCTTCAGCCTCAGCAGTCCTAGTCTTCTTCAGTTCTGAAGCGATTTACCTGGCCTTTGATTTCGGGCCAGTCATGCGAGTTGGGAAGACAAGGGGATCTGCCTCCTGCCATGGTGCTTCAGGTTCAGCCATAGCGGGCGTCTTCTGCTTCGTGGCATCCATCCTGGGGTCGATGCCAGGACGCCCAAGGGCCTTGCGCTTCTCAGCCTCATTGTAGGCTTGCACACACCTATCAGCCAGGACCTTCATGCGCTCATGAGAACCCTGAGCTTCTGCACGTTTCTTTAGAAAGGCTTCCTTGAGCTCGTGCAGCATAATCTTGAAATTCTTCACGTCTTGCACGCTGAGCTTGGCCATATGCTTCTGGAACTGAGATTTCTCAAAGTCAATCTTCTGCTTCAGTTCAACAATGCGCTGGGCGATAGCTAACTCTGAAGCAATGGCGCCATGGAAGGCGACACTAAGGCCAATGGGTAGTTGGAGATCGTCGAAGCTGATGTTTGGCGTGTCAAACCATTCATCAATGAAGTTGTGAATGATTGTTACATCAAAGAGAGGCAGATCATTGAAGATTTCTGCTTCTTCTTTGCTATTGATGAGTTGCTCAAGAGCGTCATCTGCTAGATCTTCATCACTTGACAGATCAATGGCATCATTGCGCAGAATGGCAGCAGCTGTTAGCTCTTGGCCGGTGTGTGGCAGAGGCATCTTGACCTTCTGGGGCTTGGAGATGCGTGATAAATCTTCAGACTACACACTGTCTTCAGGAGGTGCAGTTGCCAGTGGCTTCGCTCGTGAGATTTTTGGTGAAGGGGCAGGTTTGAAGCTTTAGGCTTCTTCAACTTCTTTGGCTTCGGCGTTGCAGGCACTTCATCTGATTCAGCGTCAGCTATAGGCTCATTCACTGCAGTCCCTTGAACCAAGATATGGGTGATGAGGCCTTCAAGGTTGTAGAAAGGACCGACGACATTGGGTTCTGCATCTCGTGTGCCATCAGCCCTTGGAGCTGAGGGACCAGGGTTGAAGTCTAGTCCCAATGTCTTCTTGTTTTGCTTCGCTGAGTTCTGGGCAAACTGGAAGTTGCGCTTGAACAGAATGTCGTCACGACACCATAGTAGTGACGATGGGTGTGCATCAGCAGGCTGTGGCCCACGGACCATGCAGGGATAGAAGCCTTGTTCAATGGCTTCATCTCTGGACCTGGGTTGAAGATTCTTGTATAGGATGTCTCCCCATGGTCTCTTGATGGCATTTTTCTCAGCATATTCCTGGGTTACAAATCGGTATTTGAACCATTGTTCTGCCCAATATCTTCGAATCCATTGGATTCGGGTCTTGCACTGATTGTAATCCTCTTCAGGATCTGTCTTGTATAGTTCTGAGAGGTCATCTGGCAGATCTCTATATGTTTCTCCACGACGCTTTCTGCCACCCTTCCTTGCTGATTTCTCTGAAGCCATGAACTTTAAACTGAAAGGCTTCAACACGTTCAAAGGCTTCAAAGATTTTTCGCTTGCTGGACAAACAAGAACTTGCTTCGGGAGAATTTATATGATGTTGTAAGAATTCTGCAAATGAATGCAGACTATGAGAACCAAGGGATTCTCCCACGGACATGTACCTGTGACAGCATTAAGGTGTGAGGGAAGGGGAAGAGGTCATATGCATTCTCAGAAGATTTTGAATATAAATCAGTTTAGAAGACATTGACCTCATCGTGCGAAGATATTCACTCATAGATAAGGAGTTGGTTCCAGATTTGTACGAATCCAGAGATCAGTACAAGTGAGGAATCTAACTACTTTGTGAAGCATAAGTGAATATACTAGGCATGTTATGAGATGCAATATGAGAGAGATCTAACTTGTGTGAATAGAAACTGCTTGTGGTAGAAAGTGACAAAGCCATAGGATCAATGGTGCCGTAAAAAGGAAGTTTTATTTACCACACTAAGAACTGCTGGATGGAGTGGAAGATGAGACCGAGCAGTTCGATCTTCCATGCCCTAACTTGGCGACGGAGGACACCTACGGCGACGGCGGAGAGGACGATGTCCGCGGTCGGCGTGAAGACGGCGTCGGAGAGGTTGCGGCAGCGAAGCGCTTCGTCGCCGGCGTCGTCAAGGGCTAGCGGTGGCGCTAGGGTTCGTGCGAGAGTGGAAGAAGAGATAATGACTGCCGTGAAGTGTGTATTTATAGGTACAAGGGCGGCACTGCGTTATTACATAGGTGCCCCTGGCGATTCGCATCTGAGGAACACGTGGCCATCATGCAGAATTTTGGGGTTTGTTCCACGTCCCACGCACGCCTGGATTGTCGGGTGGTCGTTCCTACTTCTCCGGGTTTCATGTGGAGGAATGAGCATTGAAAGTGGACTTAAGGTTTGTCTTTGTATCTTCTGCTGACAAGGACGCAGAGAAGACATTCGACAGTTTCAATAGAATGCATATGATTTGGAGAGATAGAGTTTGAGATAGATAGCATAGAGAGGTTAGGGTCCGATCACATTCAGTTAGTTCAAAAGATTCAACAAGAAGACATAGCTATAAGTGAATGCTGTAGAGGACAGAACACTAGTATATATATATATAATCAACATAGTGAAGATAATCATGAAGACATGTTGAGATTGAAGCCAAACCAAATGTGAAGACATAGCAAGGTAACGCCATGAGTGAAACACTTCAAAAATAGAACATTTGGTGGTGGTGTTACCCACCGTATAGGAAGTATTAGACACAGACACGGCGCACAATTATCGTGGAGCTCCGAAGTCAAATTCCACATTAATGTATTCACACTTAGAATGTATGTCTTCATTGATTGAAGATATACTTTACTTCGTGTGTTGCACATCTAAGTCATCAATATGCATAAGGGTTAGGATGTGTGCCTGATCACAAGACATTTGAGGATTCCAGGATATTTAGCTCACACCGTAACTTGCAAAATCTCTTCTCATCCAAGGGCTTGGTGAAGATATCTACCAATTGCTCTTAAGTGTTGACGTGTATGATATCAATATCTTCCTTCACAACATGATCTCTGAGAAAGTGATGATGAATTTCAATGTGCTTTGTCTTCGAGTGCTGAACTGGGTTGTTGGCAATCTTGATGGCGCTTTCGTTGTCGCAGTAGAGTGGCACTTGCTTCAGATGAATGCCATAGTCCTTGAGCATTTGCTTCATCCACAAAAACTGAGCGCAGCAAGATCCAGCAGCAATGTATTTAGATTCAGCAGTGGAGAGAGATACACGGTTCTGCTTCTTTGAAGACCAACATACAAGTGATCGTCCCAGAAAATGACATGTGCCTGATGTAGACTTGCGATCCACCTTGTCACCAGCATAATCAGCACCCGAGAATCCAACCAGATCAAACTCTGAGCCCTTTGGATACCATAATCCTAGAGTTGGGGTGTGAGCCAAATATCGAAGAATTCGCTTCACAGCTAAGTGATGCGACTCCTTTGGTGCCGCTTGGAATCGAGCACACATGCAAACACTAAGCATAATATCTGGCCTAGATGCACATAGATAAAGTAAAGAACCAATCATGGAGCGATATACCTTTTGATCGAACTCTTTACCATTGTCGTCAGGACCCAGATGATGCTTGGCTGGCATTGGCATCGTGAAGCCTTTGCAGTCTTGCATACCGAACTTCTTCAGGCAATCTTTGAGATACTTCTCTTGAGATATGAAGATGCCGTTGCGTTGCTGTCATATTTGAAGACCGAGAAAGAACTTCAGCTCTCCCATCATAGACATTTGATATTGCTCTTGCATCATATATCCAAACTCTTCGCTGTACTTCTGATTGGTGCAGCCGAAGATAATGTCATCCACATATATTTGGCACACAAACAGTTCACCATCATATGTCTTCGTGAAGAGAGTGGGGTCGAGGGAACCAGGTATGAAGCCTTTGCTCTTTAGGAAGTATTTGAGTGTGTCATACCAGGCCCGAGGGGCTTGTTTGAGGCCATATAGTGCCTTGTTGAGCTTGTATACCATGTCAGGATGTTTTGGATCTTCAAAGCCAGGTGGTTGTGCAACATACACTTCTTCTTCAATCTTGCCATTGAGAAAGGCGCTCTTCACATCCATTTGATAAAGAAGTATGTTGTGATGATTTGCATAGGCCAGCAGTATGCGTATGGCTTCAAGTCTAGCCATAGGAGCAAATGTTTCATCGAAGTCAATGCCTTCCACTTGAGTATATCCTTGAGCAATGAGACGAGCTTTGTTTCTGACAACTTGACCGTGCTCATCTTGTTTGTTGCGGTATATCCATTTTGTGCCTATTATGTTGTGCTTCCGAGGATCGGGACGCTTGACCAGTTCCCATACATTATTCAGCTCAAACTGTTGAAGCTCTTCTTGCATAGCTTGAATCCATTCAGGTTCCATGAAGGCTTCTTCAACTTTCTTTGATTCTGTTATTGAGACGAATGCGAAGTGCCCACCGAAATTTTCTAGCTGAGTTCCCCTTGAACGAGTGAGTGGACCGGGTGCATTGATGCTATCAATTATTCTTTCAATCTGCACTTCATTGGCAACGCGAGGATGTACAGGGCGAAGATTTTGCTCTTGCTGATCATTGTCGTTGTTAGAAGGAATGTCTTCAGGCTGAGCATTGTCTTCATGTTGATCAGGTGCTGAGATGATAAGTTCTTCTTCAGGATGAGCTTCAGAAGGTATAATTTCTCCAGTTTCCATTAGCTTGATTGATTCACTGGATGGAACTTCATCTAGCACATTTGGCAGTTGCTCTCTTTGTGAACTGTTGGTCTCATCGAACCGCACATCCACTGTTTCAACCACTTTGTAATGAAAGAGATTGAAGACTCTGTAGGAGTGCGAATCCTTTCCATATCCAAGCATAAAACCCTCATGTGCTTTTGGCGCAAACTTTGAGGTGTGATGTGGGTCCTTGATCCAGCACCTGGCGCCAAATACTCTGAAGTAACTGACATTTGGCTTCTTGCCAGTAAGGAGCTCATAAGATGTCTTGTTCAGAAGCTTGTGAAGATAAACACGATTGATTGTATGGCATGCAGTATCAATGGCTTGAGGCCAGAATTTTCTTGGAGTCTTGTATTCATCTAGCATCGTTCTGGCCATCTCAATGAGTGTTCTGTTCTTGCGTTCGACGACCCCATTCTGCTGTGGCGTGTATGGGCCTGAGAATTCATGTGTGACGCCCAAGGTATCAAGATATGTATCAAGGCCAGTGTTCTTGAATTCAGTGCCATTGTCACTTCTGATATGCTTTATCTTGGCGCCATAGTTGTTCATTGCTCGATTGGCGAAGCGTCTGAAGACATCCTGCACTTCAGTCTTGTAAAGGATTATGTGCACCCAAGTATATCTAGAATAATCATCAACAATGACAAATCCATAGAGACAAGCAGTAGTAGTAAGAGGTGAGTAATGAGTGGGACCGAAAAGATCCATGTGAAGCAGTTCGAAGGGTCGAGTAGTGGTCATGATTGTCTTCGAGGGATGTTTGGCCCTCGTCATCTTTCCTGCCTCACAGGCACCGCATAAGTGATCTTTCTTGAACTTGACGCCCTCGATGCCTATGACATGCTTCTTCTTTGCCAGGGTGTGGAGGTTCCTCATGCCAGCATGCCCAAGCCTCCGATGCCAGAGCCAGCATTCTGAAGCTTTTGCTAGAAGACATACGGCAAGTTGTGGTCCTGCTGAGAAATCTACCACGTACAAATCATCTTTTCGATACCCTTCAAATACTAGAGACTTGTCAGATTCCATTAGAACAAGGCAACGATATTTTCCAAATATTACGATCATGTTTAAATCGCAAAGCATTGAGACAGACATTAAGTTGAAGCCAAGGGATTCAACAAGCATGACTTTATCCATGTGTTGATCCCTTGAGATTGCAACTCTACCTAGACCCAATACCTTACTTTTACCAGTGTCAGCAAATGTGATGTGGCTCTTGTCGGATGGACATAAGGTTGAGTCCATAAGAAGGCTTCTTTTGCCAGTCATGTGATTTGTACACCCACTATCAATAATCCATTCTGAAGACGCTGGTGTCGTACCCTACAGTGCAGTTAGGGGGATAGGCTTCACGAAGAGAATTGTGAAGCAAAAACATTTGACGAACCAGTGGGTTATGAAAGCTTAGATCCAGATTAGGACTAATAGGGAGAGTAGCAAGCGATTCAGGAATGAAGTACATAGTAAGACCATTCGGGCATTTGATCTTGCGCCCTACAAGATGTTTAAGGTCCCCAGCAATAGCGTCAGACGATTTTGGTTTTCTGCTGCAGACCTTTCCCTGCAAAAGAGAGTTAAGCTTTCTTAGCCACCCACATCTTCAAGGATGGCTTAGAAGCAATAAGTCTAAGTGCAGCATCTGAGAATAACATGTATATCAAATATACTTATGTTCACTTTGCCATCCTTCTTATCTGCCAATCACTTGGGGTAGTTCCGCTTCCAGTGACCAGTCCCTTTGCAGTAGAAACACTTAGTCTCAGGCTTAGGACCAGACTTGGGCTTCTTCACTTGAGCAGCAACTTGCTTGCTGTTCTTCTTGAAGTTCCCCTTCTTCCCTCTGCCCTTTTCTTGAAACAAGTGGTCTTGTCTACCATCAACACTTGATGTTTTTCTCGATTTCTACCTTCGTCAATTTCCGCATTACGAAGAGCTTGGGAATCATTTCCGTTATCCCTTGCATATCATAGTTCGTCACGAAGTTCTACTAACTTGGTGATGGTGACTAGAGAATTCTGTCAATCACTATCTTATCTGGAAGATTAACTCCCACTTGATTCAAGCGATTGTAGTACTCAGACAATCTGGGCACATGCTCACTAGTTGAGCGATTCTCCTCCATCTTTTAGCTATAGAACTTGTTGGAGACTTCATATCTCTCAACTCGGGTATTTGCTTGAAATATTAACTTCAACTCCTGGAACATCTCATATGCTCCATGACGTTCAAAACGTCTTTGAAGTCCCAATTTTAAGCCATTAAGCATGGTGCACTAAACTATCAAGTAGTCATCATATTGAGCTAGCCAAACATTCATAACGTCTGTATCTGCTCCTACAATAGGTCCATCACCTAGCGGTGCATCAAGGACATAATTCTTCTGTGCAGCAATGAGGATAAACCTCAGATCACGGATCCAATCCGCATCATTGCTACTAACATCTTTCAACACAATTTTCTCTAGGAACATATCAAAATAAACACAGGGAAGCAACAACGCGAGCTATTGATCTACAACATAATTTGCAAAATACTACCAGGACTAAGTTCATGATAAATTTAAGTTCAATTAATCATATTACTTAAGAACTCCCACTTAGATAGACATCCCTCTAATCCTCTAAGTGATTACGTAATCCAAATCAACTAAACCATGTCCGATCATCACGTGAGATGGAGTAGTTTCATTGGTGAACATCACTATGTTGATCATATCTACTATATGATTCACGCTCGACCTTTCGGTCTTCGTGTTCTGAGGCCATATCTGTATATGCTTGGCTCGTCAAGTATAACCTGAGTATTCCGCGTGTGCAACTGTTTTGCACCCGTTGTATTTGAACGTAGAGCCTATCACACCCGATCATCACGTGGTGTCTCAGCACGAAGAACTTTCGCAATGGTGCATACTCAGGGAGAACACTTCTTGATAATTAGTGAGAGATCATCTTATAATGCTACCGTCAATCTAAGCAAGATAAGATGCATAAGAGATAAACATCATATGCAATCAATATAAGTGATATGATATGGCCATCATCATCTTGTGCTTGTGAGCTCCATCTTCGAAGCACCGTCATGATCACCATCGTCATCGGCGCGACACCTTGATCTCCATCATAGCATCGTTGTTGTCTCGCCAATCTTATGCTTCCACGACTATCGCTACCGCTTAGTGATAAAGTAAAGCATTACAGCGCGATTGCATTGCATACAATAAAGCAAAAACCATATGGCTCCTGCCAGTTGCCGATAACTCGGTTACAAAACATGATCATCTCATACAATAAAATTTAGCATCATGTCTTGACCATTCACATCACAACATGCCCTGCAAAAACAAGTTAGACGTCCTCTACTTTGTTGTTGCAAGTTTTACGTGGCTGCTACGGGCTTAAGCAAGAACCAATCTTACCTACGCATCAAAACCACAACGATAGTTTGTCAAGTTGTTGCTGTTTTAACCTTCGCAAGGACCGGGCGTAGCCACACTCGGTTGAACTAAAGTTGGAGAAACTGTCACCCGCTAGCCACCTTTGTGCAAAGCATGTCGGGAGAACCAGTCTCGCGTAAGCGTACGCGTAATGTCGGTCCGGGCCGCTTCGTCCAACAATACCGCCGAACCAAAGTATGACATGCTGGTAAGCAGTATGACTTATATCGCCCACAACTCACTTGTCTTCTACTCGTGCATATAACATCAACACATAAAACCTAGGCTCGGATGCCACTGTTGGGGAACGTTGTAATTTCAAAAAAATTCCTACGCACACGCAAGATCATGGTGATGCATAGCAACGAGAGGGGGAGAGTGTGATCTACGTACCCTTGTAGACCGACAGCGGAAACATTGTGACAACGCGGTTGATGTAGTCGTACGTCTTCACGATCCGACCGATCCAAGCACCGTTACTCCGGCACCTCCGAGTTCTTGGCACAACGTTCAGCTCGATGACGATTCCCGGGCTCAGATCCAGCAAAGCGTCGGGGAGGAGTTCCGTCAGCACGACGGCGTGGTGACGATTTTGATGTTCTACCGTCGCAGGGCTTCGCCTAAGCACCGCTACAATATGACCGAGGTGGAATATGGTGGAGGGGGGCACCGCACATGGCTAAGGAACGATCACGAAGATCAACTTGTGTGTCTAGAGGTGCCCCCCTGCCCCCGTATATAAAGGAGCAAGGGGGAGGGGGCGGCCGGCCTAGAAGGGGGCGCGCCAAGGGGAGTCCTACTCCCACTTGGAGTAGGACTCCGTCCTTCCTTGTTGGAGTAGGAGAAGGGGAAAGAGGGGGAGAGGAAAAAGGAAAAGGGGGCTGCGCCCCTTGTCCAATTCGGACCAGAGGGGGGCGCAGGCCTCCTTCCTTTTGGCCTCACTCCTCTATTCCCGTATGGCCCAATAAGGCCCATATACTCCCCGGCGAATTCCCGTAACTCTCCGGTACTCCGAAAAATACCCGAATCACTCGGAACCTTTCCGATGTCCGAATATAGTCGTCTAATATATCGTTTACGTCTCGACCATTTCGAGACTCCTCGCCATGTCCCCGATCTCATCTGGGACTCCGAACTCCTTCGGTACATCAAAACTCATAAACTCATAATATAACTGTCATCGAAACCTTAAGCATGCGGACCCTACGGTTCGAGAACAATGTAGACATGACCGAGACATGTCTCCGGTCAATAACCAATAGCGGAACCTGGATGCTCATATTGGCTCCTACATATTCTACGAAGATCTTTATCGGTTAGACCGCATAACAACATACGTTGTTCCCTTTGTCATCGGTATGTTACTTGCCCGAGATTCGATCGTCGGTATCTCAATACCTAGTTCAATCTCATTACCGACAAGTCTCTTTACTCGTTCCGTAATACATCATCTCACAACTAACTCATTAATTGCAATTCTTGCAAGGCTTTATGTGATGTGCATTACCGAGAGGGCCCAGAGATACCTCTCCGACAATCGGAGTGACAAATCCTAATCTCGAAATACGCCAACCCAACATGTACCTTTGGAGACACCTGTAGAGCACCTTTATAATCACCCAGTTACGTTGTGACGTTTGGTAGCACACAAAGTGTTCCTCCGGCAAACGGGAGTTGCATAATCTCATAGTCATAGGAACATGTATAAGTCATGAAGAAAGCAATAGCAACATACTAAACGATCGGGTGCTAAGCTAATGGAATGGGTCATGTCAATCAAATCATTCACCTAATGATGTCATCCCGTTAATCAAATAACAACTCTTTGTCCATGGTTAGGAAACATAACCATCTTTGATTAACGAGCTAGTCAAGTAGAGGCATACTAGTGACACTCTGTTTGTCTATGTATTCACACATGTATTATGTTTTCGGTTAATACAATTCTAGCATGAATAATAAACATTTATCATGATATAAGGAAATAAATAATAACTTTATTATTGCCTCTAGGGCATATTTCCTTCAATCGAGTCATTTCAGCACCCAACAGATCATCACTTTTGTCTAACAGTTTTTGAATATGTTCCATGGCTTTCTGTTGTTCAGTTGCAATTTTAGCAAGTGTTTTGTAGCTTGGTCTTGAACCACAATCAGAGTCATCGTCACTAGATGTTTGATAGTGGGTAGTGCGTGTGTTTACCTTGGCATCGCGTGCCATGAAGCAGTAGGTAGGAGCAGAGTAGTCTTTCTCATTTGCATCGGTGTTGGTGATGAAGTCATTGTCTTCAGTGTTGAAGATGGACTTGGCAACGTATGCTGTAGCCAGACTTGCGACGCCTGAATCGGACTCCTCCTCAGACTCCACCTCCGCCTCCTCAGAAGCGGATTCCTCCTCTGAATCCATTTTCTTGCCAACAGACGCACGTGCCTTGCCAGATGAGATCTTCTTGTGTGATGAAGACTTTGAGGAAGACTTGGAAGAAGACTTTGAGTATTTCTTCTTCTTGTTGTTGTCAGAGTCATATTCCTTGCTCTTCTTCTTCTTTTTGTTCTCATTGTCCCACTTCGGACACTCAGAGATGAAGTGGCCAGGTTTCTTGCACTTGTGACATGTTTTCTTCTTGTAGTCGTGAGCAGAAGCTTCATCATTCCTTGAGCTTGATCGTGAAGACTTTCTGAAACTTTTCTTCTTGGTGAATTTCTGGAACTTCTTCACAAGCATAGCAAGTTCCCTTCCAATGTCTTCAGGATCATCCGAACTGCTGTCAAATTCTTCTTTAGATGAGGAGATAGCTTTTGCCTTCAAGGCACGAGTTCGCCCATAGTTTGGACCATAGATATCTCTTTTCTTAGAAAGCTGAAACTCATGTGTGTTGAGCCTCTCAAGTATGTCAGACGGATCGAGTGTCTTGAAATCAGGACGTTCTTGAATCATCAGGGCTAGGGTGTCAAACGAACTATCAAGTGATCTCAGTAGTGTCTTGACGATTTCATGTTTGGTGATCTCAGTAGCGCCGAGGGCTTGAAGCTCATTTGTGATGTCAGTGAGTCGGTCAAATGTGCGCTGGACATTCTCATTGTCATTTCGCTTGAAGCGGTTGAAGAGGTTGCGAAGTACACTGATTCTCTGATCTCTCTGGGTTGAGACGCCTTCATTGACCTTGGAGAGCCAGTCCCAGACCAGCTTAGATGTTTCCAAAGCACTCACATGGCCATACTGTCCTTTGGTCAGATGACCACAGATGATATTCTTGGCAGTAGAGTCCAGTTGAACAAACTTCTTGACATCAGCAGCAGTGACACCTTCTCCAGCCTTGGGAACGCCGTTCTTAACGACATACCATAGGTCGACGTCAATGGCTTCAAGATGCATGCGCATCTTATTCTTCTAGTAGGGATATTCAGTTCCATCGAAGACGGGGCACGCAACGGAGACTTTAATTATCCCTACAGTCGACATAGCTAAAACTCCAGGTGGTTAAACCGAATCACACAGAACAAGGGAGCACCTTGCTCTGATACCAATTGAAAGTGCGTTATATCGACTAGAGGGGGGGTGAATAGGCGATTTTTATGAAAGTCTTCAAAACGTGGAAGTTATGAAGACAAACGATAGAAATAAACCTATTACCCTGCAGCGGAAGGTAGACTACACTAGGCAAGCCATAGTCAAGTATTCAATAGAGTGAAAGCACAATGACTAATAGCAGCAATGTAGTAAGGATCAGGTAGGAAGATATTGTGAAGCCACACAGAACACGCAGTCACTCAGTGAAGACAAAAGATAGTACGAACATACAATGACTTCACAAGGAGTAACAGTGAGTAAAGGGAAGGGGAGATGAAACCAGTGACTCGCTGAAGACAATGATTTGTTGGACCAGTTCCAGTTGCTGTGACAACTGTACGTCTGGTTAGGGCGGCTAGGTATTTAAACCTTAGGACACACAGTCCCGGACACCCAGTCCTGAACATGCAGCTCAGGACACCCAGTCCTCACCGTATTCCCCTTGAGCTAAGGTCACACAGACCTCGCCCAATCACTCTGGTAAGTCTTCAAGGTAGACTCCCAAACCTTCACAGACTTCGTTCACCGGCAATCCACAATGTCTCTTGGATGCTCAGAACGCGACGCCTAACCGGCTGGAGGATGCACAGTCCTCAAGTGTAATAAGTCTTCAGATCACACAGACAAGAAGACTTAAGTGATGCCTAATTCTCTTTGGCTCTGGGTGGTTAGGGCTTTATCCTCGCAAGGAATTCTCTCTCAAAGGCTTCGAGGTGGGTTGCTCTCAAACAACAAAAGCCGTACTCTGAATCTGAGCAGCCAACCGTTTATGGTTGTAGGGGGTGGGCTATTTATAGCCACTTGGCAACCCGACCTGATTTGTCCGAAATGACCCTGGGTCACTAAGGAACTGACACGTGTTCCAACGGTCAGATTTCAAACTCACACTGCAACGTTACTTGGGCTTCAAGCAAAGCAGACTTGCCCGACTCTGGACAAGATTCGCTCTCAAAGTCTTCACTCGAAGACATAGGTTTTGTTTAAGCATCACTTCAGTCATTCTGACTGGTTCTCTTGGACCCCACTTAATAGTACGGTGGTTCCTATGACTCAACACAGAAGAAAGAGAACTACGAAAGATCTAAGTCTTCGAGCTCCATAGGCTTCATGTGGTGTCTTCTCTTGTCATAGTCTTCAATGTGAATATCTTCATATACCACCTTTGACTTCAATGTCTTCATACATTTTTAGGGGTCATCTTTGGTAGGAAAACCGAATCAATGAGGGACTTCTACCTGTGTTATCCTGCAATTCTCACAAACACATTAGTCCCTCAACTAGGTTTGTCGTCAATACTCCAAAACCAACTAGGGGTGGCACTAGATGCACTTACACAACCCATTTGTTTGATACAGATGCATACTTAGTTTAGATCTGATGTAAGTCTTGCGAGTACTTTGGATGTGTACTCACGGTTGCTTTGCTACCTCTTTTTTCCCCATACCCGATTGTTGTGACCAGATGACGGCTCCAAGGAGCCAGACGACACCACTGATGATTACTACTACCCCGAGGGTGCCTACTACTACGTGGAGACTGCTGACGACCAAGAGTAGTTAGGAGGCTCCCAGGCAGGAGGCCTTGCCTTTCCGATCGATGTTGTTTTTGTGCTAGCCTTCTTAAGGAAAACTTGTTTAACTCATGTCTGTACTTAGATATTGTTGCTTTCACTGACTCTTGTGTTTTCGAGCTTATGTATTCGAGCCCTCGAGGCCCCTGGCTTGTAATATAAAGCTTGTATTATTTTAATTTGTGTCTAGAGTTGTGTTGTGATATCTTCCCGTGAGTCCTTGATCTTGATCGTACACATTTGCGTGTATGATTAGTGTACGGTCAAATCGGGGGTGTCACAACGAGGTTGCGCCGGGCCCCCCAACTTTGGATTGGTTTTGGGGCTAGTACAATCTTTTTTGTGGAAGTCATTGCCGCCAGCTGAGAAAACCAGACAAGTGGCATTCAAGAAGGAGATGGCGGAGGAGGAAGCCAGGTAGTAGGCGGCCTGTGAAGCCCGTGATGCCGCTTGGAAAAAGGAGGCGGTGGACCTTTGGGGGCGGGCGCGTCGTTGTGCGGAGGAGGTGTGCGAAGACGGGTACTTCGCGAGGAAGGTAAAAGGCACTAGGTGCCTCATCACTGCGTGGAGGTGCGCCGATAAGCTCCAGCGTGCCACTGATGAGGAGCTCTGGTGGGCACCCAATGAAATGGCAAGATCGTTCGCGCTCGTCCGCCAGCAAGAGGCAAATCAGTACGCCAAGCGCTGTGAGGCGGAGGGGGCAGAGTACTGCCTCCGCGCTGGGAAGATGCTGCGCACCAGGGAGCTGTTGGCGAGGGGCTGCCGGAATACTGCCCCCAGGAGGGATTATTAGTTTTAGTATTGTTAATTTTCAATTTTATGCATTGTACCTAGTAGTTAAGTATCATCACGTATATGTGATGATATTATATATATTCTGTGATGAACTAATGAATAATTAATATGTATATTATGAATTCCATTTTCTATCTTTTTTTATATACTAATTTGTATCTAGCTGTTATCATCCACATATACAGAATGGAAAGCGTATATACACACATTGAAACAGAACATATAAGAACGGAAACATAGTACACACATTGAAACAGAGCAATATTACCATTGTTGTGAATATATGGCTATCCATGTCGAAACGAATCAACAAAATAAAACACGTCCATGAGACTATGACCAACAGCCCTTGCCTACGGTAGCTCTTGGCTCTTCTTGATCTCGTGCAGGCATTCGTCCAAGTGGTCGGCACGCTCGTGGTACATCGGGAGTGTGATCTCCAGCTCCAAGTTGGCTATTTCATCGGAGATCACCAGCTCGAGGATGTGACGGCCATGTTCCTCTACTGCACCCAGGTGGACAACTGGGCCAAGGAGGCGGTCGATCCTACCGACCAGCGCATTGGCATCGAGCGGGCCGCATCCAAGGCGAACGGCGTGATCCATGCGAACGGCGTGGCGGGCGTCCGGTTCAAGTACGGCACGGTCGGCCTCTGGTGCAAGTACGGCACAGAGGGCCTCTGCCCACTCCTGGCGAGGAATTAGAGTACAACTGGGATGTGTACCTAGTTGCGATGCCTTATCGACAACAGGCATGTAACGCCCTTGATGCGGCTATATCTCCCACGTGTCGAAGCACGACTTAGAGGCATAACCGCATTGAAAGCAATGTCGTAAGGGAGGTAATATTCACACAACCCATGTAATACAATAGGGGGAAAAGATACATAGTTGGTTTACACTCGCCACTTCACACAATTACATGAATAAAACATTACATTATCCAGATACAATCAAGGTCCGACTACGGAACCAAAATAAAAGAAGAACCCCAAATGCGACAAGGTCCCCGATCGACCCCAACTGGGCTCCACTACTGATCAACTAGAACAAAACAACACAAAGGACAAGATCTTCAACGAGCTCCTCCTTGAGCTTGGTTGCGTCATCTGCATGGACTCAACGGCACCTGCAAACTGGTTTTGGAAGTATCTGTGAGTCACGGGGACTCAGCAATCTCGCACCCTCGTGATCAAGACTATTTAAGCTTATGGGTAAGGTAAAGGTATGAGGTGGAGCTGCAGCAAGTGACTAGCATATATGGTGGCTAAACATACGCAAACGAGAGCGAGAAGAGAAGGCAAAGCACGGTCGATAAAAGTATGATCAAGAAGTGATCCTATAGCAACCTACGTCAAGCATAACTCCAACACCGTGTTCACTTCCCGGACTCCGCCGGAAAGAGACCACCACGGTAACACACGCTGTTGATTCATTTTAATTAAGGTCAATTTCAGGTTTTCTACAACCGGACGTTAACAAATTCCCATCTGCCCATAACCACGGGCACGGCTTTCGATAGTTCAAATCCCTGCAGGGGTGTCCCAACTTAGCCCATCACAAGCTCTCATGGTCAACGAAGGAATAGACCTCCTCCCGAGACATTCCGATCAGACTCGGTATCCCGGTTCTACAAGACATTTCGACAGGGTAAAACTAAACCAGCAACACCGCCCGAATGTGCCGACAAATCCCGATAGGAGCTGCACATATCTCTTTCTCAGGGCACACTCGGATTGTCCAAACTTCTGGTTGGCCAGCCCAGAGTTGCCCCAGGTGGCCACTGGCGGCTGACAGTTTGGACCAACACTCAGAGGAGCACTAGCCCGGGGGGGTTAAAATAATGATGACCCTCGAGAGCGCGACTCCCAGGGGAAAAGAAAAGGCTAGGTGGCAAATGGTAAAACCAATGTTGGGCATTGCTGGAGGAGTTTTACTCAAGGTGAACTGTCAAGGGGTTCCCATAATAGCCCAACCGCATAAGGAACGCAAAATCCGGGAACATAACACCGATATGACGGAAACTAGGGCGGCAAGAGTGGAACAAAACACCAGGCATAAGGCCGAGCCTTCCACCCTTTACCAGTATATAGATGCATTAATTAAATAAGATATATTGTGATATCCCAACAAGTAAACATGTTCCAACAAGGAACAACATCTCCATGTTCCAACAAGGAACAAACTTCAATCTTCACCTGCAACTAACAACGCTATAAGAGGGGCTGAGCAAAGCGGTAACATAGCCAATCAACGGTTTGCTAGGATAAGGTGGGTTAGAGGCTTGGTTCAACAATATGGGAGGCATGATAAGCAAGTGGTAGGTATCGCAGCATAGGCATAGCAAAAGAGCGAGCAACTAAGCAAGCAAAGATAGAAGTGATTTCGAGGGTATGGTCATCTTGCCTGAGATCCCGCAAGGAAGAAGAACGAGTCCATGAAGAAGACAAACGGACGTAGACGAACGGGTCCTCACAAGGCAACATTACCGGAACCAACCCGAAGAAGCAAACACCGGAAAGAAGCACACAACATAGTAAACAACCAACACATGAACATGGTATGATATGCGGGATGCGGGATGCGATGCATATGCATGATTTGGCAAGAAATGCAAGAACCTGGCCCCAACTTGGAAATCCAAGTGTGCCACTGGAAAGGTGAGATGAAATCGCTTGAAAACGATATAAAGAACACCGGAATCGGAGTTACAGTTTGGAAATGGCAATCAATTCAAATATGGCACCGGCCTACGATATACAGGAAGTAGCCATCTAAATGCAACAAAATGAACATGCTACAGCACTCAAACATGACAAAAAATACATGGCAGGGATCCACTCATGAAGCTCAACAAAAGATGAACACTGAGCTATGGCTAATTCATCCATTAACAGGTTCAAACAAGCATGGCAAAAATGCATTTGGTAAACAGATTTCAGACTTAGTGAAATTAACACTTGTGTGGAATTTCAGATCAGATAGCACTCTTTGGAGCAACAAAACTACATGCTACAGGACCTGAACATGGCAAAGTAAAGCATGGCATGGAGCTACTCAAAGAGCTTAACAAAAGTCCCTTAGTGACCTTGAGCCAAAAGGGATCAGAAAATACATTTGCAAGCATGTGAACATGGCAAAAACATAATCAGTTCTCAGACTTAGTGAAAACTGGAGCATGCTGAAAACAGATATCAAGTAGGCATGTTAACGAGCTCGATGCACTCACTACAGAGCAAGTCATGACAAGATAAGCATACATCCATCAAGAATACACAAAATACAAGCTATACATGGCAAGAACAATAACATAGCATGCACGGATCAACTACAACATCCTCGGCAAAATCGCTAACAAGTAGACAATCTGCCCGGATTCACGAAGTAGCAAAAGTAGAGCTCGATTGACTCAAGCTAGGGTGCTCCATAATTGCAAACAAAGACATGGATGGATAGAGCACTACAAGATTAACAAAACATCCTTACTGATCATCCTCAAAAGAGGCACGGATCACTAGGAAACAACATGAACATATGGTCATATGAGATAAACAGGTCAAGGACTTGGTGGAAATGCTAAGTCCCTGAAATCAGCATTAACGAATGCACCACTTTGCAAGCTCGTACTAGTCACCATACACATCAAAAAATACATGGGTTGCACCTCTAGAAAGATGGCAAAACCCTTAACAAAACACATGTAGGGCTTATGGGCATATCATGCACACAATAATCATGGCAAAAATGACAAATATCTAAATGGAGCAGCAGATCTGACAATTATCACAAGTAGCACTCTTCCAATAGCATTTCGGGTACCAAGATGAACTCAAATAAAAATGATGAACTCAAATAAAAATGATGCAATGAGACGAAATGATGTACTCTCTGAGAGGAACATTTTGATATGCTATATGCATGAATCGGAGCTACGGATGCAAAGTTACGATGCGATGAAGATGGGCACATGAATCTGAAATCTCAGGACTTAGTGAAATCTCGAGGAGAAAAAGTCAACCTATCATATCCGGATCGGGGCGGCGCGCGAACCGAGGCTCGTCGGAGATCCTCGTCGGAGAAGAGGACGGGGTCGTCGGAGGATGACCGGGAACGGCATCGGGCACCGGCGACGACGCGCGGCGGCGGCACGGCGCCCGGAGGGCACCGGCTTGGCGGAGGAGGAGTGGAGCGCCGGCGAGCAACGGACGTGCGGCGCGGGATCCAGCTCGGCGGCGCGGACACCGGCGGGAGAAGCGCGCGGCGACGGGGAACGACGTGTGGCGGCGGAGGCGCGCGGGATCGGCAGCGCGGATCTGGCCCGGGGCGGCTCGGGCGGGCCGGCTGCGGGCTTCGCGGGCCCGGCCGCGCGGGAGGAGAGAGAGAGGGCAGCGAGAGGTGAGGTGGCGCGCTCCGGTTGGTTGGCGGCGGCGGCGGGATGATTTGGCGCGCTGCGATTGGCCGGAGCGATGTGGAGGCTGGACATGTCCGGCGCGGTCGGACATGTCCGGCGGCGCGAGGAGGAAGACGCTAGGGTTCATCCGCGAATTTTCGGGGGGGGAGGTGCAAATATATAGGTAGAGGGAGCTAGGAGAGTCCAAATGAGGTGCAGTTTTCGGCCACGCGATCGTGATCGAACGCTCTAGATGATGGAGAGGGTTTAGGTGGGTTTTGGGCCACTTTGGAAGGGTGTTGGGCTGCAACACACACGAGGCCTTTTCGGTCCCTCGGTTAACCGTTGGAGTATCAAACGAAGTCCAAATGGTACGAAACTTGACAGGCGGTCTACCGGTAGTAAACCAAGGCCGCTTGGCAAGTCTCGGTCC
This sequence comes from Triticum aestivum, assembly GCF_018294505.1. Lineage (NCBI taxonomy): Eukaryota > Viridiplantae > Streptophyta > Magnoliopsida > Poales > Poaceae > Triticum > Triticum aestivum. The sequence goes on from NC_057806.1 coordinate 199,985,895, forward strand.
AATCTGGAAATGTTTAACCCCCACACACGAAAGAAAGGTAGAAATGATCACCGGAGGAGAACAGAGCGTCGGAATGCAAAACGGACAACGAGGAAAATGCTCGGATGCATGAGACGAACACGTATGCAAATGAAATGCACATGATGACATGATATGCAATGCATGACACGCAAGCAATGACAAGACAACAACAGCGAATAACTAGAGGACACCTGGCACATCGGTCTCGGGGCATTACAAGGCAAGCGCCGATGGATCCGCTCTTGCTGTGTGGCGTGCCGTGCCTCTCGCTCTGCGGCGCTCCAACGGTCTCACCATGAGGCGAGCCGCAGCCTATCGGTGCGGACGCACCTATCTTGCTCTGCGACGCACCATCGATCATGTTGTGTGGTGAGCTGTAGCCTCTCGGCGCTGACATGCCTATCTTGATCTACGACGCTGAAGTGCCATGCACCAAGGGTCTGCTCCACCCTGGCGATGACACGCATCACCGCATCGTCCATCATGTTGCCGGGGAGCACATCGGCCTCGACGGGCCATGGCGCCTTCTTGTTTTCCTCGTCGACAAGGTTGATGGTAGAGGCGGCGCTTTGGTGGGTTGGCATGCTTGGAAAATGTGGATGTGCTACAGGTTGTGCTTGTTTCCTTCGTGCGCCGCACGCCGCCTAAGTTTATGCGCAATATCGCTGGGTGGCGGGAAATAGGCGAGGAAATGGCGGGAAACGATGGCGTGTTGATAAAACAACATCAATTAATGGAAACTTAGCATAAAAGGAACATCAAGCTAGAACAAGAAGTAGATGATGATCAGATGATCGTTTATCCTAGTTAATTATGCATGTAATAGTTTACTTTGGTGTGTGGAAATGTCATGTGTGTACTAGCCACCTATGTAATTGGATGTTTGTCGCGTATTACACATATCTTGTTTATGTGAAATGTTTCTGTTCTCTTGGCTCAACACAAACAGTTTATCGCAATGAACTGTATGTCATATGTCACACACACCTTGATCTGGCTCACCGTTTCTTTTGTGTTGCCTAATAAAAACAGTTCATCCGAGTGAACTGTATGCTGTATATCACACACACCTTCATTTGGCTGCCTGTTTATGATGTTCCACCTCATCACAAACAGTTCATCCAAGTGAACCGTATGTCGTATATCACTCACGCCTTCATCTGGCTGCCCGTTTCTGTTCTTCTTCCTCATCACAAACAGTTAATTGAACTGAACCGTATGCCCTGCATCGCACAAGCAACTAAAATCAGAACCGTGTTTGATGGCTCTGCCATCACAAACTTTTTGCATCTTTTTTGATGGTTTTTACATCACCGTTTGCGATTAACGCATCGCACACAGTTTCTTCAAAGGGTCTTTGGTCGTAGTGTCGCGTTAGCAGCATCCTAGTGGTGATGAACTATAATATGCAAGGAATGACTAAAACAATTTCCAAGATCTTTGTGATGCACAAATAGGTGGAGGTAGAAATCAAATGCATCAAGTGTTGATGGTTAATAAGACCACTAGTTTCAAGAAGAAGGGCAAGGGAAAGAAAGGGGACTTCAAAAGGAATGGCAAGCAAGTTGCCGCTCCCATGAAGAAGCCCAAAGCTAGACCCAAGCCTGAAACTGAGTGCTTCTGCTGCAAAGGAAATGGTCACTGGAAGCAGAACTACCAAAATAATTGGCAGATAAGAAGGATGGCAAAGTAAACAAAGGTATATTTGATATACATGTTATTGATGTGTGCCTTACTAGTGCTCATAGTAGCCCCTGGGTATTTGATACCGGTTTAGTTGCTAAGATTAGTAACTCAAAACAGGAGCTATGGAATAAACGAAGATTGGCTAAGGACGAGGTGACGATGCGCATCGGGAATGGTTCCAAGGTCGATGTGATCGCCGTCGACACGCTACTCTGCATCTACCTTCAGGATTAGTTTTAGACCTCAATAATTGTTATTTCGTGCTAGCATTGAGCATGAACATTATATTTGTATCATGTTTAATGCGAGACGCTTATTCATTTAAGTTAGAGAATAATGGTTGTTCTATTTATATGAGTAATATCTTTTATGGCCATGCACCTTTGATGAATGGTAAATTCTTATTGAATCTCAATCGTAGTGATACACATATTCATAATATTGATGTCAAAAGATGCAAATTTGATAATGATGGTGCAACATACTTGTGGCATTGCCGTTTAGGTCATATTGGTGTAAAGCGCATGAAGAAACTCCATGCGGATGGACTTTTGGAATCACTTGATTATGAATCATTTGATAATTGCGAACCATGCCTCATGTGTAAGATGACTAAAACTCCATTCTCCAGAACAATGGAGCGAGCTAATGACTTAATGGAAATAATACATACCGATGCATGTGGCTGATAACCCACAAGTATAGGGGATCGTTTGTAGCCTTCTTCGATAAATAAGAATGTCGAACCCAACAAGGAGCTAAAGGTAGAACAAATATGCCCTCGAGTTCTATCAACCACCGATACAACTCTACGCACACTTGACGTTTGCTTTACCTACAACAAGTATGAAACTATTTTGCAAGAATAAAACTATGAGTACTTTGCGAGAATAAAACTACGAATAAATTGCAAGGTAATAAAAGTGGATAGCTTTTGTCAACATGAAAGTCATTTGTCCCTAGCCAATCGATAACAAGCATCGGTAATCATTCTTGTAATTTTACATGAGGGAGAGGCATGAGCTGACATACTTTCTCTACTTGGATCATATGCACTTACGATTGGACCCCTAGCAAGCATCCGCAACTACTAAAGATCATTAAGGTCATGAAACCCAACCATGGCGTTAAGTATCAAGTCCTCTTTACTCCCATACGCCATAACCCACGTATCCGCTTTTAGGCTGCTGTCACCCCCGCGACATCGACAATAAGCAAACCATGAACATATTGCAACACCCTACATTGGGGTCCTCTCCGTTTGCGCGACACGAAGGTCACCATAGGACAACACCATAAATAAAATATACAATCATACCAACCAAGATCAGATTAACCCACAGGACAAAACGGATCTACTCAAACATCATAGGATAACCATAGATCATTGGGAAATAATATATAGAGTTGAGAACCATGTTTAAGTAGAGATTACAATAGGGAGAAGGGGTGTTACACCGCTGCATAAAGGGGGAGAGATTTGGTGTTGACGACGAAGGAAATATGCCCTAGAGGCAATAATAAAGTTATTATTTATTTCCTCATATCATGATAAATGTTTATTATTCATGCTAGAAGGGGTGAATACATAGACAAACATTGTGTCACTAGTATGCCTCTACTTGACTAGCTCGTTGAATAAAGATGGTTGAGTTTCGTAGCCATAGACATGAGTTGTCATTTGATTAACGGGATCATATCATTAGGAGAATGATGTGATTGACTTGACCCATTCCGTTAGCTTAGCACTTGATCGTTTAAGTTTACTGCTATTGCTTTCTTCATGACTTATACAAGTTCTATGACTATGAGATTATGCAACTCCCGATTACAGGAGGAACACTTTGTGTGCTACCAAACATCACAATGTAACTGGGTGATTATAAAGGTGCTCTACAGGTGCCTCAGATGGTACTTGTTGAGTTGGCATAGATCGAGATTAGGATTTGTCACTCCGATTGTCGGAGAGGTATCTCTGGGCCCTCTTGGTAATGCACATCACTAAAGCCTTGAAAGCAATGCAACTAATGAGTTAGTTGCAGGATAGTGCATTACGGAACGAGTAAAGAGACTTACCGGTAATGAGATTGAACTAGGTATTGAGATACCGACGATCGAATCTCAGGCAAGTAACATACCGATGACAAAGGGAACAACGTATGTTGTTATGCGTTTTAACCGATAAAGATTTTCGTAGAATATGTAGGAGCCAATATGAACATCTAGGTTCCGCTATTGGTTATTGACCGGAGACGTGTCTCGGTCATGTCTACATAGTTCTCGAACCCGTAGGGTCCGCACGCTTAAAGTTCTGTGATGATCGATATTATGAGTTTTTGTGTTTTGATGTACCGAAGGTAGTTCGGCATCCCGAATGTGATCACGGACATGACGAGGAGTCTCGAAATGGTCGAGACATAAAGATTGATATATTGGAAGGTTATATTCGTACACCAGAATGGTTCCGGGGGTTACCAGATAAATATCAGAGTACCGGTGGTTACCGAACCCCCCCCCCCCCTCAGGGGGGGCTTAATGGGCCTACATGGGCCTTAGTGGAAATAGAGGGCAGCAAGAGGAGTGTGGGGCGTGCCTCCCAAGGCCCAAACCGAATTGGTTTAGGGCAAGGGGGTCCGGGCCCCTCTTTCCTTCTCCTCCTCTCCCTTTCCTTCCCCCTCTCCTACTCCTACTAGGAAAGGAGGAGTCCTACTCCCGGTGGGAGTAGGACTCCACCCTTGGCGCGCCCTCCTTGGCCGGCCGCCTCTTCCCCCTTGCTCCTATTGGGGAACGTAGTAATTTCAAAAAATTCCTACGCACATGCAAGATCATGGTGATGCATAGCAACGAGAGAGGAGAGTGTTGTCTACGTACCCTCGTAGACCGAAAGCGAAAGCGTTAGCACAACGCGGTTGATGTAGTCGTACGTCTTCACGGCCCGACCGATCAAGCACCGAAACTACGGCACCTCCGAGTTCTAGCACACATTCAGCTCAATGACGATCCCCGGACTCCGATCCAGCAGAATGTCGGGGAAGAGTTCCGTCAGCACGACGGCGTGGTGACGATCTTGATGTTCTACCATCGCAGGGCTTCGCCTAAGCACCGCTACAATATTACCGAGGATTATGGTGGAGGGGGCACCGCACACGGCTAAGAGATCAATGATCAATTGTTGTCACTATGGGGTGCCCCCCTGCCCCCGTATATAAAGGAGCAAGGGAGGGAGGCGGCCGGCCTAGGAGGAGGGTGCGCCCTTGTTGGAGTAGGAGAGAAGGAAAGAGGGGGGAGAGGAACAAGGAAAAGTGGGCTGCACCCCTTGTCCAATTCGGACCAGAGGGGGGCGCGCCTCCTTCCTTTTGGCATCTCTCCTCTATTCCCGTATGGCCCAATAAGGCCCATACACTCCCCGGCGAATTCCCGTAACTCTCCGGTACTCCGAAAAATACCCGAATCACTCGAAACCTTTCCGATGTTCGAATATAGTCGTCCAATATATCGATCTTTCCGTCTCAACCATTTCGAGACTCCTCGTCATGTCCCCGATCTCATACGGGACTCCGAACTCCTTCGGTACATCAAAACTCATAATATAACTGTCATCAAAACCTTAAGCGTGCGGACCCTACGGGTTCGAGAACAATGTAGACATGAACGAGACACGTCTCCGGTCAATAACCAATAGCGGAACCTGGATGCTCATATTGGCTCGGACATATTCTACAAAGATCTTTATCGGTCAGACCACATAACAACATACGTTGTTCCCTTTGTCATCGGTATGTTACTTGCCCGAGATTCGATCGTCGGTATCTCAATACCTAGTTTAATCTCATTACTAGAAAGTCTCTTTACTCGTTCCGTAATACATCATCCTGCAACTAACTCATTAGTTGCAATGCTTGCAAGGCTTAAGTGATGTGCATTACCGAGAGGGCCTAGAGATACCTCTTCGACAATCGGAGTGACAAATCCTAATCTCGAAATACGCCAACCCAACAAGTACCTTCGGAGACACCTGTAGAGCACCTTTATAATCACCCAGTTACGTTGTGACGTTTGGTAGCACACAAAGTGTTCCTTCGGTAAACGGGAGTTGCATAATCTCATAGTCATAGGAACATGTATAAGTCATGAATAAAGCAATAGCAACAAACTAAACGATCTAGTGCTATGCTAACGGAATGGGTCAAGTCAATCACATCATTCTCCTAATGATGTGATCCCGTTAATCAAATGACAACTCATGTCTATGGTTAGGAAACATAACCATCTTTGATCAACGAGCTAGTCAAGTAGAGGCATACTAGTGACACTCTGTTTGTCTATGTATTCACACATGTATTATGTTTCCGGTTAATACAATTCTAGCATGAATAATAAACATTTATCATGATATAAGGAAATAAATAATAACTTTATTATTGCCTCTAGGGCATATTTCCTTCAGTCTCCCACTTGCACTAGAGTCAATAATCTAGTTCGCATCGCCATGTGATTTAATACCAATAGTTCACATCACCATGTGATTAACACCATAGTTCACATCAACATGTGACCAACACCCAAAGGGTTTACTAGAGTCAATAATCTAGTTGACATTGATATGTGATTAACACCCAAAGAGTACTGAGGTGTGATCATGTTTTGCTTGTGAGAGAAGTTTAGTCAACGGGTCTGCCACATTCAGATCCGTAAGTATTTTGCAAATTTCTATGTCAACAATGCTCTGCACAGAGCTACTCTAGCTAATTTCTCCCACTTTCAATATGTATCCAGATTGAGATTTAGAGTCATCTGGATCAGTGTCAAAATTTGCATCGATGTAACCCTTTACGATGAACCTTTTGTCACTTCCATAATCGAGAAACATATCCTTATTCCACTAAGGATAATTTTGACCAATGTCCAGTGATCTACTCCTAGATCACTATTGTACTCCTTTGCCAAACTCAGGGCAGGGTATACAATAGGTCTGGTACACAGCATGGCATACTTTATAGAACCTATGGCTGAGGCATAGGGAATGACTTTCATTCTCTCTATCTTCTGCCGTGGTCGGGTTTTGAGTCTTACTCAACTTCACACCTTGTAACACAGGCAAGAACTCCTTCTTTGACTGTTCCATTTTGAACTACTTCAAAATCTTGTCAAGGTATGTACTCATTGAAAAACTTATCAAGCGTCTTGATCTACCTCTATAGATCTTGATGCTCAATATGTAAGCAGCTTCACCGAGGTCTTTCTTTGAAAAACTCCTTTCAAACATTCCTTTATGCTTTGCAGAATAATTCTACATTATCTCCGATCAACGATATGTCATTCACATATACTTATCAGAAATGTTGTAGTGCTCCCACTCACTTTCTTGTAAATACAGGCTTCACCGCAAGTCTGTATAAAACTATATGCTTTGATCAACATATCAAAGCGTATATTCCAACTCCGAGATGCTTGCACCAGTCCATAGATGGATCGCTGGAGCTTGCATATTTTTGTTAGTACCTTTAGGATTGACAAAACCTTCTGGTTGCATCATATACAACTCTTCTTTAATAAATCCATTAAGGAATGTAGTTTTGTGTATCCATTTGCCAGATTTCATAAAACGCGGCAATTGCTAACATGATTCGGACAGACTTAAGCATAGATACGAGTGAGAAACTCTCATCGTAGTCAACACCTTGAACTTGTCGAAAACCTTTTCGCAACAATTCTAGCTTTGTAGATAGTAACACTACTATCATCGTCCGTCTTCCTCTTGAAGATCCATTTAATCTCAATGGCTCGCCGATCTTTGGGCAAGTCAATCAAAGTACATACTTTGTTCTTATACATGGATCTCATCTCAGATTTCATGGCCTCAAGCCATTTCGCGGAATCTGGGCTCATCATTGCTTCCTCATAGTTCGTAGGCTCGTCATGGTCAAGTAACATGACCTCCAGAACAGGATTACCATACCACTCTGGTGTGGATTTCACTTTGGTTTACCTATGAGGTTCGGTAGCAACTTTATCTGAAGTTACATGATCATCATCATTAGCTTCCTCACTAATTGGTGTAGTAGTCACAGGAACATATTTCTATGATGAACTACTTTCCAATAAGGGAGCAGGTACGGTTACCTCATCAAGTTCTACTTTCCTCCCACTCACTTCTTTTGAGAGAAACTCCTTCTCTAGAAAGGATCCATTCTCAGCAACGAATATCTTGCCTTCGGATCTGTGATAGAAGGTGTGCCCAACATTTTCTTTTGGGTATCCTATGAAGACGCACTTCTTCTATTTGGGTTTGAGCTTATCAGGTTGAAACTTTTCCACATAAGCATTGCAACCTCAAACTTTAAGAAATGACAACTTTGGTTTCTTGCCAAACCACAGTTCATACGGTGTCGCCTCAACGGATTTAGATGGTGCCCTTTTTAACGTGAATGCAGCTATCTCTAATGCATAACCCCAAAATGATAGTGGTAGTTGGTAAGAGACATCATAGATCGCACCATATCTAATAAAGCACGGTTACAACGTCCGAACACACCATTACACTGTGGTGTTCCAGGTGGCGTGAGTAGTGAAACTATTTCACATTGTTTTAACTAAAGGCCAAACTCGTAAATCAAATACTTTACTTCTGCGATCATATCGTAGAAACTTTTATTTTTGTTACGATGATTCTCCACTTCACTCTGAAATTCTTTGAACTTTTCAAATATTTCATACTTGTGTTTCATCAAGTAGATATACTCATATCTGCTCAAATCATCTGTGAAGATCAGAAAATAATGATACCTGCCGCGAGCCTCAATATTCATCGGACCACATACATCAGTATGTATGATTTCCAACAAATCTGTTGCTCGCACAATTGTTCCGGAGAATGAAGTCTTAGTCATATTGCCCATGAGGCATGGTTCGCAAGCATCAACTGGCTCATAATCAAGTGATTCCAAAAGCCCGTCAGCATGGTTTTTCTTCATGCGCTTTACACCAATATGACCTAAATGGCAGTGCCACAAATAAGTTGCACTATCATTATTAACTTTGCATCTTTTGGTTTCAATATTATGAATATGTGTATCACTACGATCGAGATCCAACGAACCATTTTCATTGGGTGTGTAACCATATAAGGTTTTATTCATGTAAACAGAACAACAATTTATTCTCTTACTTAAATGAATAACCGTATTGCAATAAACATGATCAAATCATATTCATGCTCAACGCAAACACCAAATAACATTTATTTAGGTTTAACACTAATCCCGAAAGTATAGGGAGTGTGCGATGATGATCATATCAATCTTGGAACCACTTCCAACACACATCGTCACTTCACCCTTAACTAGTCTATGTTCATTCTGCAACTCCCGTTTCGAGTTACTACTCTTAGAAACTGAACCAGTATCAAATACCAAGGGGTTGCTACGAACACTAGTAAAATACACATCAATAATCTGTATATCAAATATACCATTGTTCACTTTGTCATCCTTCTTATCCGCCAAATACTTGGGGCAGTTCCGCTTCCAGTGACCAGTCCCTTTGCAGTAGAAGCACTTAGTCTTAGGCTTAGGACCAGACTTGGGCTTCTTCACTTGAACAGCAACTTGCTTGCCGTTCTTCTTGAAGTTCCCCTTCTTCCCTTTGCCCTTTTCTTGAAACTAGTGGTCTTGTCTACCATCAACACTTGATATTTTTCTTGATTTCTACCTTCGTTGATTTCAGCATTACGAAGAGCTTGGGAATCGTTTTCATTATCCCTTGCATATCATAGTTCATCATGAAGTTCTACTAACTTGGTGATGATGACTAGAGAATTCTATCAATCACTATCTTATTTGGAAGATTAATTCCCACTTGATTCAAGCGATTGTAGTACCCAGACAATCTGAGCACATGCTCACTCCTTGAGCTATTCTCCTCCATCTTTTTAGCTATAGAACTTGTTGGAGACTTCATATCTCTCAACTCGGCTATTTGCTTGAAATATTAACTTCAACTCCTGGAACATCTCATATGGTCCATGACATTCAAAACGTCTTTGAAGTCCCGATTCTAAGTCGTTAAGCATGGTGCACTAAACTATCAAGTAGTCATCATATTGAGCTAGCCAAACGTTCATAACGTCTGCATCTACTCCGGCAATAGGTCTGTCACCTAGCGGTGCATCAAAGACATAATTCTTCTGTGTAGCAATGAGGATAATCCTCAGATCACAGATCCAATACGCATCATTGCTACTAACATTTTTCAACATAATTTTTCTCTAGGAACACAATAAACTGGGAGCAACATCGCGAGCTATTGATCTACAACATAGATATTCTAATACTATCAGGACTAAGTATGATAAATTAAAGTTCAATTAATCATATTACTTAAGAACTCCCACTTAGACAGACATCCCTCTAATCTTCTAAGTGATCACGTGATCCAAATTAACTAAACCATAACCGATCATCACGTGAAATGGAGTAGTTTTCAATGGTGAACATCACTATGTTGATCATATCTACTATATGATTCACGCTCGACCTTTCGGTCTCAGTGTTCCGAGGCCATATCTACATATGCTAGGCTCGTCAAGTTTAACCTGAGTATTCTGCATGTGCAAAACTGGCTTGCACCCGTTGTAGATGGACGCAGAGCTTATCACACCCGATCATCACGTGGTGTCTGGGCACGACGAACTTTGGCAACGGTGCATACTCAGGGAGAACACTTTTATCTTCAAATTTAGTGAGAGATCATCTTATAATGCTACCGTCAATTAAAGCAAGATAAGATGCATAAAAGATAAACATCACATGCAATCAAAATATGTGACATGATATGGCCATCATCATCTTGTGCCTTTGATCTCCATCTCCAAAACATCGTCATGATTTCCATTGTCACCGGCATGACACCATGATCTCCATCATCTTGATCTATATCAATGTGTCGTCACATGGTCGTCTCGCCAACTATTGCTCTTGCAACTATTGCTATCGCATAGTGATAAAGTAAAGCAATTATTTGGCGCTTGCATCTTATGCAATAAAGAGACAACCATAAGGCTTCTGCCAGTTGCCGATAACTTCAACAAAACATGATCATCATATACAACAACTTATATCTCATCACGTCTTGACCATATCACATCACAACATGCCCTGCAAAAACAAGTTAGACGTCCTCTACTTTGTTGTTGCAAGTTTTACGTGGCTACTACGGGCTTAGCAAGAACCGTTCTTACCTACGCATCAAAACCACAATGATAGTTTGTCAAGTTGGTGTTGTTTTAACCTTCGCAAGGACCGGGCGTAGCCACACTCGGTTCAACTAAAGTTGGAGAAATTGACACCCGCTAGTCACATGTGTGCATAGCACGGCGGTAAAACCAGTCTCGCGTAAGCGTACGCTTAATGTCGGTCCGAGCCGCTTCATCCAACAATACCGCCGAACCAAAGTGTGACATGCTGGTAAGCAGTATGACTTATATCGCCCACAACTCACTTGTGTTCTACTCGTGCATATGACATCTACGCATAAAACCTGGCTCGGATGCCACTATTGGGGAACGTAGTAATTTCAAAATTTTCCTACGCACACGCAAGATCATGGTGATGCATAGCAACGAGAGAGGAGTTTGTTTTCTATGTACCCTAGCACAACGCGGTTGATGTAGTCGTACGTCTTCACGGCCCGACCGATCAAGCACCGAAACTACGACACCTCCGAGTTCTAGCACACGTTCAACTCGATGATGATCCCCGGACTCCGATCCAGTAGAATGTCAGGGAAGAGTTCCGTCAGCACGACGGCGTGGTGACTATCTTGATGTTCTACCATCGCAGGGCTTCGCCTAAGCACCGCTACAATATTATCGAGGATTATGGTGGAGGGGGGCACCGCACACGGCTAAGAGATTAATGATCAATTTTTGTCACTATGGGGTGCCCCCCTGCCCCCGTATATAAAGGAGCAAGGGAGGGAGGAGGGTGCGCCAAGGGGGGAGTCCTACTCCCACCGGGAGTAGGACTCCTCCTTCCCTTGTTGGAGTAGGAGAGAAGGAAAGAGGGGGAGAGGAACAAGGAAAAGTGGGTTGCACCCCTTGTCCAATTCGGACCAGAGGGGGGCATGCGCCTCCTTCCTTTTGGCCTCTCTCCTCTATTCCCGTATGGCCCAATAAGGCCCATATACTCCCCGGTGAATTCCCGTAACTCTCTGGTACTCCGAAAAATACCCGAATCACTGGAACCTTTCCGATGTCCGAATATAGTCGTCCAATATATCGATCTTTACGTCTCGACCATTTCGAGACTCCTCGTCATGTTCCCGATCTCATCCGGGACTCCGAACTCCTTCGGTACATCAAAACTCATAAACTCATAATATAACTGTCATCGAAACCTTAAGCGTGCGGACCCTACGGTTCGAGAACAATGTAGACATGACCGAGACATGTCTCCGGTCAATAACCAATAGCGGAACCTGGATGCTCATATTGGCTCCTACATATTCTACGAAGATATTTATCGGTCAGACCGCATAACAACATACGTTGTTCCCTCTCCGACAATCTGAGTGACAAATCCTAATCTCGAAATACGCCAACCCAACAAGTACCTTCGGAGACACCTGTAGAGCACCTTTATAATCACCCAGTTACGTTGTGACGTTTGGTAGCACACAAAGTGTTCCTCTGGTAAACGGGATTTGCATAATCTCATAGTCATAGGAACATGTATAAGTCATGAATAAAGCAATAGCAACAAACTAAACGATCTAGTGCTATGCTAACGGAATGGGTCAAGTCAATCACATCATTCTCCTAATGATGTGATCCCGTTAATCAAATGACAACTCATGTCTATGGTTAGGAAACATAACCATCTTTGATCAACGAGCTAGTCAAGTAGAGGAATACTAGTGACACTCTGTTTGTCTATGTATTCACACATGTATTATGTTTCCGGTTAATACAATTCTAGCATGAATAATAAACATTTATCATGATATAAGGAAATAAATAATAACTTTATTATTGCCTATAGGGCATATTTCCTTCAGCTCCTTTATATACGGGGGCAGGGGGCACCTCTAGACACACAAGTTGATCATTGATCTCTCCCAGCCGTGTGCGGTGCCCCCTCCACCATAATCCACCTCGGTCATATCGTAGCGGTGCTTAGGCGAAGCCCTGCGACGGTAGCTTCATCAACATCGTCACCATGCCATCGTGCTGATGAAAATCTCTCTCAAGCTCTACTGGATCGTGAGTTCGCGGGACGTCACCGAGCTGAACGTGTGCTAAACGTGGAGGTGCCATACGTTCGGTACTGAGGATCGGTCGATCGTGAAGACGTACGACTATATCAATCATGTTGTCATAACGCTTCCGCTTAATGGTCTACGAGGGTACGTGGACGACACTCTCCCCTCTCGTTGCTATGCATCACCATGATCTTGCGTGTGCGTAGGATTTTTTTTTTGAAATTACTGCGTTCCCCAACAGTGGTATCAGAGCTAGGTTTATGCGTAGATGTTATATGCATGAGTAGAACACAAGTGAGTTGTGGGCAATACAAGTCATACTGCTTACCAGCATTTCATACTTTGGTTCGGTGGTATTGTTGGATGAAGCGGTCCGGACCGACATTACGCGTACGTTTACGCGAGATTGGTTCTACTAACATGCTTCACACACAGGTGGCTGGCGGGTGTCAGTTTCTCGAACTTTAGTTGAACCGAGTGTGGCTACGCCCGGTCTTTGAGAAGGTTAAAACAGCACTAACTTGACGAACTATCGTTGTGGTTTTGATGCGTAGGTAAGAACGGTTCTTGCTTAGCCCGTAGCAGCCATGTAAAACTTGCAACAACAAAGTAGAGGACGTCTAACTTGTTTTTGCAGGGCATGTTGTGATGTGATATGGTCAAGACATGATGCTATATTTTTGTATGAGATGATCATGTTTTGTAACGGAGTTATCGGCAACTGGTAGGAGCCATATGGTTGTCGCTTTATTGTATGCAATGCAATCGCCCTGTAATTGCTTTACTTTATCACTAAGCGGTAGCAATAGTCGTAGAAGTAATAGTTGGTGAGACGACAACGATTCTACGATGGAGATCAAGGTGTCGTGTTGGTGATGATGGTGATCATGACGGTGCTTTGGAGATGGAGATGAAAGGCACAAGATGATGATGGCCATATCATATCACTTATATTGATTGCATGTGATGTTTATCCCTTATGCATCTTATTCTGCTTTGATTGACAATAGCATTATAAGATGATCCCTCACTAAATTTCAAGGTATAAGTGTTCTCCCTAAGTATGCACCATTGCGAAAGTTTGTTGTGCAGAGACACCACGTGATGATCGGGTGTGATAAGCTCTACGTTCAAATACAACGGGTGTAAGCCAGTTTTGCACACGCAGAATACTCGGGTTAAACTTGACGAGCCTAGCATATGCAGATATGGCCTCGGAATACTAAGACCGAAAGGTCGAGCGTGAATCATATAGTAGATATGATCAACATAGTGATGTTCACCATTGAAAACTACTCCATCCCACGTGATGATCGGACATGGTTTACTTGATTTGGATCACGTGATCACTTAGATGATTAGAGGGATGTCTATCTAAGTGGGAGTGCTTAAGTAATATGATTAATTGAACTTAAATTTATCATGAACTTAGTACCTAATAGTATTTTGCTTGTCTATGTTGTTGTAGATAGATGGCCCGTATTGTTGTTCCGTTAAATTTTAATGCGTTCCTTGAGAAAGCAAAGTCGAAAGATGATGGTAGCAATTACACATACTGGATCCGTAACTTGAGGATTATCATCATTGCTGCACAGAAGAATTACGTCCTGGAAGCACCGCTAGGTGTACCACCTGCGCCGGCAACTACAGACATTGTGAATTCCTGGCACTCGCGTGTTGATGACTACTCGATAGTTCAGTGTGCCATGCTTTACGGCTTAGAACCAGGACTTCAACGATGTTTTGAATTTCATGGAGCATATGAGATGTTCCAGGAGTTGAAGTTAATAGTTCAAGCAAATGCCCGGATTGAGAGATATGAAGTCTCCAATAAGTTCTACTGCTGCAAAATGGAGGAGAATAGTTCTGTCAGTGAACATATACTCAAAATGTCTGAGTATAACAATCACTTGATTCAACTGGGAGTTAATCTTTCGGATGATAGTGTCATTGACAGGATTCTTGAATCACTACCACCAAGCTAGAAGAGCTTCGTGATGAACTATAATAGCAAGGGATGGATAAGACAATTCCCGAGCTCTTCACAATGCTAAAGGCTGCGGAGGTAGAAATCAAGAAGGAGCATCAAGTGTTGATGGTCAACAAGACCACCAGTTTCAAGAAAAAGGGTAAAGGAAAGAAGAAGGGGAACTTCAAGAAGAACGGCAAACAAGTTGCTGCTCAGGAGAAGAAACCCAAGTCTAGACCTAAGCCTAAGACTGAGTGCTTCTACTGCAAACAGACTGGTCACTGGAAGCAGAACTGCCCCAAGTATTTGGCGGATAAGAAGTATGGCAAGGTGAACAAAGGTATATGTGATACACATGTTATCGATGTGTACCTTACTAATGCTCACAGTAGCACCTGGGTATTTGATACTGGTTCTATTTCTAATATTTGCAACTCGAAACAGGGACTACGGATTAAGTGAAGATTATCTAAGGACGAGGTGACGATGCGCGTGGGAAATGGTTCCAAAGTCGATGTGATCGCGGTCAGCACGCTGCCTCTACATCTACCTTCATGGTTAGTTTTAGACCTGAATAATTGTTATTTGGTGCCAGCGTTGAGCATGAACATTATATCTGGATCTTGTTTGATACGAGATGGTTATTCATTTAAATCAGAGAATAATGGTTGTTCTATTTATATGAGTAATATCTTTTATGGTCATGCACCCTTGAAGAGTGGTCTGTTTTTATTTAATCTCGATAGCAGTAATACACATATTCATAATATTGAAGCCAAAAGATGCATAGTTGATAATGATAGTGCAACTTATTTGTGGCACTGCCGTTTGGGTCATATTGGTGTAAAGCGCATGAAGAAACTCCATACTGATGGACTTTTGGAATCACTTGATTATGAATCACTTGGTACTTGCGAACCATGCCTCATGGGCAAGATGACTAAAACGCCATTCTCCGGAAAAATGGAGCGAGCAACAGATTTGTTAGAGATCATACATACTGATGTATGTGGTCCTATGAATACTGAGGCTCGCGGCGGGTATCGTTATTTTCTCACCTTCACAGATGATTTGAGCAGATATGGGTATATCTACTTAATGAAACATAAGTCTTAAACACTTGAAAAGTTCAAAGAATTTCAGAGTGAAGTGGAAAATCATCGTAACAAGAAAATAAAGTTTCTATGATCTGATCATGGAGGAGAATATTTGAGTTACGAATTTGGTCTACATTTGAAACAATGCAGAATAGTTTCGCAACTCACTCCACCCGGAACACCACAGCAAAATGGTGTGTCCGAACGTCGTAATCGTACTTTACTAGATATGGTGCAATCTATGATGTCTCTTACTGATTTACCGCTATCGTTTTGGGGGTTATGCTTTAGAGACGGCTGCATTCACGTTAAATAGGGCACCATCGAAATCTGTTGAGACGATGCCTTATGAACTGTGGTTTGGCAAGAAACCAAAGTTGTCGTTTCTTAAAGTTTGGGGCTGCGATGCTTATGTGAAAAAGCTTCAACCTGATAAGCTCAAACCCAAATCGGAGAAATGTGTCTTCATAGGATACCCAAAGGAAACTTTTGGGTACACCTTCTATCACAGATCTGAAAGCAAGACATTTGTTTCTAAGAATGGATCCTTTCTAGAGAAGGAGTTTCTCTCGAAAGAAGTGAGTGGGAGGAAAGTAGAACTTGATGAGGTAATTGTACCTACTCCCTTATTGGAAAGTAGTTCATCATAGAAACCGGTTCCTGTGACAACTACACCAATTAGTGAGGAAGCTAATGATGTTGATCATGAAGCTTCAGATCAAGTTACTACCGAACCTCTTAGGTCAACCAGAGTAAGATCCGCACCAGAGTGGTACAGTAATCCTATTCTGGAGGTCATGTTACTTGACCAAGGCGAACCTACGAACTATGAAGAAGCGATGGTGAGCCCAGATTCCGCAAAATGGCTTGAGGCCATGAAATCTGAGATGGGGTCCATGTATGAGAACAAAGTGTGGACTTTGTTTGACTTGCCCAATGATCGGCAAGCCATAGAGAATAAATGGATCTTCAAGAAGAAGACTGACGTTGATGGTAATGTTACTGTCTACAAAGCTCAACTTGTTGCGAAAGGTTTTCGACAAGTTCAAGGAGTTGACTACTGATAACCCACAAGTATAGGGGATCGCAACAGTTTTCGAGGCTAGAGTATTCAACCCAAATTTATTGATTCGACACAAGGGGGGCCAAAGAATATTCTCAAGTATTAGCAGCTGAGTTGTCAATTCAACCACACCTGGAAACTTAGTATCTGCAGCAAAGTGTTTAGTAGCAAAGTAATATGATAGTGGTGGTAGCGGTAGCAAAAGGTAATGATAGCAAAAGTAATGTTTTTGGTATTTTGTAGTGATGATAGCAATAGCAACGGGAAAAGTAAATAAGCAAAGAACAGTATATGGAAAGCTCGTAGGCAATGGATCGGTGATGGAGAATTATGCCGGATGCGGTTCATCATGTAACAGTCATAACCTAGGGTGACACAGAACTAGCTCCAATTCATCAATGTAATGTAGGCATGTATTCCGAATATAGTCATGCGTGCTTATGGAAAAGAACTTGCATGACATCTTTTGTCCTACCCTCCTGTGGCAGCGGGGTCCTAACGGAAACTAAGGGATATTAAGGCCTCCTTTTAATAGAGTACCGGACCAAAGCATTAACACATAGTGAATACATGAACTCCTCAAACTACGGTCATCACCGGTAAGTATCCCGATTATTGTCACTTCGGGATTAACGGATCATAACACATAATAGGTGACTATAGACTTGCAAGATAGGATCAAGAACTCTCATATATTGATGAAAACATAATAGGTTCAGATCTGAAATCATGGCACTCCGGCCCTAGTGACAAGCATTAAGCATAGCAAAGTCATAGCAACATCAATCTCATAACATAGTGGATACTAGGGATCAAACCCTAACAAAACTAACTCGATTACATGATAGATCTCATCCAACCCATCACCGTCCAGCAAGCCTACGATGGAATTACTCACGCATGGCGATGAGCATCATGAAATTGGTGATGGAGGATGGTTGATGATGACGATGGCGATGGATTCCCCTCTCCGGAGCCCTGAACGGACTCCAGATCAGCCCTCCCGAGAGGTTTTAGGGCTTGGCGGCGGCTCCGTATCGTAAAACGTGATGATTTCTTCTCTTTGATTTTTTCTCCCCAAAACCAAATATATAGAGTTGGAGTTGAGGTCGGAGGAGCTCCAGGGGGCCCACGAGGTAGGGGGCGCGCCCCCATGCTCGTGGACAGGTGGCGGGCCCCCTGGTCTTCACCTTTTGCAAAGATTTTTTATTATTTCCGAAACGATGTTCCGTGAAGTTTCAGGTCATTCCGAGAACTTTTGTTTCTGCACATAAATAACACCATGGCAATTCTGCTGAAAATAGCGTTAGTCCGGGTTAGTTCCATTCAAATCATGCAAGTTAGAGTACAAAAAAAGGGCAAAAGTGTTTGGAAAAGTAGATACGACGGAGACGTATCAACTACGATGAGACTTTCTCACCCGTAGCGATGCCTAAGTCTGTCCGAATCATGTTAGCAATTGTCGCATTTTATGATTATGAAATTTGGCAAATGGATGTAAAAACTGCATTCCTGAATGGATTTCTGGAAGAAGAGTTGTATATGATGCAACCGGAAGGTTTTGTCGATCCAAAGGGAGCTAACCAAGTGTGCAAGCTCTAGCTGTCCATTTATGGACTGGTGCAAGCCTCTCGGAGTTGGAATAAACGTTTTGATAGTGTGATCAAAGCATATGGTTTATACAGACTTTTGGAGAAGCCTGTATTTATAAGAAAGTGAGTGGGAGCTCTGTAGCATTTCTGATATTATATGTCGACGACATATTGCTAAATGGAAATGATATAGAATTTCTGGATAGCATAAAATGATACTTGAATAAGAGTTTTTCAATGAAAGACCTCGGTGAAGCTGCTTACATATTGGGCATCAAGATCTATCAGATAGATCAAGATGCTTAATTCGACTTTCACAAAGCACATACCTTGACAAAGTTTTGAAAAAGTTCAAAATGGATCAAGCAAAGAAAGGGTTCTTGCCTGTGTTACAAGGTGTGAAGTTGAGTCACACTCAATTCCCGACCACTGCAGAAGATAGAGAGAAAATGAGAAGTGTTCCCTATCCTTCGGCAATAGGCTCTATCATGTATGCAATGTTGTGTATCGGACCTGATGTGTGCCTTGCTATCAGCTTATCAGGGAGGTACCAAAGTAATCCAGGAATGGAACACTGGATAGCGGTCAAGAACATCCTGAAATACCTGAAAAGGACTAAGGATATGTTTCTCGTTTATGGAGGTGACAAAGAGCTCGTCGTAAATGGTTACGTCGATGCAAGCTTTGACACTGATCCGGACGATTCTAAATCGCAAACCGTATATGTGTTTACATTGAACGGTGGAGTTGTCAGTTGGTGCAGTTCTAAACAAAGCGTCGTGGTGGGATCTACATGTGAAGCGGAATACATAGCTGCTTTGGAAGCAGCAAATGAAGGAGTCTGGATGAAGGAGTCCATATCCGATCTAGGTGTCATACCTAGTGCATCGGGTCCAATGAAAATCTTTTGTGACAATACTGGTGCAATTGCCTTGGCAAAGGAATCCAGATTTCACAAGAGAACTAAGCACATCAAGAGACACTTCAATTCCATCCAAGATCAAGTCTAGCTGGGAGACATAGAGATTTGCAAGATACATACGGATCCTAATGTTGCAGACCCGTTGACTAAGCCTCTTCCACGAGCAAAACATGATCAACACCAAGACTCCATGGGTGTTAGAATCATTACTATGTAATCTAGATTATTGACTCTAGTGCAAGTGGGAGACTGAAGGAAATATGACCTAGAGGCAATAATAAAGTTATTATTTATTTCCTCATATCATGATAAATGTTTATTATTCATGCTAGAATTGTATTAACTAGAAACATAATACATGTGTGAATACATAGACAAACATTGTGTCACTAGTATGCCTCTACTTGACTAGCTCGTTGATCAAAGATGGTTGAGTTTCCTAGCCATAGACATGAGTTGTTATTTGATTAACGGTATCGCATAATTAGGAGAATGATGTGATTGTCTTGACCCATTCCGTTAGCTTAGCACTTGATCGTTTAAGTTTACTACTATTGCTTTCTTCATGACTTATGCATGTTCCTATGACTTGGAGATTATGCAACTCCCGATTACCGGAGGAACACTTTGTGTGCTACCAAACATCACAACGTAACTGGGTGATTATAAAGGTGCTCTACAGGTGCCTCTGATGTTACTTGTTGAGTTGGCATAGATCGAGATTAGGTATCTCTGGGCCCTCTCGGTAATGCACATCACTAAAGCCTTGCAAGCAATGCAACTAATGAGTTAGTTACGGTATAGTGCATTACAGAACGAGTAAAGACACTTACCGGTAATGATATTGAACTAGGTATTGAGATACCGACGATCGAAACTTGGGCAGGTAACATACCAATGACAAAGGGAACAATGTATGTTGTTATGCGGTTTGACCGATAAAGATCTTCGTATAATATGTAGGAGCCAATATGAACATCCAGGTTCCGCTATTGGATATTGACTGGAGATGTGTCTCGGTCATGTCTACATAGTTCTCGAACCCGTAGGGTCCGCACGCTTAAAGTTCTGTGATGATCGGTATTATGAGTTTTTGTGTTTTGATGTACCGAAGGTAGTTCGGAGTCCCGGATGTGATCACGGACATGACGAGGAGTCTCGAAATGGTCGATACATAAATATTGATATATTGGAAGGTTATATTCAGACACCAGAATGGTTCTGGGGTTACCGGATAAATACCGGAGTACCGGGGGTTACTGGAACCCCCCCCCCCCCGGGGGGGGGGCGCTTAATGGACCTACATGGGCCTTAGTGGAAATAGAGGGCACCAAGGGGAGTGTGGGGCGCGCCCCCCAAGGCCCAAACCGAATTGGTTTAGGGCAAGGGGGGCCGGCCCCCTCTTTCCTTCTCCTCCTCTCCCTTTCCTTCCCCCTCTCCTACTCCTACTAGGAAAGGAGTCCTACTCCCAGTGGGAGTAGGACTCCCCCCCCCCCTTGGCGCGCCCTCCTTGGCCGGCCACCTCTCCTCCCTTAGTCCTTTATATATGGGGGCAGGGGGCACCTCTAGACACACAAGTTGATCATTGATCTCTCCCAGCCGTGTGCGGTGCCCCCCTCCACCATAATCCACCTCGGTCATATCGTAGCGGTGCTTAGGCGAAGCCCTGCGATGGTAGCTTCATCAACATCATCACCACGCCGTCGTGCTGACGAAACTCTCCCTCGATCTCTACTAGATTATGAGTTCGCGGGATGTCATCGAACTGAACCTGTGTTGAACAAGGAGGTGCCGTACATTCGGTATTGAGGATCGGTCAATCGTGAACACGTACGACTACATCAACCGTGTTGTCATAACGCTTCGCTTAACGGTCTACGAGGGTACGTGGACGACACTCTCCCCTCTTGTTGCTACGCATCACCTTGATCTTGCGTGTGCATAGGAATTTTTTTGAAATTACTACGTTCCCCAATAGACGGTCGCAAGATTGTTGATGTAGACCGCCATCACGATCCTAGCCCCTACGGCACTCCGGTGCCACCGGGAGACAGAGGGAGAGACCCCCCCCCCCTCCTTCTTCTCCTTCCTTGACCTCCCCCTAGATGGGAGGAGAGTTTCCCCTCTGGTCCATGGCCTCCATGGCGGCGGAGGGGCGGGAGCCCCTCCGAGATTGGATCTGTCTCTCTATTCCCTTCTGTTCCGTGTCCCCTAGATCTGGCCCTTCACGGTTTCTTAAATTCCTGGAGATCCGTAACTCCGATTGCACTCAAATTTTTACATGATTTTTTCCATAAATTATCTTTCTTGCGCCAGAAGAAGGACCCCAACCAACTTTCGAGGAGGGAATAAGACACCTGGGCGCGCCAGGGGGTGCCCGACGCCCCTTGGTGGGTTGTGGTCACTGTGGGCCCCCGTTTGCATTGATTCCAAGTCGCAAAAATCACATATATTCCAAAATAATTCTCTGTAAATTTTTAACGCATTTGGACTTTGTTTGATATGGATTTTTTGAGAAACAAAAAACATAAAACAAACAAGAACAGGCACTGGATCAATAGGTTAGTCCAATAAATCATATAAAAAGTTTCCAAAAATATGTGAAAGTTGAATAATATTGTCATGAAACAATAAAAAAATTATAGATACGACGGAGACGTATGAGCATCCCCAAGCTTAATTCCTGCTCATCCTCGAGTAGGTAAATGTAAAAAAAGATAATTTTTGATGTGGAATGCTACCTAGCATAAACTTGATCATATGTCTAGTCATGGCATGAATATTAAGACATAAGTGATTCAAAGCAATAGTCTATAATTTGACATAAAGACATCAATACTCAAGAATCCCAACAAACAATCATGTCTTTCAAAATATCAACGCTAAAGAAAGCTATCCTACAAAATCATATAGTCTTTTCATGCTCTGTCTTCTTAACGCAAAGTATTTATCATGCACAACCCCGATGACAAGCCGAGCAATTGGTTCATACTTTTAACACGCTTCAGCTTTTTCAACCCCCACACAATACATGAGCGCAAGCCATGGATATAGCACTATGGGTGGAATAGAGTATGATGATAGGGGTAAATATAGAGAAGTCAAAAAAGTAAGAAAGTCTCACATCGACGTGGCTAACCAACGGGCTATGGAGATGCCCATCAATTGATATCAACGTGAGGAGTAGGGATTGCCATGCAACGAATGCACTAAGATCTATAAGTGTATGAAAGCTCAATATGAAAACTAATTGGGTGTGCATCTAATCCTATAATGAAAAATTCCCACTAGTATATGAAAGTGACAACATAGGAGACTCTCCATATGAAAAACATGGTGCCACTTTGAAGCAAAATTGTGGAACTAGCATGCCCCTTCTCTCTTTGTTGTTTTTCTTTTTTTTTCCTTTTTTTTCTTTTTTTCTCTCAATGTCCGGAGTCTCATCCTGACTTTTGGGGGAATCATAGTCTCCACCATCCTTTCCTCACTGGGGCAATGCTCTAAAAATGAATAATGATGATCATCACACTTGTATTTACTTATAACTCAAAAGAAGTAAAAATTACAACTCGATACTTATAACAAAGTATGACTCTATATCAATGCCTCTGGCAGTGTACCAGGATGTGCAATGATCTAGAGTAACATGTATGAAAAATGATCAACGGTGGCTGAGCCACAATTGCTATGTCGGCTATATGATCATGCAAAGCAATATGACAATGAATGATCAAGTCATCAAAACGGAAGCGGTGGAAGTTGCATGGCAATATATCTCGGAATGGCTATGGAAAGGCCATGATAGGTAGGTACGGTGGCTGTTTTGAGGAAGATATAATAAGGCTTATGTGTGATAGAGCGTATCATATCACAGGGTTTGGATGCACTAGTGAAGTTTGCACTGACTCTCGAGGTGAGAAAGGGCAATGCATGGTACCATAGAGGCTAGCAAATTGCGGAAAGGTAAGAGTGCGTATAATTCATGGACTCACATTAGTCATAAAGAACTCATATACTTATTGAAAAAGTTTGTTAGACCTCGAAGCAAAGTACTACTATGCATGCCCCTAGGGGGGTAGATTGGTAGGAAAAGACCATCACTCTTCCCCGCCCGCCACTCATAAGGAAGGCAATTAATAATAAACCATGCTCCAACTTCATAGCATAACGAGAGACTATACGTGCATGCTTCGGGAATCACAAACCTTAACACCAATATTCCTACTAACCACAACCGTTTACTAGTACCTCCCACATATTCCATCTCTATATCGCAAAACTATTGCAAGGAATCAAACATATCATATTCAGTGATCCACAAGTTTTATGTAGGATTTTATGACTAACCATGCAAATGACCAATTCCTATTGACTCTCTAAATAGATATAAGTGAAGCAAGAGAGTTTAATTATTTCTACAAAAGATCATGCTCTAATAAATATAAGTGAAGCAAGGGAGCATTCTACAAATAACGGTTTTGTATGTGAAGAGAAATAGGCAATCCAAACTTCAAATGATATAAGTGAAGCACATGAAGCATTCTATAAAGCTATACTCAAAAGATATAAGTGAAGTGAAATGAGAATTCTATAAATCAACCATGCACTATCTCATACCAGCATGGTGCACAAAATAAAAATGAAAACTAAACACAAAAGACGCTCCAAGATTTGCACATATCACATGAACGAAACGAAGATGAAAACATAACGTTACTTGTTGAAGAAAGATGGGATGCCTTCCGGGGCATCCCCAAGCTTAGACGCTTGAGTCTCCTTGGATATTTACTTGGGGTGCCTTGGGCATCCCCAAGCTTAAGATCTTGCCTCTCCTCCTTCTCATATCGAGACCTCCTCAATCTTTGATCACTTCATCCACACAAAACTCAACAGAAATACTCGGTAAGATCCGTTAGTATAATAAAGCAAATCACTACTCTAAGTACTATTGCAAACCAATTCATATTTTGTTTTTGCATTGTAGCTACTGTAATATAACTTTTCCACGGCTTATACCACCGACAAAAATCGATAGTTTCGTCAAAATAAGCAAAGCAATGCATCAAAAATAGTATATGTCTTAAACAAGACAGTCTATAGCAATCTAAACATCTGCCATACTTATGGTACTCCAAAATTCTGAACAATTAGGACAAAATAAACAATTTGCATAGCAAGACTATGCACAAAGTTTCATAAGCTTTTGACATTCCAGTAAAAAATGTAAAATCACGCACTACAGCCGAAGTTTCTGTTTTTGCACCGCACATACCAACAAGAAATCTACTCATCCTAAAGGCAAATCTTGGCACAATAATTTTACAATACAATGGATTTTTACAAGGGGATAATTATTTTTGTTGAAAAGTTTCTGTAATTAAGATTCACAAAGTTTCCATGGGCATGAACAAAGTTCAAGGCTAGCTCCCACTTTCACAATGCTCG
This sequence comes from Triticum aestivum, assembly GCF_018294505.1. NCBI lineage: Eukaryota > Viridiplantae > Streptophyta > Magnoliopsida > Poales > Poaceae > Triticum > Triticum aestivum. Next base: position 200,010,949 of record NC_057806.1, read on the forward strand.
TCCCTCTCACTTTCACTTTTCTTTTTTGTCAAGTTTTAAGTTCCCCTATATATTTTAAAAAAACTTTATAAAAGCACTCAACAGAAATAAATGACTCTCTAAAACTTCTGGGTTGTCTCCCTAGTAGTGATTTCTTTAAAGCCATTAAGCTAGGCATAAAGTGCTCAAGTAATGGATCCACCCGGATCCCAAGGTATATCAAAGCCAATTTTAATTAACAATGATTTGGCATTTAGTAGTGAGCACAAAGCAACATATATCATGTCATGACGAACTCTAAATCTCTTCCTATGCATCGGCATGTCATACAAGACAATTCATGCACATCAAGTAAAGGCCAATACATAGCATAAGCAGTTTCTTGCAATTTTATCGTGTTGGAAACATAGAGAGGCGGAGATGTAGTTCCTCTCTCATAATAATTGCAAGTAGGAGCAGAAAGCACATGCATATTATAATCATCAAAATCATCATGTGTAATGGTTGAATGCAACCCATCAATGTAATCCTTAATAAGTGCAAACTTCTCCGATATAGTGTAGTTTGGAGAATTCAAACAAATAATAGGACTATCATGCGTGGGTGCAATAGCAACAATTTCATTCTTAACATAAGGAACAATAGCAAGTTCATCTTCATAAGCATAATTCATATTGACATCATGGCCATAAGCATAGCAAGCATCAATTTCATCAAAAAGGGATATTTCAAATGAATCAACGGGAACATAGCATTCATCCTTCGGTAAGAACGAAGGGACATTAAACAATGTGTGAGTTGAAGAGTTACTCTCATTAGAAGGTGGGCACGGGTAGCTAATCTGCTCTTCCTCCTTTTGTTCTTCGCTCTCCTCATCATCTTCTTCATCCAATGAACTCGCAGTTTCATCAATTTCTTCTTCCATAGACTCCTGCAAAATATTAATCTCTTCTTGGACAGCGGAGGCTTTCTCAATAAATACATCAATATCATAATTTTATTTATAATTATCATAACAATATTTAAGGATAGCAAAATTTTCAGGTCTATAAACTGAATCATCAAAATCTTCAAACTTTAAAAACAAAGATTCAATTTCATAAGAACCCTTAAAAGCAACAAATTCTTCTATTCATTCCACATCATAGTAATCATATATACCATTAGCATAAGAAACCAAGGTTTCATATCCATTAAATTTGCATGAAATGGGAAGGTGTGGAGGCTTCATCCTAGAGCAACAAGTATAATCATATCTCTGGCATAAATTCCAAGAACACCAATGCAATATATCAATTTGATCCCATAATAGTTTCCCTTTCTGTGTCAAGCGATAATCCCTAAAGTATTCGCATTGATCCAACGTGTCTCCCATTATCATGTTGAATGGGGTTTTCTCAGGATTATCAAAGTAGTGCATAATATTTTACACATAACGAGCATCGAGAGTTTTAGGAGGTTCCCTGTCTCCATGAATAGCAAGTACAACTAATTTTTTTGGTGTTTTGTGTTCCATATCCATAACTAAAGATAGAGAACAACTTAGGACAAGAAATAAAAACTACTTAGTGATAAAGCAAACAAGCACACACGAGCATATGCACCCCATGCTATTGCTCCCCAGCAACGGCGCCAGAAAAAGGTCTTGATAACCCACAGGTATAGGTGATCGTTTGTAGCCCTCTTCAATAATTAAGAGTGTTGAACCCAATGAGGATCTAAAGGTATAACAAATATTCCCTCAGGTTCTATCGACCACCGGTACAACTCTACACACACTTGACGTTTGCTTTACCTAAAACAAGTATGAAACTATTTTGCAAGAATAAAACTATAAGTACTTTGCGAGAATAAAACTACGAATAAATTGCAAGGTAATAAAAGTGGATAGCTTTTGTCAACAAGAAAGTCATTTGTCCCTAGGCAATCGATAACAAGTACCGGTAATCATTCTTGTAATTTTACATGAGGGAGAGGCATGAGCTAACATACTTTCTCTACTTGGATCACATGCACTTACGATTTGACCCCTAGCAAGCATCTGCAACTACTAAAGATCATTAAGGTCATGAAACCCAACCATAGCATTAAGTATCAAGTCCTCTTTACTCCCATACGCCATAACCCACTTATCTACGTTTAGGCTGCTGTCACCCCCGCAACACTGACAATAAGCAAACCATGAACATATTGCAACACCGTACAACGGGGGGCCCTCCGTTTGCACGACACAGAGGGCACCGTAGGACAGCACCATAAATAAAATATACAATCATAGCAACCAAGATCACGATTAATCCACAGGACAAAACAGATCTACTCGAACATCATAGGATAACCATAGATCATTGGGAAATAATATATGGAGTTGAGCACCATGTTTAAGTAGACATTACAGCGGGGAGAAGGGGTGTTACACCGCTGCATAGAGGGGGAGAGAGTTGGTGTTGACGGTAGCAAGATTGCTGATGTAGATCGTCGTCACGATCCTAGCCCCGATGGCACTCCGGAGCCACCGGGACAGAGAGGGAGAGAGCCCCCCTCCTTCCCCTTCCTTAGCCTCCCCCCTAGATGTGAGGAGAGTTCCCCCTTTGGTCCATGGCCTCCATGGCGGCGGAGGGGCCTCTCCTCCCCTTCCTTCTCTCCTACTCCTACTACTTGGAAGGGGGGAATCCTACTCCCGGTGGAAGTAGGACTCCCCTAGGGTGCGCCATAGAGGGTCGGCCCTTCCCCTCCTCCACTCCTTTATATACGGGGGAGGGGTGCACCCCATAGACACACAAGTTGATCATTGATCCCTTATCCGTGTGCGGTCCCCCCCTCCACCATAATCCACCTCGGTCATATCATCATAGTGCTTAGGCGAAGCCCTACGACGGTAGCATCAACATCACCGTCATCACGCCGTCGTGCTGATGAAGCTCTCCCTCGACACTCAGCTGGATCGAGAGTTCGTGGGACGTCACCGAGTTGAACGTGTGTAGATCACGGAGGTGTCGAACTTTTAGTACTAGGACCAGTCGATCGTGAAGACATACGACTACATCAACCGCGTTGTCATAACGCTTCCGCTTACGGTCTATGAGGGTACGTGGAAAACACTCTTCCCCTCTCGTTGCTATGCTTCACCATGATCTTGCATGTGCGTAGGGATTTTTTTGAAATTACTACGTTCCCCAATAGGTAGAATATAGAGAGAGAATGGAAGTTATTCCATATGCCTCAGCCATAGGTTCTATAAAGTATGCCATGCTATGTACCAGACCTGTTGTGTGCCTTGCCATGAGTTTCGCAAGGGGGTACAATAGTGATCCAGGAGTGGATCACTGGACAACGGTCAAAATTATCCTTAGGTACCTAAAGAGGACTAAGGAAATGTTTCTTGTTTATGGAGGTGATAAAGAGTTCGTCATAAAGGGTTACGTCAATGCAAGCTTTGACACCGATCTGGATGACTCGGAGTCTCAATCTGGATACGTATTGAACGTGGGAGCAAATAGCTAGAGTAGCTCCATGCAGAGCAGTGTAGAAATAGAAATTTGCAAAATACTTATGGATCTAAATATGGCAGACCCGTTAACTAAAAACCTCTCTCACAAGCAAAAAATGATCACACCGTAGTGAACTCTTTGCGTGTTAATCACATGCCGATGTGAACTAGATTATTGGCTCTAGTGAACTCTTTGGGTGTTAGTCACATGGCGATGTGAACTAGATTATTGACTCTAGTGCAAGTGGGAGACTGATGGAAATATGCCCTACAGGCAATGATAGAATGGTTATTATTATATTTCCTTAGTCATGATAAAGGTTTGTTATTCATGCTGGAATTGTATTGACCGGAAACTTAAATACATGTGTGAATAATAAACAAATATTGTGTCCCTAGTGAGCCTCTACTAGACTAGCTTGTTGATCAAAGATGGTTAAGGTTTCCTAACCATAGGCATGAGTTGTCATTTGATAACGAGATCACATTATTAGGAGAATGATGTGATGGACAAGACACATCCGTTAGCTTAGCATATGATCGTTTAGTTTATTGCTACTACTTTCATAATGTCAAATACATATTCCTTCGACCATGAGATCATGCAACTCCTGGATACTGGAGGAATACCTTGTGTGTTGTCAAACATCACAACGTGACTGGGTGATCATAAAGATGCTTCGGAATGGACCGGAGGTAAAGATTGATATATAGGACGATGATATTCGGTCACTTGAAAGGTTTCAGAAAGTACTGGGTATTTATCGGAGTGCTGGAAGGGGTTCCGGGAGACCACCGGTATGTGGTGGGCCTTATGGGTCAAAGGGAGGGAAGCACACCAGCCAACAAGGGGGCTGGCGCGCCCCTCCACCCCTGCCCACGCACCAAGGAAAGGAGGGAAGGAAGGGGGAGGCGCCCTAAGCCAGCCATCCCCCTTTCCTTCCCCCCATGCACAAATATGGAAGGGGGCGCGGCTAGGGCAGGCGCCCTAGGGCAGCCGCCGGCCACTTGGGGGCGCGCCTAGGGCTTCCTCCCTCCCCCTTCACCTATATATATGAGAGGAGGGAGAGGGGCAACACACACCATGATCCCTAAGCCGTGTGTGGCGCCCCTCTCCCTCTAGTTCATCCTCAGTCATATTTTTGTAGTGCTCGGCGAAGCCCTGCGGAGATAGTTGCATCACCACCTTCATCATGCTGTCGTGCTGTCGGAACTCATCTACTACTTTGCCCGTCTTGTTGGATCAAGAAGGCGAGGACGTCATTGAGCTGAACATGTGCTGAATGCGGAGGTGTCGTACGTTCGGTACTTGATCGGGCGGATCATGAAGGTGTACGACTACATCAACCGCGTTGATAAATGCTTCCGCTTAACGGTCTACGAGGGTGCGTAGACACACTCTCCCCTCTCTCATAGCTATGCATCTCCATGGATAGATCTTGCGTGTGCGTAGATTTTTTTTTGTTTTCCATGCAACGTTCCCCAACACAAGCACCACCCAACGCCTACGCAGGCAAGTGACAGGGGAAGTCCAAACTTCAGCAGAGAAGAGGAACGGGGGCGCCCCAAAATGGATCCAAGTCGGACCCAACCGGATCCGGCCGTAGCACGCCCCGGCAGCGACAGATGTGGGGTGAGGCCAGTGGAGCGCCGCCGCCTGGGAACCACCTCCCACACCGCGCAGAGGCCCCCAACGCCAGACCATCCCACAGCCGAGGACGGAGGATGGCTGCAACGCGCCATCGGCCGCACAAACCACAACACCGCCGGGTGCAGTCAGGGGCCGCCACACACGCACCACCACCAGAGCGCCCAAAACGGTGTAGATCTCGCATGAGAGAGTCGATAACCGCGTGAGGAACGAGACCACCCGCCGCCACCCCACTACCGGAGCTTTGCTCAGCGACGTGTGCCGGCGGCGGAAGGGGAGAGAGGGGGTGGAGGGGGCGGCGGTGGGTGGAGGCCGGGGTTTCCGCCCGAGCCGCTCCCGTGGAGCAATGCGGGGGGCGTGGGTTTCCAAGAGATGGTATATTCTGATGGACCCGGTTTTTTATAGTTTAGGGTTGATTCTTAAACCAAGTGGCAAGTTCAGAGTTGTAATGTAGACTTCTCTCCATATAATATATGCAGATGTCATGTGTGGTTCTTGGGTCAGACATGTTTGTCGCCCATCCAAATTAACCACAGATCAGTGAACTGTTTGTCTCGGTTGGTCAACCACCATCAATTTTTTGAAACAAGCACAAAAGGAACAAGAGACATCAGGAGAGGAACAACCTAGTATGTGCGTGGACACCAATACAAATGCAAAGGTGTGACTAAATCATCCGAAGCCCCAAGGAACGGAAATAGAAGGCAAGAACCATGCGTGCTGGAGAAATCTTAAATTATAAGATAGAAGTGGAAGGACAACGGGCAGACTGTTCCACCTTATATTGCCGCCGTGGGAAACACGAACCAGGGTGAATGAGGATGACTTTTTCTTCTTCTCCATATCGAGACATTTTTTAAGGGGTCTCTATATCGAGACATGGAAGGGAGAAGTTTTTTTCTTTTAGGGGATGGAAGGGAGAAGTGCGAGCCGGGCCTGGGATGATGTAAGATACAATTGGGCTGTTTCAGGGCCCAATTGACGCCAACACGCGGGAGCAGCAGCCCTTTCAAGTTGGGCATGCCGTGACGGGTGAAAATGACGTAGCGACGGTTGTGGGGGGAGGTCCTATACACCGCCCGTGTGCGGGCCGGCCTAATTATCACGCGTCGAGCGGAAAAAAGGAAGCACACACGTGGATTGAACTCCCGACCTCCTGGTGGATTCTAGCGTGCGTAGCCAGACAAGCTAGCGACCTACAACGTTTTTTTTAAAAACGACCTACAACGATTTTAGTGCAGCGCAAGTCTTAAAGTAGACAGTGGCAAATCATTTTTCCCCAAAAAATATTTTTTTATAATATACATTGAACAAAATTTAAAATATAGTGAATCTTTTTTGTAAGAAAACACTGAACAAATTTCAAATACACAAATGAACTTTTGTAGTATGCGTTGAACAATTGTTTAATGCATGGTGAACAAATTTTAAATACACAATGAACATTTTGTAGTATGCGTTGAACAATTGTTTAATGTACGATGAACAAATTTTAAGTACACACTGAACATTTTTTAATATACGTTGAATAATTTCATAATATACGATGAACATTTTTGTAATACATGATGAATATTTTTATAAATTCAAAGGTCAACTATTTCATAATATATGAACATTTTCTTAGTACGATGAAGATTTTGGTAATACACGGTGGACTTTTATATAATACGCAATAAAGAGAAGGAAAACAGAAACAGAAATAAAAAAGGAAACATAAAAGAAAAATGAAAGGAGAAAGGAACCAAAAGAGAGAAAAAAAATATAAAAACCGGAACAAAAGAGCTGAAAACCGGACAAAAACAGTGAAAAAACTGGATACAAAAAACCATAGAAGAAAAACCAAAAAAACCAGCAAGAATAGAGAAGGAAGCAGCAGCAAGAACGAATCAAACAGCAAACGCCAATCCCGTACGTGGGCCGGCCCAACAGGAGGCTCGCCTCAGTGAAAGCACGTCGTTCTGACGCTAACGAGCGTCAAATAGGGTTTGCCGCCTGTGGGACAATTGGAAGATCTAGAATGTCCAATTATGTCATCGGACGGTGAAACATATTGAATCGTTGTGGTGGGTCATAGCTAACTCTGTTTTTTCTGGGTTTTTTTTAATTAGAGAAGATGGAAAAAGCGTTTGAAAGTTCATGCTCCGTTCATGTTGTGTTAACTATAATGGTATTTTAATTGTGATTTCCTCTGCCCAGATACTTAGTAAAGTATGTTGAGATGTATCATGACAAAGTCACACATAACTTTCCTTAGACTGCAAATCAGTTATTTGCCTTCATGTTCTGGCATTCCGTTGAGTAATTGCAGGGCAAGTAAAAATGCAAACATTAAGTTACAAGAAGCATCACCAATCTTATGTACGTGCATCAACATCTATATGATGATTTGTTCAACCGGAACTTACCATTCCAGATGGATTATGGCAACGGAAGAGTGCACCCAATAAAGGTGCACTTAGAAGTACACGACCAAATAATTTTGATCTATACAAAATCTACATGGCGAGATCACTTTTATCCCTTTTGAATCCGAGAAAATAGCACAGGACAAACAATCTTTATTGTTACACATGGTGAGATGGTCTCATCAGGCCATCACTTCTTCAGCAAAGCTCGAGAGTAGATCCTCTTGCAGTATGGGCTGGTTCTGAGTAGTTCCACATGAGGCCGGATGGCGTTGGTCAGTGCTGAGTGGAGAGACCCCTGAAAAATTCGTCGCAGTCACATCAACAAAATGGCTCAGTAGAGCGCAAGCATAGACATATTGTCAACACACTGCGGTCTCTGGTTGACTCTGTTTTGGTTGAGATGTTATGTACCTTGGAATTCTGAAGTGCTGCGTAGACCACATAGTTTGCGTAAGGGTGCAGAAGCAACCGCTCGAACTGCGGCGCAGAAAGGAGCTCCAGGATGATGTTGGCTTTGTCGGCTTCCTTGAAAACTTTCAGGCATTTCTCGACGACGTTGCTGCTGAACTTTTGCATGGAGAGGTGGATGTACTTGCCTTCAAACTGCTGTGCCAGACTTGCATTTGCAGTAGCGACCTTTAGTTCTATCACATACTGAACAACATAGTTTCTGCAACATTAGCAGATAAGCTCATGAGTTTACAGGTTAAAATACACCAACATAAACATATAGAAGAATGAATTATGAACATACCGAGTAATACTTATTGAATGTGTATAAATTTAACTAGTTATGTTTAAAAAAATGTTTAACTAGATATCATGGCACTAAAGATTTGTAGGAATGTCTACAGAAATACAGAGGTCTCTACAATCAATGGTTTCCACTTTACAAAGGCATGCTGCCGGCTGGCCTACTAATGATATGCTAGACAGAACAATAATTGATTAATCATGCTTGTTTTACCGGTCTCGTGGTTACATGAAAAATTACTGGTGGAGTTCAAGGTAGGATTTTTACCCATAGGCATCTTGTGCAAGTTCGAACCCATTGCGAGCGATTGCGGCAACCAGCTTCTCCTTGTGCTCACCCGTCGAACGCGCAATACACCGCTGCAGGACGCAGCAGCCATGGCATTGCATCCCGATATCAAGGCAATAAACAGCAGCAGCATCGAAGATGGGCTGAAAGTTGTAGATTGTGAGTTAATTGTGTCTGATCAGGAACATATCAGTTTGGTAAAATCTAAATTCAGTTCACTAAAAAGTTTGCGGAAAATTCAGGTAACAATTAACAGTACAAGCTGCAAAATTCAGACAAGTGGAGGTGGTCTAGTACAAACTTTTCTGAAGCGATCAGAGTAACTAGATTGGAACAACTTCTCTGGACCCAAATAGACTAACTTATACCTAAATAAAAATACTAACTCGTCTACAATATATTCAGAACTTGTTAAGATGCATGCACACACACTATACCTTGTTATCATCGGCCCCGAACGATTGCAAGCACTTCTGCACGACATGGTTACCATTAGGATCCTTTATGAGCTCCAGGAACCCGGGGCGCAGAGCTGCGACGACAAGCTGGATCTCCTCCCTTGCCCTCAAGCTTTCAATCAGTTTTTGTACTGCCCTTGTCCTGAAAGCCAGAAACGACACAACATTTATCAACAAAAAACATTTCATTCGAAAAGAGCAACAAAAAACAACTAGCAGGAACAAAGTTCAATTATCACCAACAAAGTTAAAAACATGATGCTTACCCATGTACATTGAGAGAGATCCTGACGAGCACGAAGGGGTCCTTTGTGAGGGTGAGAACGATGCCCATCCTCTGCTCCTCGCTGCAGACGGCTAGCAGCTTCTGCATGAGGTAGTTCCCGAATGGGTTCACCATGAGGTCGACGGCGTGACGGGCGACGCCGGTGAAGATGAAATCGACCTCCCGCTTGCCGTCGTCGAGCCGCTGCTGGAGAAACCGGCAGCCGTGCTGGTCCCTGGCCACGTGGTACATGTACCCGCGCAGCCCGACAAGGCTCTCGTACTTGGACGACTTCGCCGCCGCGCACTTCTTGGGGCTCGTCGCCTGGCAGCCGTTGCTGCAGGTACCCTTCTTCGGCCTCGCCGTCTTGCACAGCCGGGACCTCGCCCGCGGACACAGGAGGTCCCAGTCGTCGCCAACGGCGGCGTCGAAGCAGGTGCTGGAGAAGGGGAACGGATCGAACAGAGCCCTCTCGCGGTCTTTGTCCATGGAGAAGGGACGCGACGCCACGAAATTCTCGGCGTCCATGAAATGGAGGTTGCTCGTCGGGGATGAGCTGGCCTTCCTGGGGTAAAGGAAACCGTTGTCGTCGTCCTCGACGAACCCCATCTCGCCGAGTTCTTGGATGAGGTAAGAGAAGTCGACGGCGTCGGTGTCGGTCTCCGCGGCGGCTGGCTCGCCGCAGCCGAGGACGTCGCCGTGGAGGAGGAGAGGGATCTCGTTGAGGAGCATCTCCATCTCCCTGTCAAGCTTCATCTCCAACTGCTCTGATCGAATCTCGATGAGAAAATCAGTGGGGGAATTGTATTAGATTGGTTTGTGGAGAGGATTGGTTTGGGGTTGGATTGGGGTGAGGTGTTTTCTTGGAGATGGTTCGTTGAGGCATGCAGGAGTGGGAGGAGGAGAGAGCAGAGGGGGTGGTTTTATACAAGAAGGATAGCGCGAAAGTAGTGAGGACTGATGCCGGTGAGAGGAGTGCTTTTTTAAAATCTTTTTTTTGAAAGGTTATTACCTAGTCTGATTTTCTTGTTTTGGGGTAAGCACTTTCCGATTTTCTATTTTAACACCAGATATTTAGACCCTGAAAAACATTATGTTTTTCGACCATGCCAGAAAGCTCTGTACCACTTAGTATTTGACTTGAAAAAGTGACAGTAGACATTAATACTAGAAAAGATAATTCTTGTATTGCACATTAATATTATACAATATATAAATTGTGTGTTAGTATTAGGCATGATATAGTTACTTGGTTAATACTAACATTGATATTAATTACTGAAGGATGCTAAACGTGTCTGGTGGTAAACATGTTTAACGCTAAATACTAGAGTGGCGTGAACCATTAGATAGATGCGGTTGAACGGGTGAAATCTATTGTATATTTATGACACTCATTTTATATTGATATAGACATAGATATAGATACAAATGTGCTAATGGTTTATGAGAGTGTGTCGTATGTCCTTTCGTTATGTCACATTTAATTCATGTAAGAAACTCGTTACCAAGACACACCGATTAAATCATGTGAAAATATAATAAAGTTGGACGGTACACATCTTATTTAATTTGGAGAGATTTCGGCATAGGAAAAGGACATTTTGATATAGATCCCTTTTTTACTTTATGAAATGATAAGCGAAAATTTCATATTTACTCACTTACTACTCTCAGATTTCTGGGGTATTGCAATGATATATGTGGCTTGTTTGCAAGAAAGAAGAGGGAAAAAGTGTTTGCCCTCTAGTACAACTCTGAAAAGGAAAACAAAAAAAGGAAAGACGAAAATAGATAATATCTCAGCCCAAATATCTATTTCGGGTTGCACACACGACTTGGCCCACTCTCGTCCAGTGACTTCTTCCCTCCCTCCAAATACGCTTTTGTTGGGTCTCTAGAGGCAGACATCCGGTGCACTTTGGGCCCCGCTTCTCAGTGACCCTGGGCAGTGCTAAGAAAATATCTCCCCATGCGCACGCACAGGATATTTGTTGGAATGGAAGAAGATCCAAAATTTGCAAATGGAGGGGAGGGATGGGCAGGCGTTGGTTGGGTTATCTATCCGCTACATATAGGATGTGAGTGATATGGTTGGCTGGGCATGGATGGACCAAGGATCCTGCACTTTTTTTGGCACACTCGGATGGGGAAGCTGTGCTGCCGCATGCGCACTTTCTCGCGCCTCGTCCAGTTGTAGTATGTGTCCGACAAGCCAGATTTTTGTGGACTCATGAGCTTGAGAGAAAAGATCAAGCAGATATTTTCGCTTTTCCCACGTCAATGAGCTCCACGAGCTGGCACTTACTACCATGCGAACTGTTCTGTCTTATTGCTAAATTAGTTTCCTACCAAAGCGCCCAAGCAATCGACTTACATTTCGGACCGCAGTATACGACTAACGTTCGTCAAGGGGAGGCTGTGCGATCGAACGATTCAGTCGATCAACCGGCCAGGAGACGAGCGCCTGAGAGCCATACTCCCTCACTTTCGGTTTATAAGGCCTTGATTTAAAATCTCATCAACCAAAATTGATGATGAATGATGGAATAACTATTGTAGTTTGCAAAAGAAAAATCTCAAAAGGTTGTATTTACCCATGCATTACTGGCAATGCATGCATGCGTCACCAATAAATGATCTAAGTACATGCATTGACGATTTTTTTAATCCTTGCATGCATCGATTTAACACACCTTATAATCTGAATATGTGATGGACAATAATTAAATAGAGACTTATAAAATGAAAATAATTTTTTTTGAGATAAGTTATATAAACCGAAAGGGAGGTAGTATATCTCACTTAATGCAAGAGAGCTCTGGAAGTACACTACTAGGCTGGCTGCGTACGTCGCTCGCATCTTTCGCTTATTTTTCACCTACCTTTTCTTTTTCTTTTGTTTTTTTTCTGTTCGTTCACCGTTTTTCTTTGTTTTCCTGTTTTTCTTTGTTTCTTTCATGGTTTTACTGATTTTTTTTCCTTTCTCTTTGTTATTCTTTGTTCAATTCTAGGCCCATCAGTT